>NC_054543.1:31395500-31733000 GCF_017654505.1 Polyodon spathula | reverse complement strand
GTAGTTAATTCACTCCGGTAAAGTAAGTCCTACACAACTTTCTTCACTCTTGGGATATTTTTCTGTTTTAACGTGTTACATATTGTAAGGTCTTGCTGTAAAATAAAGGCACACACTCAGGGCCACGGTCCCTGCTCCTATGCTGTCCCTGTCTGCGTTCAGAGCAATGTAATGGCATTTTATTACTTTTTGAAAAACAGATATCCAAACAAATATTTAAATTGAGTGGATATCCGAACATGAAAATTCTGTGTTCGTCCCAGCACTAAATGTTTTACACTTGGGTGGAATTATATATTTTCTCAACTTTCCTTATTAAACAACATACCTACTTGTCGAGTTCAAAACTGTTTGTTGTGCAGAGAATACTGTACTTACTACTTGCATTAAAATGAAGGGTGGTTTCCTTATCTGAGATTCCCCCTCGCAAAGAATACATTCAATGAAAGTTGAGCGTATATAAAGTTTAAAACATATTTGACCAGCAATGCAAAGTAATCTCTTTTTTAACATGCCCTCCCTTTTCAGGATATCTTTTGACTTCCACTTTGGTCTTTCCCTTGCAGGATCGCTCTTGAATTTAGCAAAACACCCAGCTTCCACAGTTCAGATCCTCGGAGCAGAGAAAGCTCTATTCAGAGCATTAAAGACAAAAAGGGACACTCCTAAGTATGGTTTGATCTACCATGCGTCATTAGTGGGACAGACAACACCAAAAAATAAAGGAAAGGTAAGAACAAGTTTAGCTTGCGTTCAGAATATAATGCGACAAATAGTGTTCTAGTGTTTTGAAACATTTGATGTATATTTTATGAACAGCTGTAGCAAGTTTCACAAGTTTGACTGCTGCCTGATATTAAGCTTGCTGCCTCTTGTGCAGATCTCCAGAATGTTGGCTGCCAAGGCTTCCCTAGCAATCCGCTACGATGCCCTGGGTGAGGACACAAACACAGAACTGGGAATAGAGAGCAGAGCCAAGCTGGAGGTCAGGTTACGAAATCTAGAAGAGAAAGGGGTAAGTTTGTCCTTGAGCATTCTTATTCTACTGAATGGGTAAAGAGCTCTAAAGGCTTGTAGTCTGGCAAGAGAATAAATCAGCTGCATGAATAAAATGATTGCCAGACAATTGGATGCAATATTTGTTACTATGAGTTACTTATGTACCTTTTCTTTTGTAGTACTTCATTTAAAACTCAGACTCTCAAACTCCCTTTTTTGAGGACCTATGTAAGCCTTGTCTTTTTTCTATTTTTATTTTACAGATCAGAAGGATAAGTGGAACAGGAAAAGCAGTGGCAAAAACCGAGAAGTACCTGCATAAGAGGTGGGCACTGTCTAGACATAAATTAACGATTTCTCTCTCCTTGCTCATTGATAATGATTTCTTAAGATTGCCTGATCAGCCACAAGGGCAATTTCAGTCACTACCTCATCTGAGAGCCCCACCACCCCATTGTGCAATACATGCAAATGTCTAAGATGTTGGTCCACAAATAACCCTAATATGTTATATTATATTACTCGTGTTGGGTGATAACAGGTTATTTTGTGACAGTTCGTGCAGTGCAGTTCCGGCTTGTGCTGGCCCAAAAGCGACAGCTCCGGAACGTGTTTAGCTGTCTAGTGATACAATAAACAAGACAATTACGAACACTCAAAACAAACAAACACTCACGAATATTCCTCGGCAGTTTCTACTGCAGCTCTCAGTCCTTCCAGGTTTAAAGCGCAAACCCCAAGCGAAGGAAATGATTAGCGTTTCTCTGGCCCCTTTTATGCTACCCCGCATGATTCCTTGGTAAACGATTTCAGCTGCATCTATAGCTTGCAGCTGCTACCTCGTTTACCTTCCGGGTCAATACTTTCCTGCAACAGAGTCTCGCTTCCATCCAGGCTGACAGACTTCCCGACCTTGGAAATGAACTGTCAGGCCAGCCCGTCCAGATACTTTTTTTTTTCCTTTCGCTATTTGGCACACTCGCAGGTCGAGAAGGAGATTTTATAACCAGAACTCATTGTATTTGTCACACCCCTTCATTGCATGTACAATTGTACCATGTTAAGTTTCTTATCTATTTTAAATGCATAATGTTTTTTAGTTGTCAGGGCAACTTCTCAAACTCCATAGAGTTCGCACAATCTATTTAAACATTCATTCATTATTTTAATTCCTTTTTGCAGTGAAGTGAAAACATACGACCCATCTGGAGACTCCACGTTGCCCTCTGTTTCAAAGAAAAGAAAATTAGAAGAGGAAGAGGAACCGACCGAGGTCAAAGTGAAGAAAATGAAAAAGGAACACGTTCCGGAAGGTTGGTGCCATGTAAATGTAACTTATTTAGCACAGTGAGGCTGTCAGTAATGTACAATAGAAAAGTGAATTTGAAAATTAGTACAGAGCATTGTTTTATATTGTTTGCATTGATTGCAATGTCAGTTTTAGCCCAGAGATTTCTTAAATTAACAATTACACTATAAAGTTGTAGATTATTGTACTGCATTTTATACTGACTGTTAAAACATTGCTGGGGTTAAATGCCCTGTGGAATTTAATTTGTCACTCTGTAACACAGAAGCGGTAGAGGAGGAGGAGGAGGCAGTGGCAGCAGAGGAGCCTCCAAAGAAAAAGAAGAAAAAGGAAAAGAAGCATGAGCCAGCTG
Organism: Polyodon spathula; assembly: GCF_017654505.1. Lineage (NCBI taxonomy): Eukaryota > Metazoa > Chordata > Actinopteri > Acipenseriformes > Polyodontidae > Polyodon > Polyodon spathula. The sequence goes on along the minus strand of NC_054543.1, from coordinate 31,730,340 downwards.
AGGAAGAACCTGCTGCTGTAGAGGAGGAAGAACCTGCTGCTGTAGAGGTAAGTTTCAGACTAGGTTTAGAAATACCTTGAAATTATTTACAAGTTTACACTCTTTCAATGCATCTATCAGGATGTAGTTAAAGAATGTCTCAAACTGGAAATGTCATGTTGATATGTTTTACTTTGTTTTTTGGTTTTGGAAGTTTTAGATTTAAATGTTTTGAGACCAGGTCAATCTAAAGTTTTTTTTTTTTTAATAGAATGCTTTAACACTAGAACCGCCGGGTTTATGCTGTTACCTAGAACCGCGAGCAGTAGTCATTTTGCGGGTACATTTTAAACAACTTTGATATGAAAACAGAAGACAAACTTTCAGATACAACGCAAAATATGTATTCATGAACATGCCTAGCAGAAGCACTATTTAAATGAAAAAGTAAAAGTTTTATTTTCAAAATTAGCACAATGCATAACTTCAAAAAATAAACTAACAAAATAAACACTTTCAAAAGAAAATATTTTGTAAACCGGTATGGACATACAAAATTATAAAAACAATAACTAACAAAAATAGCAAAGAAATAACTAATTTCCTAGTCTAACATGAAGTATGTTTCCCAGAATGCACATTCAAAGTAGCCCCCATATTAGCACAATCCCTACAAATGTAACACTTATCAACTTGTGTGCATTTACTACATATTGCTCTTTCACATTGGGCACACATCAGAAGTTTTATTTTCATTGCATTTGGTTACCTGACATTGTGTTCTGTTGCATGTCACTTGGTGCACACTGTCCAGGTTGTGCTGCGTTTCCCTGCTGCTTTGCAACTTTCTAATTGAAATGTTTCTGCCAAGGCTCCGTGGCTAGGATCAAGATGAAATCTCTCCTACTGATCTTGTTCCTGGTGCATTCCTTGCAAAAAATGAAAGAATTGATAGATTGATAGCTGCCATGTCCAGTACATTTGTAAAATACAGCAACCTGACACTGATTTGTTTTTTGTGCAGATTGTGGGAACTCTTCTTGCTTTTACTGTTCCAACCAGGCGCTTTTCTTTTTTGTTTTAATTGGTGAAATAAAAAAATTGTAATTGGTAACATTCATCCCTTTTCCTAAGTACACTTACATAGACCTAAATACCCAATTGTCACCCAGTCTCTGATCAGCTGGGCGAGTTTCATCTTTGCACACGTAGGGGTAGGGTCCGCTGCCAGCCAAAACTTGATCCCAAATTTGACAAGTTTATTTGGCATGTGTTGTGTCCAGCGATGCCATGCTTTTGTCCATGTAATGTTATGTTTAGCTTGAAGCAGGCAATGCTGTTTTCAATGAAGTAGTTCCAAATTTCTGATGCCAAGGCAAATATATCTGTAGTTACTCTGAAATCAAAATGCAAGCGTCAAGATTTCTCAATTCTTGTAGACTCTGCATACTATATGCTTACATAGACAGCCAGACGGCAGTTCTCCAAGGGACTGATAGGATTAAAGTAGATATTTTAGATAACAAATCTAGAAAGAGCACTATTCTATTCAAATACACACTGCTGTAAACAGTTGGAGGTAGAGATAACAAACTGGCTCGTATACATGTAAAAAATAGCATATTGTAGGTTATATTACCAATAAAAGCGTGTATTGTATAAGTTGTCAGTTAGTTTTTGGTGGTTCTAGGTAGAAGTGCTTAACTTTTTTTTTTATTTTTGTGATTTTTCGGACTTTCAAACGCCGTCAGGGTATTTAATACATGTATTTAGGAAAAGTCAAGAACGGACAACCGCGTATCTTTCACATGCGCAGAGTAATTCTAAAAGTGAAAACTGTCAAAATGACTGCTGTGGCGGTTCTAGTGTTAAACCCCAAAACAAGTTTCTTCTGAATTGTTGAATTTTAAACAATTTTAAAAGCACCACTGTCTGTTTGTAGATATTTTACATATTTCCAAGAATTTTGAAGTTTGTTTGTGGTTCTTAACTACCCTTCTTGTGGTTTGGCTTGCAGCATTATATTTGGACCCTTTTCTCTAATATACATTTCCTTGTTTTAGCCCTCAGAGAAAAAGAAGAAAAAGAAAAAGAAGAAAGCAAAGGAAGATGAATAAAGCTTTATTTTTTATCTTGTTTTGTTTTTGGCCATACCTAATGTATTTGTCTAATTTCCGTTAAACTTAATATTGTTTTTAGTTTCATAGACATTAAATAGTCGCTGCCGTATGATTGTTACAAGACCCTTGTATTTAGGGCTGTCATCTTTTATTTGTCCCCATTTTGTACAGATACAGATCTTGCTTTAAAACATTTTGGACTACTGTGTTTTTTGTTTGTTTTCTTTTGACTTGCATACAGTTTCACAATGTCTAATGCTAGCTACAGGTATCAAATATATGGGAATCTATGAAGAACTTGGAAGAATGAATGCAAGAATGTTGTGTCCATGGAATATTGCTGTGCAGATTATAAATGTCTGACATTTTAAGTACATAGTCTCTTCACCTGGGTTTTCACCTCAGCGGGGGAGCAACACACTAATATAGCAATCTCATAACCCTAAACATACTGCAGCTGTTTAAAGATTAAAACAGGGATGCAAAATGACATCTAAGATACTTTAGTGAGAGCTAATTGCCCCCTATTGCAGTAAAATCACTGCTGACCCCGACACCAGATGGCAATTACAGATGTGGCTCATGTGCACAGTGCAACAGTACTTTTACATGACAGTCTTTCAAACATCCACTTATGGGTGTGGTTATTCGTATTAAGGGTGTCAATAGTTGTAAAACTGTGGGTGTGATTTTATATGATCTGACCTTGTGGCAAGGCTTCATTAGTAAAACTTAAGTGTTCCTTGACATTTGAAGCTCAGCAACTCCACGTTACTGGGGAATTGAAAAGGTTCATTTACCTAGGAGGGGTGGAGACCGTTAGGATCCATTCTTTGAAAACTTTAGTTCCTTATGGTATGAATTTGATTGGAAGTGTGTGTGTATATATATATATAAAAGTATATTATAATCATGATAGATGTTTTTCTTGGTATTAATTACTATGGTCTAAATTATTTTGGTTAAGTTTCCTTGATGTATGTTATTCAATTCATATTTATCATATTTGAGTTTTATAAATCAAAAATTTAGTTATACAATATATATATTATCATCTTATATAATATCTATCTCCACCACCAAACTACTATATATATATATATATATATAATGTTATATATATAACACAACGTATAATAATAAGTTCTTAGCAAGCAATTAGACCAAAGGTCTGGGTCTATCTTCCCAACCATGACTTTGAACCCCATTGACTTTTGTACACCACTGTTTCCATACCCAGATAAAGGTTATTGTACTGAAACATTGGTTAATAAAACAAAATGATTTTATTTTAAACTGCGGTTTATTTTCTTTCTTTTATATTTAGTTTTGGCACTGCCTTGTAAACCGGCACCTCGCTACTTTATTGGTGTGTGTAACTTCTTTCTAATTTCTGAGAAGAAAGAACCATAATATCTGGGTCTAATCCAAAGGTAATATACATGCCATGTGTGTAGAATAAGGAGCTAGCAGTCAAGAAAATCACCTTTGATAAACATTTTAATTTAATTTTTTTTGTGTGTTCTACATCTGTGCTTCTCAGCCCCAGTCCTCAGAGACCCGTGTCTTTTGGTTTTCATTCCAACTGAACTCTCAATTACTTCACTAAACCCTTAATTAAACTGATTAGCATGGTTATGCCTTTTTAATTGTTCTCCGCTCCTAAAAAGTCGCAGATTTCAAGGATAGTTGAGCTGAAATCTCCCAGCTGTTGGTAAGAGCTGAAAACAATACAAAAGGCCTAATTAAGCTGTTTAGTTAAGTAATTGAGAGCTCAGTTGGAATAAAATCCAGAAGTTGTGCTGTGTGCGTGCTGTCATTTGGAATATAAATAATTTCCCTAAATTTACTTGCCATGTAGAAAATAGATGTTGAACAAGCTGCATAACAAGGGGAATGCTAAATCAGTACATACAGTTAACATTTTCCATCTGCTTTCATGTGTTTATTTTGCATAGGTATTTCTAGTGCATGAAAATAAAACACTGCTTGCAGCTGAAAATACTTTAAATAAAACCTGGTTTTGATTAAAAGCATTAAAAAATATATATATACAATCTACATGTTTAAACACTAGTTTCACATAATACACCGTTCTTTAAGAGAACTCAAAGCAACTTAAATCTTTTCACAAACGTGGGAGCTGAGAAAACTACATCCAGTTCAAACCGATTTTCAGATAAAAATAATCTGAGATGGTTCAACTGGTGGGTGTTTCTATAAAAAGATGAAGTGCCTATATAGCAGGTAGAAAAATTGATAAATAGCAATATGATAATTAATTGTTTATTGGTGGGGTATAACCTATGTATTTAAGTTGTCAGCAGTAGTTTAACCTAATAACTTATTAAATGTACAAAATAAATAAATGTCAATATTTTAAGTTGTTTTACTATATTCCATTAGGAGAGGCAAAACTATCCCCAGCAATGTAAAGAAGAGTAAACACCCTCCTTTCAAACCAACTGACAAGAAAGACCAGACCAGACATTTTCAATGTAGAGACAGTCAGCAGATCACCATTTAATATGGAAAATTCAATCTGATAATTCTGGTCAATAACATAGGGAGTCCATTGTACTTTCCCTCCACCATGAGCAGCACCTTTGTGAAGTGTGCTGCAAAATAAAACGTGCCGCTGAATACTTGTAACCAAGGTTTATAAGTATGTCAAATAAAACTAAATAATACAGTAGTTATGAGTTCACAACATATTCATGTAATCAATACTAATGCTAATGAGATTTGCCATTTAAGCACATTTTAACAAATGCAAATTTATATATTATATAATATATATATAGATATATTATATAATATATATATTATATATGTTGATAATGACCTGGAGAACGTTAGCTGAACTGAAATTGTACCACTTGCGCCTTCAAAAGTGCCGGTCTTGTTCATCGGTCCTGGTGCTCCATTAAACTGTACAGAAAGTTCTAAAAAGAAACGTGAATTCAAGGCTTCAAGTCTCTTGAGTTGCAGAGGTTTATATGAGCTTAGCTGACATTCTAATGGTGACAGTCACACTGGTATAAGGCAGGGTTCTGGTCTGTCTGGTCAGTGCCCACTTGCATTGCCACCTTCTGAAATGCTCCTGTCATCAGCTTCCACTTTTACCAGGCTCGAGCAGACTGAGTTGGTCTGAGCTAAAGTACCACATAGAAATAAATCAAAATGTGATGAATTCATATTAATTTACTTTATACACATTGTGATTCATAAAGAACCCATAACAGGAAAAATATATGACAGATATGGTGTGTTATTTATGAATCACCCAGTACAACATACAGTATTTAAAAGTGTACGTACATTTAAAGGAGTGTCTACAATTCTGCATTACACTTTGGTAGTCATGCTCCTTCATGATGGATACCATTCATTGTTTCTGAACTAACTAATTCATTCATTCATTCATTCATTTAAAAAATAAATGAATAAGTGCAAATTAAGTTTTAAAACTTTAGTACAACAGTGGAATTCCTAGATCATGACCACCACAGGGGGACATGGTCCAAATAGACTAGGAAGATCCTCAGAGTTGTGTGAGACTGATAGACGGCCTTAATTGTGAGTTGGTTTTTATATAGAGCTGGAGTTTATTGTACAATCTTTGGGGAAGAGACCTAAGCTTCAAAGTATAATGGAAAACTTTAAAGAAACCAAGTCAAGCAGAATGTTGTTTCTTTTCTGCTTATGCCTTCATCAGTGTCTTAAGTGTGTTAGTGTTACTCAGCTCTATAACAAACACTGCTGTGTGTCTACTTGAGTTTCTAAAGCACTGTTTTCGTCTGCCACTAGGATAGAGTTCCATTCATTGCTGCAGGCCGAAAAAGGAATATCAATGCAGTTTGAAATAAGTTGGATGGTTTCCCGCAGCAGATAGAAACGTGCATTAAAGCTTTACTTCAGAGAGCTTACCAATACTGGCCGGGTCATCCACAATGTGCACTGGAATGGTCTGCCCATCTTCCAGGAGGATCTGGTGCACACCCCCCTCCATGGAGCTCTCCCCTACAGCAGACACTGCCACCAGCTGGCCCATGCCCAGGAGGCTGGGGTCAGGGATGGACACATTGACCAGGGTGGGCGGCGCCATCACATTCTCTGAAAGGGAGGCGCTAGGCTGCAGGAACTGCGTGGGACTCACGAGCAGAGGGTGGGAGGTGGAGAGGCTTCCTGAGTCCAGGATCTCTGTAGCCTGGCTGACTGCTGGGAGGGGCTGGGCATTCACTGCCATCAGTGCAGGCAACCCATCATGGAGATTGAATGTGGGCTGCAGATGGAATCCCTTCACCAGGAAACAAACAAATATCATAATATAGCATTGGTCTTGTACACAAAACCTAAAATGTTATAGAAACATATGAAAATACACATTCCATATTTTCATTGACATATGGTTGCAATAGCACACAGAATCGAAACAGGGTGAGCCAAAAATGTGAAACATCTTAAAACTGTCATAGAGTCAGTCCAAGTCAAGTGGACCAACAAAAAGCCAATGAAGCATGGTTAAGCGATTTTTCTAGGTCTGTATCATCAACCGCAAATGGAGGAAACATCTCCCCAGAATTTGGTCCACTTTGGGACTGACTTGATAGTCTCAAATGTCTTTAAATTGTTCTAGAGGGATACAGAAAAATTCATAAGCAAATCCCTTAAGAAATATGTGCAGGAAGCACCTGCTTACCATAAGCCTGAAATCAAAGTCTGTCAGATTTGCTCATTGTGAGCAGGAGTGACTTTGAAAGGAAAGATTTACACAAAAGCATGTAGACGAGTGCTCACCTGTAACTGTGCAAATATCTTGGGCTGTAGGGAGGAGAAGGAGCTGAGAAGCTGAACTGCCTCAGGAGACAGAGTGTCACTGACTTCCAGATTCCCTGCCTTTGAGATCATCAAATCCACCGGGGCTTCTGTAAGGACACCAACATCCAAATCATCCAATGAGCCATTTATTCACAGACTGGGTTTGAACAACTACTTACAGTCAAGGAAATGTCTACCTCTCTATTTGTGTACGTATTATTTTGTAACACACTGCAGTTTGTGCACTACATTTTAAAACTTGGAATTTTTTAAATAGACAAACTTTTCGGCTAGTGTTGCTTGGAATCTAGGATATTACCTTCCATTGTTGTTGGAGCAAGTGTCAATGTCACTGTCTCTGTTAATGGGTTTCCACTGTCTGTAGTCCACTGAAGCTAAAGAAAAGCCAAGCGAAACCACTTTAACATTTGACGTTTTTTAACTTCCATATCCTCTCTAGACCTTAGGATCTAACTGAATGCAAATACCAATTATATAGGGAGAGCTGTACTACACAACGTGGTATCCACCCCTAACAGGTGTGAAAATCAGCTTTTATCTTACATCTCCAAACTATACCTGCTGTATAGCATCAACATCAGGGGTCTACTTTACATTATTTTGGTATGTCAGCCAAGCTTAGCACCGCATACCCTTGTATCAACTGCCTCTGGATTGTAATCAGGATTTTCCTGGTGAAGAGCCTTCTGTGCCTCGTGGATATGATTCTTAATGTCATTCACTGTTGGAAAGTAGCACAGGTTGTGTCTTTCAGGAACCTCGTCTGCTTTGAACATCTTTTGCTCTACGAATTTCCTGAAAACCGGAATGCAAAACAAAAAATTAGCATTCTGTTATCTTGCTCAGAACACACTAGACAGACAATAAGCATTCTGCTGACCTTAAACATAGATGAGTGATGTATGAGCTGCTCTGGTTGCATGTATTAATCTGAGCAGAGTCACCAGCCATCACATTTTTGGTGTCCTTAAAAACTGGTGAAACTACAGGTCAGGACCTGAACTTGAGGTCCAGGTCCACACCAAAGACTTCAATTTAACTTACTGGACCTTGCCTTGGACATTCAAAGAGATTTGTGGAAGTACTGTGATTTGCATAAATAAAAAAGGTTTTATTTTCCCTGCTAGAAAATTAAAATAATATAATGGTTTAAAATCACTTGTTTCGGGCTCTCGAGTGGCGCATCCAGTAAAAGCGCTCTGCGTGAGTGCAGGATGCGCCCTATAACCTGGATGTCGCCTGTTCAAGTCTGGGCTATTCCACAGCCAACCGTGGACTAGAGTTCCCAGGAGGTGCCGCTCAATTGTCTGAGTGTCACCGGCGGGCTGGCGGGCTGGCGCAGACTCACAGGTGCCCGACCGCCCGACCGCCCGCCACCGGCCGACCGCCCGGGTGCCCCAGCCGGGCCCCCTCCCCAGAGTCCAGCAGCGCGTGGTCGTTCAGGGACACTGCGCACCAGCAACCCCTGTAAGTCTGGACAGGCGCCTGGGGCTTGCCTGTAGCTGCAAGGGAGATGCTGTGTCCTCTCCTACGCTGTAGCTCCTGGGTGGCTGCATGGTGAATCCGCAGTGTGTAAAGAAGTGGTCGGCTGACGGCACACGCTTTGGAGGACAGCGTGTGTTCGTCTTCGCTGCTCCTGAGTCAGCGCAGGGGTGGTAGTGGTGAGCTGAGCCTAAAAATAATTGGCCATTTCAAATTGGGAGAAAATAAAAAAAAATAATTGGCAATGACTACATTTTTTTTTTAAATAAATAATTACAAATTAAATAAATAAATAAAATCACTTGTTTTCTGTACATTTCACAGGGAAGGCAAGGTCCAGTATTAGTAGTTTAGCAGTAATAGTAGTTTTCTTACAAACTAACTTGTGTGGACACAAGAAGGCGCCAAAATGCTGAAATGTTTGGCTGAGTACAGTAAGAGGATGCACTGCAGGACTTCAATGCTTTGGTTTTATCCTCATCTAGCAGCATGCTTTTTAAACATACTGTGCAGATTCATGAATAAACTCATGCAATACAACCAAACCCATAAATCCCAAACCATTAATTCTGCGTTAGAACTACATAAAAAAGTAAGACATTAGCTCAAAGGTTTATTTAGTTGACTTCTGGTGTTCACTTAACCTAAAACGAAAAAGAGCTTGTAAATTAAAAAGACCTGAGCTGTTTCCTGACCATGTAGACCTGGTCGTATCCCTGAGAGACCAGCTCACAGATCTTCTCAGCCACTCGTGGGTGCAGGCGTGAGGGAACGCAGCTAGTGTCCTCTCCCGGCACCTCCTCCTCCTCTTCCAGCTCCTCTTCCTCAGGCGCAGACAGGGGGAGCTGAGTCGTGGGCGGAGGGAAGTACGCAGTCTCCAAATCATGGTACTGGTGGGCTTTTTGAGTGGGCAGCTGAACATAATACCTGTCAATATAATAGAGGTGATAACATTTAAGAGAGATAGCCAGGGGGTTTAAATCCACTTTCTTAACTTCTTACTTTCCCCTTCTAGTTCTTAGATTTGAAAACTGTTAAACCTATGCTTCCTGGTATCTAATAAATCCCTGTGCTCTAGGTCACATAGTCTGATTGAAGACAGACCAGGGGCACATGTCTGGACTACTCACATGACCCACCTACACTCATCCACATACACAAGAGAGAAGGTTTCAGCCATGTGGGAAGTTGGCGGGAGGGGAGGCTTGATTAGGGTAGGAGTTGATCATTTAGAAGCAGTAGGCTTTCTGGTGCTAAGCTTTAAAAACAGTTTAGCACCAAATTTCAAAACAATTTCCACCCCTGAGACTGACCAATAGACTGAATCCTGTCTACAGTTCTGGAAGTTATTGCATACCAGGAAGAAAACAGTCATTTTGAATGTACTACTGTGTTGTAATAAAAAGGGCAATTCTTTCATCAAAATGAACAAGCAAAAACCCATTCTCTGTTTGTAATCTGTACAGGACGGTAGAAGGTTTCCTAAACGCTGGATACAGTATAGTACATGAGTGACTGAACATCGGAAACGTACCTCAACACTCCTCCTGCCTCCCAGAGGCTCTTCCTGAGATTCAAAAAAGCTTTCTCTTGTTCTTGTCTGACAATTTTCTTGTCGATTTTGGGGTCTGTCGGCACTCTGTGTTCAGGGAACTTCTTTACCTTCTTGATGTAAATCCTGGGGGGAGAGATTAATATTAAAACAACAAAAACAGCTTAATGGCAGAGAAACAAAAAATACTCATTTCCATATAAATAAATGATCCCCTCTTTTGAAATGGCTTCTAAGGCTGTGTTCACACTAGGTCCGTTTAGAGAGTTTGGTCTGCTCTTGGTACGGTTCGGTACATTTGGTGTGAAGTGTGAACAACAAAGTCTGCTTGGGAAACGAACCGTACAGAGTCCACCTCAAGAGGTTCTGGTCATCTGCAATAAATTCACTCGATGTTTAATTTTTTAATTATTATTGTTTTATACTGTTATTTTTGGTTTCAGTGTTGCTACGGCATCAGTAAATTAAAAAAAAAAAAAAAAAAAACTCCCAGTTTTTTATTGTGGAAATCTGACAATCCTAAACTACATGGACAGTGCGAGAAGCTGAAAATTTGGTCAGACGCCAAAACCTTGCCAACTGGACAAAAATAGTGAAGTTTCAAATTACTTTGTGTTAATTTGCATCCTCCTACTGTAGGCATTCAACACATGTATTCCTTAAATTAGTGAAGTGCTCCCCCAGTGCTTTCTTCCACAGCAATATGTAAGAATCTAAAACATGTATATTAATAACCAGAGCAATACATCAACAGCTGCCACCTTTCAATTTGCCTTGCAGGATATTGTAAACACCCGGTTCACACACCATATAACAAGCCGTATGCACTTGCAAACTGCAAGGTCCTGAAAAAAATGTCCGGAAAAACAAGGAACTTTAGCTCACATGCAAATGAACTCGGTCCCTTTGCTTGCAGAAACAATTTTAAAATATTGATATTGCTACTTTTTTTTTTTTAAAGCTAAAATCTGTCTTTGTAAGATGCAGTTGCACCAAAGGTTGTCTTGTGTACTGATAAAAAGGAATGGGTGCTACTCAATATGACTTTCTCCTTTCTCTCTATGTTAATGCATGACCCTCACCTTGCTGGACAGGTTGCTTTGTATTGCTGGTTTGGGTTGCTCTCACTCTCTACAGTCTTCTTAGGCTGTAGTCCTTTCCGTCTTGGTCCAAACTGACACTCCATCACTATAGCTCTGCTGCCTGTGTCGGAAACAATCACAGAATATGGACAGATTTAACATGAACAGCACAACATCAGCAATTAAACTCCATAAACCAGAATGTGGGCTTTCAAAAAAGTACTGAAGGATTGATAAATCATATGAAAACATACTACATATTGGGTCTTATCATCCATCAGACTTTCCTCCAATAATAAACCTTATTTAACTGTAGCTCTGCCATTCATTAGTAATCAGGCCCCACTTGTCGTTTAAAATCTGACAGGTCAATTCAGACCCAGAATATACCCTCCGTATCTTGAATCCTATGTAGACTTGCCTGCATTCACAAAGGGTATCCCGTCGTAGGGAACGTACTGAGACTTCCACATGAGCCTGGTGGCCGGTTTGGCCAGGCTGGGAGACTGCCGGGTCCCCCACACACTCTGAGTCTGCTGCTTGTGCAGCGTCAGCACCCCCTCCAGCTCAACTTCATTCATACAGTAACCGCGGTATGAGTCACCGATTTTCTGAATTCCAGCATAAAGAAAAACAAAACATTTGGGGATTATGGATAAACAAACAGAATGCAAAATGGAGAGTAGGGCAACAGAAAGCACAAATTAACAGCCAGTATTGTATGGTCTATTCATCTGGGCCATGAAGAGACAGCAAAGTGGTTATGTTATCCAAAGTACAAAGAAGAATATGACCTTCTACAGTAAATGACACTGTCAAATGTACATGTTTATTTAAATGAACAGCAGGACATATTGCTTTGATGCAGTGTGTGCATCCTGTCTTTTTCTCAGTTAATGGGAATGCATGTGAATCATGCTTTCTGGTTGTCTGAAAGGGTGTGATGAGGGCTTATCACAGCGCATGAAACTGACCTCACAGCTCCTGAGTCTCCGGGCCCAGGCGGGTGTGTTGGGGGGGAGAGGCTTGGGAGGCACCACGAAGCAGTTATCGGCACTGTGGAAGAAATCAAAGCAAAATGAAAAGGGAAGCACGGCCTCTTTGAACCTTTTGTTTGTCACCTGTTACCGTAAGTACAGGAGCTCATTGTGGGATACGCTGGCTTGGGGCCTCCATCATACCTGGAACAGACAGGATACTGTGGGCCGTATCTGCAAAGCATTTACACTTCTGCTTTTGGGGAAAACAGGACTAACTGAACTGTAACGTAAGCAAACCAGCACGAAACTAATTAAGGTGCACGTACGATCTGTTAAATTACCGCATATGTTAGTTTTTTAAGCTTTATAAGATTGTTAAAACATGGAATGGCATTATGGGGCAAATAGAAGCCATGAACATGTTGGAACTGGTTCCTTGTTATAAAGGAATGCCTAATAAAGGGGAAGCACTATATGCAATTCTGGGGCAGGATAGCAGAGTTCAACACAACCGTATGTACGGAGACGCAACTGTAACATAAGTGCTGACTTTGTTAGTAAAAGACATACAAAACAGACTCCCACCTGGGTGCTGTGTTTTTCGGCAGGGTAAGGGAAGGCTGGGAGAGCGCCACATAGCCACTTGTGCTATCTGCTATTGCATTCAAGGAAACTGTTTGCAATTCACCAACCGACGTCTTTTCTTCACAGGAATCTGATGAAATGAAAAAGGTACTCTTTAGCGACTATATAATATCTGTTATACATTATCAGAATCGCACTGCTGCACTCTTAACATAAGATTTTACTCTGTGTGGCCGTCACTTCCAGGAGCTGTCCCTGAGGCAGCAACACCTGCGCTGATCCTAACTGCCTGGATGGAATCACATGGAAGACCTGCCCATTCTCTGATTGGCCAGTGACAATCACCTTTAGCCAGAGAAACAAACAGACGCACATTAAAAAACAATTCAGAGAAAAATAATATAATTATAAAAATGAAAGTAATACAATACAGCAATACAGAACATTGGTTCACACCATTATATATTTAAAAAAAAAAATGTTAAAAAACTTTTTAAAAATGATAATGAATTGATTTAAAGTTCCTACATAGACAATGTACACAAACATACAATGTGCACATCTACAAAGTGTGTTCTTTGTAAAAGATTCCCACAGTAAAACCCTAGCAATGTGTAATACAGCATAGTGAAAGTTTGGCAAAATAAAGACGAGTGAGGTATAGTACAGCATATTAATAAGCATGACAAACCAGAGTAAACTATGATAAATGCAAAGTATAACCATGGGAAAAACAAGGGAAAACTGCAGTAATACTGTGCAAACTTTTATAGGGGGTGTGTTCTATCCACTCTACATGACCATCCCATCCTGACCTTCAACCTCGCATGTACCCCTGGGTACACTTGCTCTTACAAAACTCTCATAAAATTTGGTAAAAATGCTTCTGTGAAATGGCCCCCAGATTTGCTGTGCTACTAACCATGCGCTCGTATTGGACAGGCTGTCCATTCTGATCGAAGATGTGGAACTGGCTGCTGGCGCTGGGCTGGCTATGGGATGCTTGCTCAGGCACATTCTCACACGCTGGGGGATTGTCTGTTATTTGCAGTGTGATCGGCAGGACTGCAGAGGAGTCTTGGTGTTCCAGGATGCGCTGGCTGGCATTGATAACAGGCAGCTGCTTGAAAACACAGGGAATGTAAAAAAAAACAGCTTTTTTGTAGAACTGAGTGCCACGGACAGGGTAACTTTTTTTTTTTTTTTTTTTTTTTTAGAGCATTTACATCTGTATAATAACCCATCTCTACTCAAGTTGAAATAGTAACTTACTCATGTTTACACTCAAATAATAGAACATATCTGTAATGCTGTCCATCCAAATGGGCTTTTTACTAACACTGAAGGATGAGCTATTCCAAAAGCCACGTCCTTTTCACCCAAAATCAATATAAAATAAGTTCTACTGCCACAAGACAATGATTAGCTTTGTATGGGATGTTTAGCATTAGAAATCTGCACCAAGCCTGTTCTTCAGAAGTCACAGAGTAGTCACTTTGGAGTCTATTCCTTGTGAAATAATATGTGCAGCATTGACTGTGGAAGCACCTGCCAACCAAAAAAGTGCCAATTCTCATCCTTCTATCAAAATGTAACTTGAACCAGAGAGATGCAGCTTTTACTATCTATCTCAGTGAATCAATCTGAAGAACAAGATCACTAGTCATGGCAAGCATTTACATAAAAGTGTGTCCCACACATCACAGGTCTTTGTCCAGACTGACTGCACACCTGGCAAACCTGCGGTGCACTCTCGGGTTCCTCTGCAATCTTGGGCTCTGCCCCCAGTAATTCATTTGCTCTCTCCATACAGATTTCATGCTCACTTGCATTCTCTTCCATGTCCCATGAACCTGGCAAAGGTAAGCATGATGTTTGAGCACTGGGCACGCACGCACGCGCACACACGCACACACACCTGGCAAGCAAATATTGTTGACTGCTTTAAGAGTGCAAATAAGAACATTTATGAAGATTTGTATGCTTTGTGGAATTATGCTTTCTGCAAATTGCACATGGCTTGCCATTAAATATGCTTCACACAACCAAACATAAATTGTCAAATAGTCAATTTACTGGATATTTAATAGGGGCCTTGCAGAAAAAAAATCTCAAAGCCTAACCAGTATCTGTTAGGTGCTCTATAATGCAAGTCATTAAAACATCTCATTGTGCTTTAAAATATCCAATTATAAATACAGGTAACAATAGAATGCCTTTACACACCAATTCACTTTAAAATCAGTCATATTTTTAGTGTCACAGCTCAGCAACATTTTGAACCTTGACGTTTTAGACACGTTCTCTATCAATGCATGGCCCCTGGGAACCCCCCTGTGTATTTTAATAATGAAACCTCTTGCTGGTCTCCACCCTTTACTACACACCTGAAGTGTAGAGCCAGTACAACAATAACAATACGGTTCAGTACTTTGGTTTTATATCTTGTGAATGTGGAGACAGTTCTGACTACTTAGAAGTACACAGGGCCTCCACTAACACAATAGGGTGTGTGTGTGTGTGTGTGTGTGTGTGTGTGTGTGTGTGTGGGTGTGTGTGTGTGTGTGTGTGTGTATGTAACCTGCCCTGAGCATCCTCAATCCTTTTAATTCACTTTACCATGTATTTGTATTTTTAAGCTTCTTCAGTGTTTTATTACGTTAACCTGTAATAAATGACACGCACATTTAACTGTTACACTGTTCTAGGTAGCAGTGTCTCCCTGTAGTATGAAATGAAACAGCTATTGGTTACATTAATAACACTATGTAACACAATTTTTGTTCCTGGGTAGTAAGTGTTATTTCCTAATTGCTTATGCCTCAAAAGTATAGAAAATGGCTATTATTCCCCACAAACTTTGCTTTTGTGACCAGGACAGTGATATTTTGAAATTTACCTATTTCCAATGAGAAAACGGGCGAATTTGTGTCTTTTCGTTCACATAAAGTCAGAAAAAAACAACATGTGAATCATGACTACAAAAGATTTAGAAGTGAGCAGTTTTTTGAGATTTACGATTATACTGTAAATCACTTTCACGAATCAGCCCCCAAATGTAGTCGCCCATCATGTTCTCGTTATACTGTCCTTGGTAGCGGCGTTCAAAGTCCAGTATATCCTGGTGGAAGCGCTCGCCTTGCTCCTCCGAGTACGCTCCCATGTTCTCCTTGAATTTATCAAGATGAGCATCAAGGATATGGACTTTGAGGGACATCCTACAGCCCCTTGTGCCGTAGTTCTTCACCAGAGTGTCAACCAGCTCCACATAGTTTTCGGCCTTGTGATTGTCCAGAAAGCCCCAAACCACTGCGACAAAGCTGTTCCAAGCCGCTTTCTCCTTACTAGTGAGCTTCTTGGGGAATTCATTGCACTCCAGGATCTTCTTTATCTGTGGTCCGACGAAGACACCGGCTTTGACCTTTGCCTCAAACTAGCTTAGGGAAGAAGTCTTGAAGGTACTTGAAGGTTGCCGACTCCTTATCTAGAGCTCTGACAAATTGTTTCATAAGGCCCAATTTGATGTGCAGTGGTGGCATCAGCACCTTCCGGGGGTCCACCAGTGGCTCCCATTTGACGTTGTTCCTCCCCACAGAGAACTCGGTCCGCTGTGGCCAGTTCCACCTGTGGTAGTGCGGCTTGGTGTCTCTGCTGTCCCAAAGGCAAAGATAGCAGGGAAACTTGGTAAAACCGCCTTGGAGACCCATCAGGAATGCCACCATTGCAGCCTCTTGATGCCATCTCAGAAAAATGCAGATATGTATCCACTTAGGCAGCTGGAACTAAACTGAACTGGTGGGCTTAAGGCCCCTGTATTTATACTACTATTTATATTACTGGAAAGTTCTAGAAGTTACTCCAAGTTTACTCAGCACTGAATCTATCTGGAATGTTCTGGAAAATAGGTAAATTTCAAAATATCACTGTCCTGGTCACAAAAGCAAAGTTTGTGGGGAATAATAGCCATTTTTTATACTTTTGAGGCATAAGCAATTAGGAAATAACACTTACTACCCAGGAACAAAAAAAAAAAAAAAAAATTGTTACACAGTGTAACCAGTAATAGTTTGGTAAAGCAATGGAGCCTTTAGGAAAAGTAATTATCTATGCAGTGGATCTAGTCAGCGACTTAGGCCTACTTACACAAAATCTGTATAAAATGAGAACCCTCATAAGCGCACGTGCTAATTATGCACTGTAGTCTAATTGAATCTGAAACCACGAGGATTATCACTGTGTCTATATCGGTTGTTAAAAATATCCGTATGACCTACAATTAATAATAGTAATTAATAATGAGTCAAATACTAACCCCTGAAATATTGTAGCAACATACCGGTGCAAACTAAATAACTCTAAACTATCACCTTAATTACTGTCTTTAATTGTATTCTGCAGATTTTCTTTTTGTATCATACTAAATAAAGGAAACAAAAGCATCACATAAAAGGGAATTTAAAAAAAAAAATCTATAAAATACAATTTCTATACAACATTCTATTTGAGGGGCAGATTATTACAAGGTCTACATAATAACTCAATCGTGGATTCAAAGCTAATGAAACGCCTTCCTTTATTTGCATTTAATACACCACACTTTTACAAGAACGCCATATTGGATGATGCAGGAATAAAGACATTCTTAAACACTTAATTTAAAACGAATTCCCCCCAAAAAACAACAGCTGTTTTTTTTTTTAATTATTATTATTCAAACCACGTTGTGCCTGCCCTGCCTCTTTAAACTGCTTCATATCTGGAGTTCAGAATGGAATTAAACCTAGGAAGGACAGAAAATTCAAAACGAGTCTACTCAACCTCGTCTTCACCCCGGACTTCACTTGTTACCACCATGGAGACAAAGCGTAGTTCGCGTAGTACCGTACCGCTGGCAAAGTAAACAACACTGGCACTCGCAAGCCACCGTAATTCGACCCGGAAAGTTAAAAAAAAAAAAACCTACTACAGCAGTCATGATGCCCCTTTCGTTTGAAGCAGAGAAATAATCATACCTCACTATCGGCATAAATAGTTAAGTCGTGGATGAGATATTAGACGACCTGCATAATACTAAAGGTCAGAAATTGCACCAAAAAGTTACAGACCTCTCTGTCAGACTTTAGTTGCACTTTCTTACCGTTGCTCAGGTACGTCACCTGTCAAGTTGTCTTTACACTTAAAAAAAGGGGGGCTAAGACCATGCAGTGCTATTTTTACAGAAAACGTGACAAGAAACATGGTTAAGCTCAGTTTAACCCTAACCCAACCAAGTCCTAAAAATGTATATTACCCCTTTAAGACCAGAATGTACTAATCAACCGCCATCAATCGATAGCTCTGTGCTTGATGCATATTCGCTTGCAACGCATGCTGGTCAGGGAACCACATGGCATCACTCACTTCTGCTGTGAGCAGTGTTATTTTGTACCATAAATAGGTATAGTTAAATAAGAGTCAATTTTAAACAAGAGGTTTTCATCCACGTAGCGGAAATGTCGCAGGTACAAGCTAGGTTCTTCACAGAGAATAAAAAGTAAGTGTGTAACGACAGTGTTTTTTTTTTTTTTTTAAATGGTAACCTTTGCTGTCCTGCTTTGTAAAATTAATGTTGTGATTTAAGATGTATTTTGTTTTAGCATCATCTCCATATTAGTACGTATATTGCAAAATGTAAATTCAGGCATATTTTACAGTGCAAATTGAACTGTGACAAACGTATACAGTCCAGCAAACAGGTAGGACTGTACTATGATCACAGCGATTCAATTATGCAAAGTTTATTTTTATTTTTGTATTACGTTTTCTTTTAAGGTATACAATAGATGATGTCCCCTTCTCAATCCCAGCCTCCTCTGAAATTGTTGATCTCAGCAACGTCATTAACAAACTCCTGGAAGCTAAAAATGGTAAGATTTTACTCCTGTAGAGCTGTTTCTTTGTGCTGACCCAGTGAATGTGCACAGGTCAGTATGTAATGTAATTCTAATCAGTTTTTACACTGAAATATACATTATAGTTTGTGACAGTTTACAAGTCTTTTTTTCATAGTTAAACCTCCAATGCACTCCACTTGTCTGGACATTTGCCAGCGCTGTAGGGACACTAGTTATGCTCCTGATAAAACTTTCAGTAGTAGGAATTATATTTAAGCTCAAAAGAAATACAAACTAGGATTGTCTTTTTGTTATCCAAACAGTATTTTTATTAATACTAAATAACGAGAAAGTATAAAATACTTGTATAACTTTTAATTAAAATCGTGGTGAAACAATATATTAAACCAGGCCACCATGCGCATCAAGATTTAAAGATCAAAATAAACGCAGTGCTACATTGTATGATGTGAAAAAAGATTCACAATTAGATACAATGATCATTAATGGTGAAACACTTGGAGCTTAACATAAGGTTAAACTTACATGAGATAGAGGGAGCACATCTTCATAACAACTATTATTTTTTGCTTCAGAGGTCCACCAACATGTGGAGTTTGACTTTCTCATCAAGGGTCAGTTCCTGCGCACAGCTCTGGCTAAACACATGGAGACTGAGAGCATGTCAACGGTATGTTCCTTTACACAGATTAGGATGTGATCTTTGCATGGCGTCATGGAGTCTTTCCAGACAAAAACACCACAGTTAACAACCAGATGTTAAAAATCATTACATGGCAGATTAATCAAAAGTTCCCTCCCAGTGAAAGCTAATTGGTTGAATTTAGGTTTTGCATAGAAGTCAATGGGCTTGCCGTCTTGGATGGAGTTCACCTGGATCTTCATCTAAGAGACTTGTTGTGCAGTTAATTGTGTGGTGTGGTGGGCAGTTGAAATAGCTGACAACCAGAATGCACCCCAAGGGTTGTAAACTTCTTTTATAGAACTGCTGGAATCTCATTCACTTTTATACTTTTATTAGGATTCAGAATTCTTTTATCCTGTAGTAATAAACCAATGCACAGATCCCTTTGACAGTATTGAGGTTAGCACAGCAACCTGTCATTGAATGACCGATTCAGTTGAAGTCAGACTCGGAGCGCACAACTTTTGAAAAAACTAAAATGCAGAATGTAAGAAAAAAAAAGAAAGATCAAAATGCATGTTAACTAGAGGACACATCAAGTATATACAGGTAAAAAAACCTTGAGTCCATCTCAGATTTTACAAGACAGTGTGGTCCAGTGGTTAAAGTCCAGAGCTTGTAACCAGAAGGTCACTGGTTCAAATCCCATCTCTACCACTGACTGACTCACTGTGTGATCCTGAGCAAATCACTTAACCTCCTTGTGCTCCATCCTGCAGATGAGATGTTAAATCAGCGTCCTTTTGTAAGTGACTCTGCATATAATGCACAGTTCACAGCCTATTTTATCCACTGTTATTGCTTTAGTGTATGTATCTGAATTTTTCACTGAAGAATTTCACTAATTTCAAATGAGAGGTTTGCTATTGAATACTGTATGTGATAACCGACCTAATGAAGTGTTGGATACTGTGTTACTAGGAGGGCTACCTTGTTCTGTGCTTTGCTGTTGCAGGAAGACGTGGTTGAGATCGAGTATGTGGAGAAGTACACAGCCCCTCAGCCCGAGCAGTGCATGATGCACGATGACTGGGTCAGTGCTGTAGAGGCTGATGGAGAATGGTAAGTAGTCTTTATATAATTGGCCCCAGTTTACTGTTAGTAATCAGTTTGCCCATTTAAAGGAATACTAACAAAGTATTTAAAATCCATTAGCAATCTAATCACCCCTCCCTTCTGTTATTTTTGTGTTTAGTACAGCAGTTTGGAACTCCTCTTTCCTTCAAACTCACAGCAGTAGAAATTTTTAAATGTGTCCATTTTTTTCCAGGATTTTGACTGGCTCCTATGATAAAACTGCCCGAATCTGGTCATCAGAGGGAAAGGCTATCATGACTATCGCTGGGCACACTGAGGTTGTGAAAGATGTGGCTTGGATTAAACGAGGCGAGATTCGTTGTTTTATTGATTTTTTTCTTTTATAAGCAGCAAAATGCAGGCGTTTGCAAAATACATGCAAAAGCCTGTATGTGCTTCTGCAACGCAAACAAGTGCATATGGCTGCCAAAAATGCATTAAATCCCATTAACTGGTGTTTGAACATCCTGAGTGGAATTTACTATTTGTTCAAGAAGACCCCACTTGTTCACGGTGTATCGTATCTGTCATTACATTTCCTTAAGCAGTCACTTTGGTGCTGGTATATTTTCTGTTGTAAAAAAATTCCTCTCAACAGTCTATAAAATAATGAAGATAGTGGGTTTTAAAGTAATTCAGGCAAGGTAGCATGCAATGTCAAGGTGTGCATTTATTTCCTATTTCCCATTCATTTGACTTCATAGCCATATTATGTTATTGTGGCAGTGTGCCCCACCCCTGTGTGTGTGTTGTTATTTTGTGTGTGGAGTATTAATGTTGGTGTGTATGTGTTGGTGCATAGGATATAATGTGTTGTTATGTAGCACAAGTTATACACAATATATTTGTATTTAGACACGAGGATGGCACAATCACTTCACATGCAGATTAAAAGGGGTGTTTGTATGTAAGCACTGGAAGTGCACAAAGTAGTTCATCTGCAGATGTACCAAGATTCCAATTGAATGATTCATTAGCAATCCAATCTTGGTACAGCTGCATGAAAGGGTGAATGTTTCACTCACTCACTCACTCAGAGAGAGAGAGAGAGAGAGAGAGAGAGAGAGAGAGAGAGAGAGAGAGAGAGAGAGAGAGAGAGAGAGAGAGAGAGAGAGAGAACAATTGCTATTGTGCTGGAGGGCCGTTACTTTTGGGTTGGACGAATTCAAAAGTAACGGCCCTCCAGCACAATAGCAATTGTTAGTTTGTTAGTGTCTGTCTGTTTTGGCCAAAGTGACATTTTGTATCAGTGTTTGTGTTTTGTGTTCAAACCTTTTGTTTTATTCATTTATTATTTACAATAATAAAAGCGCAAGCAGCACATTTATTACTCCAGTCTGCTGTGTATTTCCCTTCCTTTCACCGTATCACCTCGCAGTGCTGTATCTCTTCTGCCTCTGACGTCATTACACAGCGTGGCTTGCCACAGTTATATACAATTACCATAGTAACTTTTAAGGTGTGTTCGTCAAGTAAAACAGGTGGATCAGTTTCGTAATGCGTGATAGCAGTCTTTCTGACCCCTCCCCCTATCTCTACCAGACGGCTTCACTTCCCTGCTCCTCAGCGCCTCCATGGATCAGACCGCTATCCTGTGGGAATGGAATTCCGAGAGGAACAAGATGAAGGCTCTGCACTGCTGCCGAGGGCATGGAGGAAGCGTGGATTCCATCGCCGTCGACAACACCAGAACCAAAGTAGGTTTTCTATGTGTATGTATATATATATATATATATATATATATATATAATATATATATATATATATATATTTATTATGTTTAAAAATCCTAATACTGAAGATTTTCTTTTCCTTAGTTTTGCAGTGGATCCTGGGACAAAATGCTGAAGGTTTGGTCTGCAGGTATTTTTTAAATCTGTTTATTAAGTCTGTCGGTCCCAAATCAGTTTACATTTTAAGTCAGCATGGCACATTAAGTGTAATTTGCAGCTTCTGGGGTTTTATTTTATTTACTAGGAAGGGGGGGATGGGACTAATTAATTAATTTCCTGTAACAAGTGTTGTCACAGTTGACTGTAGGACAAGGGTGGTGGGTGAAAAGATCTTGTATACTGTAAAATAAAGGTGTCATTTCTCATTGCTGGTCTCCATTCTCCTATCGCCTTAGTTCCAACAGATAAAGAGGATGACATTGAAGACGCAGCAGCCAGACCAAGGAAGAAACAGAAAATTAAACAAATGGGGTTAACTAGGGTAAGGATGTAGAGTACTTTAACTGCCAGAATGGCAGTGCATAGCATTTTGAAATATTAGGGGTTAAGGGTTTTACTAAGAGCATTATAAGGTCCACCTGATATTTTTTTTTTGATCGTGTGGTTTGTCTCATTTAAAAACCCTGAAATAGCTCAATTCAGATCCGACAGACCAAAATTATTAAAGTAAACTGAGCTCTATTTAGTTATCTGGTAGGTTTTGGCGCACATGTAAATAGACAGTGTTCTTCTTTTATAACCTTGCCAGACACCCCTGATGACCTTGTCTGGCCACAGCGAAGCCATTTCCTCTGTACTTTGGTCTGACACTGAAGAAGTATGCAGTGCATCATGGGATCACACCATCAAACTGTGGGACGCAGAGACTGGAGGGCTTAAAGCCACATTGGTGAGTTACAGAAATCCTCTCTTAGCTTGCTTTACTTGAACAACAAATTTTGTGTGTAAGAATTTGGCACTGGATAGAGATGCTAAAAAAAAAAAAAAAAAAAAAAACACTGGCGCCATCATAAACTTATTTAATTACAATAATAAAATCCAAACTGAGATCTGAGATCTGGAAGGGTACCTACCTAGTTGAGTTTTCATTCCATACATTTTGATTTCTGTTTTCCATCAAAATCCTGTTACTGTAACACTTGTGTTTACTTTCTGTTCCAGACAGGAAACAAGGTGTTCAACTGCATCTCATTCTCTCCACTTTGCAAGAGGCTGGCTTCAGGCAGCACAGACAGGCACATCCGGCTCTGGGATCCACGCACAAGAGGTTTTTTCTTTCTTCCCCCTCATTGCTACCAGCTTTGCATTCTTACACTGTGTCCAGCAGTACAAGGCAACACCATACTGCAGGACAATGTTGTCTCATTTAATTATTGCACTTAAAATTCGATAAAGATACTGACCAGTAAAATTAACAAACCACATATTGGGACTTTGCATTTAATACAGTGCTGCCGTCTGTATATACATATGTATGCCACACTTTAGAGTTTTTGCATATATGGTTAGGACATTCTTAACAGAAGTCATTGAACATCATAATCTGTGAATTTTGTGAAAGGACATAAGTCTTAATTAATATACCATATTACTTTGTTGTAGACGCCACTCTCAGTAATGAAACATGTACATTTTTTCCCCTAACCCAGCTCAAATACAGTACTTAATAAAGAAATGCATACAAATCACAGTATGACAAAGCATTACAAATAGAAACAAAATTCTGTATTTAAAGGAAACTCGAGCATATTTTACTGTAAAGTTTATGGAACCCAAACAAAAAAGAATAGGTACCCAGTACTGTACCCCACGACTTCTTCGCCGTCCAGATCAAATTGCATCCTCAGAAATAAACTTCAGTATACGCCTCCCTCAATTTAATTGAAAGTAATACAGTATATTGCCATCACTGAGGGACTTTTTCCGATCTAAAAGTTATGAACGTGTATATGATTTTTTTTTTTTTTTTTTTTTTCAAAAACCATTTTGATCTTGCTAATCTTTAATTGTATGTTTCTTTAGATGGCTCCCTGGTCCTGCTCTCTCTCACCTCCCACAATGGCTGGGTTACAGCAGTGAAATGGTCACCAGCACACGAACATCAGCTTGTATCAGGATCTTTGGACAACATTGTTAAGCTGTGGGATACAAGAAGGTTTGTAGCACCCGCTCTTCTTCAAGTGCAAATCCTGGGACAGCAGCCACTTGCATTAAAGTAACATAAAATAAAATGCAGTGATAGAAACGTCTTTGAAGCAGACTGAGAATCAGCTCATTGTACCTACAGTAGCAGAGTTCAACGGCATATTGAAATTCCAGGACAAATTTTGCAAAATTCAGTGACAAAGTGAAGACATTGAGAAAGAAATCCGGCATTGAATTTTACAAAGCTTCTTTAGGTATTTCTTGATTTACCACTGTTTTGCTGGTCCTGCAACATTGTTAATTTTTGGCAGAGGGTTAGGGTTAATAAAAACCTGATTTAATTTGCTAAACATTACTACAGTAACAATTTGAACCGATTTCAATCATATGATCGACTGGGTATTGATCATCCATAGGGCTCTGGTGTTTGATTGATCATCCATAGGGCTCTGGTGTTTGCAGTTTTAGCTGGCCTATTATATATTATTTACTAACAGTTAACAGAAAATAAATAATGTACATTAAGATGTTTTGTTAGTTGTTTGTTAACAGTTAATAAACAAAACAACAAGCAGCGGCCCTTAAAATAAAGCGTGACCATTTTGTTTTATAGTTATGGGTGAACTCTAACTCCATGTTGCTTAGGCAGAAGCACACTGAAGGACCTGCCAGGCTATTGTAACCACTTACTGGTGGCAACACTCCTTACTTTATTATGGCTGGCTAATAAAAGGAAATGTAGCAGGAGGAGGAATCAAAATGCAACCCCAAACCAACAGCAATGAAATGGGTTGAATGAAAGTTATAGCAATTACCAATACTCATTCTCAGTTCTAGTCTTTATGTAATGAAAGGACAACTGCAAAGCAAAAAGTCAATTCTGCTAAACAAATGATTAGTTTCAGTGTCTTCTATGGAATAGAAAATGTACATAGGGGCATAGCCAAGACTGGGCTTGGTTAACTGGTCTGCTGTCCTGAGTTATATTTCCAAGACCTCTTCTTAGGTCTGCAATATTTAAAGTGTTAAATAACTTTTGGGGAATCCATTGTGTGCGATATGTACTATGAGTAGGTATTTGTTATAAGATGCTGTTCCAGGGTGATCTACCACAGCGCTGACCCCTTTGTTTGCTGCGATTTGTTAAGAGTTTTCTTACTGTTTCAGTTCCAAGGCTCCTCTGTACGACCTGGCAGCTCACGAAGACAAAGTCCTCTGTGTGGACTGGACAGAGAGAGGGGTAAGGACCAGGGCCATAACCAGAGCTGACATTTCACCGAGGTCACACTTCGCTTTTCAAGCCATAGCTAGCAGTATTTATACGACTGCTAGGTATTTACTATTCAACCTCCAAATCTGTCACACGGCAGACCAACAGAGAAAATTAAGAATTTCTACATGAACATCAACATTGGTGATGCAAAAAAACAAGAAAGGACATGACCTTAGTGTCCTCATAGCTAGTTATGGCCATGGTAAGGACACAGTGTTTTATCAGGAGTTTTAGCTAGTTGAAAGTGTGTTGCAATCGTTTTCTGGAGATCCTTAGTTTGCACTGCATATATCTCCTAATGACTAGAGCAGCTTCAGATTGCCCTTGAGTCTTTGTCTGCACAAGACCAGTTACTAGTCTAATGGCTGACTTAAACGTTTCTTAAATACTCCCTTATACTCTGATCAATACCTTACCTCCCATGTGTGAGTGCTATCCTTAATATCGGTCCACCACGGTAAATTGTTGGGAAATATGAGAATGGCCTCATCCTTGGGTATACACTGTTTTAATTTGGTTTCATATACAGTATAAGCCATTGCATCCATGTTTGAGAATAAGTGCCCCACAACTGAAGATAAGTGCACATATATAGCGGTTTAGACTGGTAATATGTGTAGAAGACCATATTAAAATCTTGCATGTGGATTTCTAATATTTTTTCACTTTCATTTTTCTATTCAACTCTTTACAAACTAGTCCAGCACATTTGCTCGATGGTAGATGGTGTGAAATGGATTATGAAATTTCTAACAAGCCTTTTCTTTTCTGGTTTTTAGTTGTTGCTAAGCGGAGGAGCAGACAACAAATTGTACACCTACAAATACTCTGCTCCCACTTCTGACGAGGGCGCGTAAAGCAGTCAGGAGGTTGCTGGGAGGCCCATGTCTTCTACATTTCCAGCTGTGGATTTTATCCAGTAGGAACTGAAGATTCTAGAACACATTAATTTTTAATGAAGCCTGAAGTATTTACCCCCATAAAAAAAAAAAAAATATATATATATCAATATATATATATATATATATATATATATCTATATATATATATATATATATATATATATATATATATATATATATACTATATATATATATATATATATATTATATATAATCATATATAAGACCCTTCCAAACAAAATGAGATTGGATTTCAAGACCCATGTGATTTGACTAACACATTTCTGATTTATTTTTTAATTTTTTTATGTACTGTACCTGCTTCCGAGTGGACCAATGGTTATTCAACCTCCTACATCAATTAATTATTGTTTTATTGTTGGAAAGTCTTTAAAACATTATTTCAAATGATAGTTATAGTACTGTATTTCTAGGTCATCACCAACAGTTAAGGCGTGGTCAAAATCATCAAAATGGGCACTTTTACCACAGGGATGTAAAAAAGACCCGTTGTATAGCAGTTTGATCCATTCCTGGTTTCACTGAGTTTAATAAGATCCACCTGATCTTATTCCTCTATGCTGATGCTAATCAGATTTGTAGTAAAACCTAGAATGGGTGAAACTGCTATGCAATATGAGTCTAATTTCAATCCCTGTACCACTTTCAGACAAGTTCTCACCATTTTTTTTAAATACATCTTTGCAAAGCTAACTGAAATACATGTTTGTTTGGGTTTTTTTTTTTGTTTTTTTAGAATTAGGCTTTTAGTGATCGCATCAGTAATGATGTGTGGAAAATGGTTGTTGTTATTTTCACATTAACGTGAGTCCGGTCTGGTAAATAAGAGATTTTTTTATTTCTACATGTTGAGTAAAAGCTTGTGTTGATTATGCAAATGTCTCATTAGTAGACAATTTTTACAAGTCCCTTAAGATTTTGCAAGATGTTTAGTGTATTTTCATTTTTAAGCTGACATCTGGCAGTACTTTTGGTTAAAGGAAGTACAGTTTCTAAGCCTTATTCACAAGTTATCTGTTTGCACTTGCACTTCCTGAGTAATTTCACCTCAGCAGTGTATTCTGGGTCAAAACATGCCAATCAATAGGGGAAAGCAGCTGATTGGTTATTGACAGGAAAGAAGCAATTTCTTCCTGCAGATGAAAAGACCCTGGGAGTACAAGAAGGTCTAAAAGCATTACTTGCAAACAGATTTCTTTAACGTAGAGAAGTACCAGGTATCATTCTTAAAATAAAAAGATATGTTAAAACATGTGTTTCTTTTTAAAACTGCACATTTGAGACCTATAACATGAATGGATTTGCATGTCGGGTAAAATGTATGGAACTGTTTTGTAGCTACAATTACATAAGTATTAAATAGTATTTTTTGTAATGTAACCTTTGTGTTAACTATGGTGTAATAGTTACATCAATGTTATTTGTATGCCTGTATATGCATTATTTATATAGTAGTGTGTTGGTAAAGGTTCATTGTTTTACCATTTTAGATCTCTACTTGTTATATAAACTGTGTATATAGTTGTGTGAGTATTCATTTTGTGGCTTTTATAGTGCTGCTCTGCTTTGACTCTTACCCAGACATGCTGCTTCTTGTGTTATCTCTCTCTATGTCTATTGACAGTTTTCATATTGCATTTCTAAATTATTTGCTAGGTTAATACTATGGAGAGAGAGAGAGAGAGAGAGAGAGAGAGAGAGAGAGAGAGAGAGAGAGAGAGAGAGAGAGAGAGAGAGAGAGAGAGAGAGAGAGAGAGAGAGAGAGAGAGAGAGAGGAGAGAGAGAGAGAGAGAGAGAGAGAGAGAGAGAGAGAGAGAGAGAGAGAGAGAGAGAGAGAGAGAGAGAGAGAGAGAGAGAGAGAGAGAGAGAGAGTAAAAAAAAAAATTAAAAAATGTCTTTGTGGAACTTTTCTATGAATGCAGGTATTGTATCTAGAGCTTAATTTCTTGTTAATTGACCCTGTTCCACAATTCAGTTATGTTTTTGAAGAATTGCAGTTGAAAATGAGCTGTATGTTATATGTGCGTGGCTCATTTATTGAATGTTTAGGTGAAAAGAAATAAAGGATTGCATGAACCAATACTGTATATCTATTAAAAGAAAACAATTTAGATGTTTATTAAATATGGCAGGAGTGCCTTTGGAAGATTAAGCATGGTTCTGAAAGGGAAGCTACCCTTATGCCTCAAGAGGAACGTCTTCGACCAGTGCTGCCAGTGCTAACCTACGGATAGAAAACCTGGACCCTCAATGCAAACATGACTCAATGGAGTATGGAAAGATACATGCTGGGAATAACAAGAAGAGACACGAAACGGAAGGAAAGGATAAGAGCACAAACAAAAGTATGCAATGTTATTATAAGAGTGAAAAAACTGAAACTGAAATGACAGTGGGCCAGACGAGTAGCAAGAGGAACAGACCATCACTGGACCAAGGAGATACTAGACTGGATGCCAAGAGATACAAAGCTACCAAGAAGACCCCTAGGCAGATGGCAAAATGAAATTAGGAAACACACCGGAGCAACATGGATGAGGGACACTACAGACAGGCTTTTGTGGAAGAATCTTAGGGAGGCCTTCATCCAGCAGTGGATTTAAAAAGGCTGAAGATGCTGAAGATGATTTTATATATATATATATATATATATATATATATATATATATATATATATATATATATATATAGAGAGTAACATTTCAGTGGCACTGCCATATAAGGGGTAGTGCCAAATTCAGTAGGTTCCAAAACCTTTTATGATTTTTTTTTTTTTTTTTTTTTTTTTTTTAACTACATGTAGGACAACACTCACAAAGCTTAAATTCATGAGTTATTTAAAGACATTTTTATGAATTAAAAAGTTTGATATTCATGAAACTGTTCTAGATCAGTAGTAGGCAACTGCTCCTGGACTGATGTTTAATAGCAAGTTAATCATTTGGTTAAGTACCTGTTTCCTGGGTACCTGCCTGTGCTTATTTATCTACCTAAGATATATCTTCCTCAGACCTGAGGGTCCCCTGTTAGTTTTTTTTCCCCAATAAATGTTACTTTCTTGAGTTTAAGTGAGTTGAAAGATGTGTCATTAAATGTATATGTTATTTTTTAGGGGGGGAAGAGATCCCTAAAATCAGGGACAGGTAACTTTGGTTCTACCAATCTATTCCACTCCAGGACTTTGTTCCAACAGACCCTTAGTTGTTTAATGGATCCTGTTGAAGGTCAATTCAATCATTAAGGGTCTGGTTGGAACAAAGTCCTGCAGTGGAATAGATTGGAAGGGTCATGGTTACCTGTCCCTGATTTAAAGGGACAAGCTTGCCATACTTCAGTCTATCCAAAGATTAACACAAACACTGTTTAATACAATATAAAACCTACAGTTTATAATTTATACTTAAAATCCAATCTTCCATTTAAATCGATACAGAGACTGAGGAGAATAAATAACTTGTCATACTTGCTGGACAAGATAATTCTGAACGTTCTTCCCTGCTCACAGCAATTCATCTGTTTGGATGAATATCAGAGCCAGGGCTCCAGCTAGTGGTGTGGAAGAATCATTTGCTACAGCCTGTCACTGGCTGGACAGGATACACAACAGACAGGTGTTGTATCAGTTTACACAGATCATATCTTTAAATATTATTTTGCTTCAGCCTTAAATGTGAACATGTAATTAGCGATACAACAGATAGCGTGTATGTAGTTTATTAATCTTGACGTTAATCTGTCAGATTTGGGTTAGTTACTGGCTGGTATGGTATTGTTTTCATTCTGAATAACACCTGCATTTTGTACAGCTACATTTTTCCTTTAAAAAATTATGTACAATGTAAACATTGGTTTTATTTAATTGGGTAACTTAAATGTTAGACAGTTGTATTTCTATGTTAATTATTTAACGTGTTTTTTTTCAGTGGGTTGTAATCAAAATGATAATTTAAATACACTGTGGGCCTTTGGAACAGGTAGTTTTTATATACGCCGGCAAGACGCGAAGTTCGTTGTGCAATAAAATTAGAGAGAGAGAGAGAGAGAAGGAGGAAGGGAGGAAGGGGGTCATTTTTCGTTTTTGAGCCGAGGCCTTAATCATCGACTTTTCCTGTAGCCTTTTCAGCGTTGCTAGGCTCTTATACGGTTGGCAAGTTACATCATTTTCCTGACTCCTGGGAGCTGGTTCACCTCTGATAAGTCGTCTATCCGATACGATCATTGAATCCATTAAAAATTATTCGCAACAATACCTGTCGAGTGGCAGGCCATTTTCGCTATTTATTTGAGGTCAATGATATTTTCCGAACCTCCTCGCTTCTCTCGGAGTAGTATTAGAATATGGATATTAATGGACCTGTAACTAATCTTTTACTTAACGACGTGTTTCTGCGATGTAATTGTTACTTACTTTTTGTTACCAGATATGGTAAAAGTGTATCGCTGTTGGTGAAGTATTTACAAAATTAATATAAATGTTTATTACTTTTAAGAAGCAAATATAATAAAATGCGACGATTTGTAAAACAACAATATTATTGTATGTACAATTAGATATTTTCCCCACCAAGTCTGAAATGCCAAAAGTTGGAAGTATGGTAATGGAGCTGTTGAACATTGTTTTCTTCAGAAATAAATATTTATTCATTTTTTGCATATAATGGAAATTGTATACAAATAAATAGAAAACGACTGCACATTAAAAAGCCGGTGTAATTTGATAGTTGAATTCAGTTTGGATTTGCTACACTCAATATAATTCTTCTTTATTTTTAGGAACTACGTAATGTGTGACGATATAAAGCTACTTTTGTAGGTAATGTGTGGTACAATTATTCCTTTTTATGATTTAGGGTTTCTTATTAGCCATTCAACAATTACAGTAATACTGTTTTTCCTACACAGAATCGAAAAACTGCAGTTCATAGAACATGGATAATCAATATGGGTAAGTTGCTTTTGGTGTCTTGCATTTGTGGAAGAAATTTACAATTTTTCATCAATTTGCCTTAACTATAGTAGCCAAATGGTGGAAGCAACGTGGTCAAAAGGCTAAAAAATAAAGATTGGAATCCAGAAAATCATGTTCTTTAATCTAAATTCAAAGTTGTCCAGCAAGTTGCTGTTCAAGCGAGTGAACATTGCCCTACAACCCATGGCTTGGTGACTGTCTCAGCCCTGGGGTCACTTAGTGCTGTCTAGTTTAGAAATGTAAAGCAATAGGGATGCTTCTGCTCTTTACAGCCTGTGATCAAGCCCCTGTCCGCCTCTACTTCAATGCTGCAACTACAGGGCAGGGAGTGGTCTAAGCAGGAGGAGAATATGAGGAATCTCCTTGGTTCCCCTGGGTGATTCATCTCTTATTCCCAACCACTTGGTTTGATCCCTGCCTCCCATAGTTAAATGTATTTACAATTGTGTATCTTTGCTGAATGAAAGTTATTTGCTTGTTATGCTTCAGACCAAGGTCTACAAACTTTTTGCTTTCAATGTTTTAGGGAGTTTGTTTGAATCTTTACCAAAGATTCTGTCAAAACTTTGGTGTCTGCTCTATTTAGTGTGGTACAGTCAGCACTCGGATATCCGTTACCGAGATATGTCAGTCGTGTTTTCCCGCCCTTCTATTAAGAATAAAACCAATCCCCATTATATATAGATATATATATATATATGGTATATATCCTTCTTATATATATATATATATATATATATATATGTGTGTGTGTGTGTGCAACAAATTAATGCACTTACCTGTCACACTAGATTTTTGTCACCAGTTTTCTGATACAAAGCCCATCTCTTCAGTGTTATATATTGAAATATCCGTCACAGTCCGCGTTTTTTTTTGTCTGAAGCAGTTGCCATTAATTAATAGATACAGACAATAAATCTACCCGCTACTAAAACACACCCCAGTCTTGACTGTTCACGAATATGCATGACAGTTGCAAATTTATTTATATTTTATCTTTATCTTCAATTAAATCTTTGTTGTATTTTGCTTTATATTTGACTGTGGTTTTGTTTTTGCGGTAAATAGTGAGACTGCAATTACATACTGACAAAAATGCAGCCAAAACAAAACTACAAAAGATTTAGAAGTGAGTAGTTTTTCGAGATTGTAAATACAGTATAATTGTAAATCTCGAAAAACTACTCACTGCTAAATCTTTTGTAGTCATCTTTGTATTACTTTAGTATAAATATATGTTAATTTGGATTCATATGTTGTTTTTTTCTGACTTTATGTGAATGAAAAGACACACATTTGCCCATTTTCCCATTGGAAATAGTGATATTTTGAAATATCACTGTTCTGGTCACAAAAGCAAAGTTTGTGGGGAATAATAGCCATTTTCTATACTTTTGAGGCATAAGCAATTAGGAAATAACACTTACTACCCAGGAACAAAAATTGTGTTACATAGTGTAATCATATCGTTCAGAATTAAAGTACTTCTGTTGAAAATATAGTACTGTACCAACAAAACCAATACAGTACATCTAAACGGATGCCTACTTATTTTAAAACAGTCTTTTCGTTTATGCGTTTTTGATATTGTTATATTTTTGTGTTCCCTGAAAAAGTCAAGGGTTAAACGGGCCAAAATGAAATAATCAGATATGCGTCACACACGTTTCCACCAGTGTAGTCAAAATTTTATAGGGTCGGATATGTGAGTGCTGACTGTAAATACAATGTATTAAACATAGGATCCACGTGATGTTTGCTGCTTCTAATTTGTAATACATTTTCTCAAGGTATTCCGGTGACACGTACAACCGGCATGTTCTCGGGGAGGACAGCTCTGTAATGGCTCGCATGCAGAAGAAGTTCTGGAAAACTAAGCAGGTTCTCATCAAAGCAACAGGGAAGAAAGAAGATGAATATGTGGTGGCATCAGATGCAGACCTAGATGCAAAACTGGAGGTTAGCATTTTACTAAATTTATTTATATTGCAGAGTTGGTAATGGTACAAACTACTACTTTGATTTGAATGTGTTGATATCATGAAGGGATGCTCCAGGCAGTGTAAAAGCAGCAGCAAGAATTCTCATCCGTATACTGCATTGTCTGTTGCTGCAGGACCTCGCTGTATACAATTCAACTAAAAAAGGCAGCAACAGTAATTATAATTTTTTTCTATACAAAAAACAACAACAATGGATCACATTGTGGAAGAAAACTGTTTAAAAAGGTCACCGGCATTATGCTTAAGGAAATATATTTTAATTGTATTTATTGTACATTCAGATCACAAATGAACATATTTCCCTTTTTTAAACATTAATTTTTACAAGTTATTAATTGTATCCTCCTGTGCACATTGCCCTAAAATGCACCCCAGCTCAAATTCTGTAAATTTCATATATTTAAAAAAAAAGATCTTTAAATAAGAAATCTAAAATAAACATTACATTTGTTTTTGCTTTTAGACCTTCTACAAACCCATCGAAGTCAAAATCTTGCTGTTTTTACAAGTTTCTTTATTTTATTTTTACTTCTTTACTTAGATATGTTTTTTTGTTTTTATTATTTACATCATCAGCACTTTCAATTTAATGCAGAGTGCATCAATATAATTTTACAATGTTATTGTAAGTGGAAGTTTCTGAAGCAGTTACAATGCGCAGCCGCACATGGCATTTTTCACACCAGACTGGTTTGCCGGCTGGTCTTTCACATGCGGTGTATCCCCGGAGATATGTACAATTAAACTTAATGTAAACTAAATAAGCATATTTTTTATTGTCTTTAATATGACCATGTGTACTGATTGCTTAAAAATAGAATTTGAAATGTATTGCACTTTTATCATGTGAAAAAATATATAAAAAATTTCAGCTTATCACTCTGCTGTCCCCACATGGACGAGAAGCAGCCATGACATTAGTCGATCAGGCCTGATGAGTCGATAACTGAGAAGCAGGTGCTAGAGACTTTGCATGGATGCTAAATGGAATGTATATTGTGGGATCCAAATCATAGTTTGTGTTCAAACAAAGATACATGACAGAGAGTGCACTAAGGAGGGTGTATCCTGTGGTGCACAGAATCCAGCAGAGTACACTGAACTGAAATGTAGACTGCACAAGGCAGTACAGATCAAGGTTAGAACAGGAGAATGGGGTGACATTGCTTTGTGTACAAGCTTTGTCCACATGGGGGAGCTCTGTGATTTGGACCACGTTTTAAGGATATTTTTTAATCCAGTCAGACTACCTGTAAAAGTTCCAAGTTGTACTGCATTATGGAATATAGCCTATTTAAAACTTGACCTGGTGTATCAAGCATAAGTGAGTTATAGCTGTTTAACTAAATATGTAGCTAATCTTCGGTTTGTGTGGAAAACTGACAAAACTACACTTCTGGTCAATTTACTGTGTTAACCTAAAAGCCTTTTAAGAAGGTTACCACATGACTAGTTGAGAAACAGAAGGGCAAAGGTCTAAATTAAATTAGGATTTAGTTTATATGGGAGTTGCATTTGAAATGTCATCCATAACAACCAGTAAAGCAGCACAGCTTTATATTGCCATGCATATTGCTCCAAATATAAATAAAATAAATACTGGACACACATGGGATTTTGTTCTGCTTTAACCATTTTTTTAAAAATAAACTGTGTCTGCTGTAGTGGTATGTTTTCCTTATAGGTTAGAAATAGAAATGCAGTTTGTGTTTTTGTTCTACCAAGGAGAAGTGTGTACCTTTTTAAGGCTAGTTTCTGTAGCACATGGTGATTAATCGTAGATAATTCCACCAGACAAATAATGGAATGATTCCAGGAAGTGACGGAAAATCGATTTAAAGGCCAAGAATTATGGCTTGTTGCAAAAACATTTAACAAACTTCAAACAGTGCCTCGGGACGACATAACAAACAGCAGCTGTTTAAAAGAAATCCAGAACTCTCAAACCGTCTCGAGGTCTTTCTGTTCCATTAGATAGGCTGGATAACATTTCAGTGTACTAGGAATATCTGCATCTACTTCACCCATTTCCTTCCTAGAGCTCAGTTTTAAGTAATAATAGTTGTGTTGCTGTTAGGTACACAGCCTAAGTGTCTTGCCCTAGATAACAATTTTGCTAGCTGCAACATAAGAAGTGCAAACGCAACTGTTTTAAAATGTTATACTAATGAACAGAATACTTTTAATGGCAGTAGTTTTCTGACCAGCTGATCAGCAAAAAACAAACAAACAAACAAAAAAAAAAAAAAACATTTTGGTCTTTCAGTTGTCCCCACTTTTTTTTATTTTTTTTTCATTATTTTTTTTAATGTTGCCTAACTACTAGTAATGATCCCCAAGGGTTTCTTTAGGGACTTAGTTTTTTAGTTTTGTAACTGAGGCTGTAAATCTGCCTTTTAAAAGAAGAAACATTTAAGCCTTTTGAATGTATTGCTGTTTTCTGATTACATTTCATAGTAGTATTCATGTCTTGCTTTACATTAATTTACACATACAGTATTAAACTACAGTGGTGTACAAGAGCATATCAGGATTAATTCAAGATCATATATAATTTTTTTTACAAGATAAAGTCCACCATCATTTTTTTAATTAAAGGCACAAACAGAAACAAAATCGGACTGTAATGCTCAGTTTACACTGTCTAATGATTGAGGAAACGAATGGCTGCTTGACTAGAAAAGCAACAACATACCTGTAGTGTGCTGTACATTCACAGTAATAATAATAAGGTTATTGGGAGTTTTTTTCAAGTGTACTCCCAACCTAGAAAGTCAAGTGTAATTTAATACCACCTGAGATATATATTGCACACAAGGCAGACATTGTTATGCATACAACACCTAAAACATTGTCCAATAGCAATATCATACCATGCTGCCAAAGCAGTACATATTATATCACCTTGTATTCTTGGCCTGGTGTCGGAGTTAGTTTTATAAAGACAAAGGTGATGCAGTGTGATTGTTATAAGACTTCACTTTACACCTTCATTATTAAGTTTTTTTTTTTTAAGAAATACTGTATTTTAATTTTTGAAATTGTATTTTTTTTTTTATTTTAGTTTTTTGGATCTGTTCAGACTACTTGCACAGAACTTCTGAGGGTTATTGAGAAGTACCAGCAGAGAATAAACTGTGAGTATTTGTATTTTTTTGCTTCACATGTGCATCATCAGTCCTTATAATGAGGCTAACACATAGGGTAATGCAACTATATGTTTCTTATTGCACATGCTAGCTGATGTTATCAGTTACATTTTTGTGGGGAAAACTGTATAATGGCAAAATGAGATGGTTTAGACCAGGTGCAGTATAAGCTTGGCGTTCTGCATTTCCGGTTTATTCAGAATTCAGCCCTGCACTGTACCCTAGGATACAGCAAGTATGTTTAGAGGTCAGGGCTGGGTTGCACCAGCTGTGCTTATGTTATTACTTGGCTTAAAGTGTAAGTCTTTCCTAATGTTGATTTTAAACCCTTGTTACACGAGTCAATTTACTAGCAACTTTTATCGCCTGCGACCAAATCCCGTGAGGATTGCCTCATGTAACAGCCCTGACAACGTAGTGTCAACGTTCTGGCAACGCGATTGCTTAAGTGGACAGCAATCCAACTACAGGCAACAGGTTCCAGGCAATATCCAATCAGAGCACTGGGGTGTGTCACGTGATTCTGCCTGCCAATGTGAAAACAATAGTTGAAATGGACATGAAAGCCAGTTACCTAGACTCGGGAGAAAGAAATACTTCTCATAGAGTTTTATGAAGGTTGGTCAATTGTGTTCAAGCTCTGTGTGATTTTATTGGAAAGTGTTAATCCTTAACATTAAATTTCACGTTTATAAAAAAAAAAAAAATGCATTTATCGTTTTAATTCGAATAAATAATTACATATTTTGACCTAGCTCCAACACCGTACTTCCTGTCCTTTTTTTTTTTTTTTTTTGAAAGAAAAAAAATTCTGAATTGAACTAAGCTCTTCGATTAAATGGTTTTAAAAAAAATGGTGTTGATCCGAAACCAAAATGGCTGTTTGATGCATTTTTTTTTTTTTTAACTAAACTCGCTTCTTCCAGTAATTGCTTAAGTGTTTGGTACTGGTACTGGGGCTTGGAAGCCGTAAAACTGTCTGGCAGTTCTAGTTATTATTATTATTATTATTATTGTTAGTTATATTGATCAGTAATTTACAAATTTCACTAAAACTTTGACTTTTTATATCGATAGATAGATAGATTCATAAAAGAAACGCAACACTCTGGTCAAATGGATTTAATCAAACAGTCAAACAAAAAATACAGATCAACTGTCAAAATGAAAACATTACAACGTTAGTATCGGGTATGACCTCCCTGAACATTAACACAAGCCTCTGGATAGACTGATGTGGGATGTTCCACCACTCATCCTGTGCAGATGCATTCAGATAGTGAAGGTTGGCTGGTGGTGGTTTCATGTGGATGGCACTGGTGATTTGGACCCACAGATAGTCTAATGGACTCAGGTGAGGAGAAAAAGCTGACCACAGCAAGACCGTGACATTGTTTTCTTGAAGTCGTGCAGTTGGAATCCTAGCACTGCAGTCTTGCATTGTACTGCTGGAAAATCGACACTTGCATTGGCTTGTAGGAACGAGAAAACTGTTGCCTCAAGGACATCGTCAATGTATCGTGAGCAGTAAGGTTGCCCTCAATCTGCATCAAAGGCTAAAGGTGTTAAAGGAGATTCCTCCCACATGATCCCACTTCCACGCCCCCACTGGTTGGCTTGAACATCGCAGCAGTCAGTATAACGCTCGCCACGACGTCTCCACACATGTTGTCTTTCGTCAGGTCTGTCGACAGCAAAACATCATTCATTGTGAGTAAAACGCTCCACCTCTCTCTCTGCCGCCACCACAGATGTTCTCAGATGCATCATATCCCTCTGACCCCTACTCACCTAAGCCCAGCTTACTTACCATCCTTTACATCAACATTGCTTTCTTTCTGCTGTGCATGAAATCCCCACCAGAATCTTTTTTCTGCCAGCATTTTCCAGTCTCTAGCAGCTTCCACTTATCCTAGTCGAGTTTTAGTTTTAATACCTTTTCTTGGCGGTTGCTCCCTGGACGGAGGAATGTTATTCTTCTTGGTGGCAACATGTTGTTCATTCTGTGCCTGTCTTCCAATGCTAAGGCCAAACATCGCAGTGCCTGGTCTTGACACAAAGTAAACCGTTTTCAACACGGGTGCTGCCTCCCTCAGACATTTGTCCCATGACTCTGCCAATGTCATTTCCAATCAAAGCCTGGTGCACTTAAACTCCTCGGTTAGAGCTCTCACTGGCAGCTGCAGTATCCCTTTACAGTACAGTCCCACTCTGCTGAGGCAGCATGGAACTCCTAACCATTTCCTGACGTATGAACTGATTTAACACTTCCAGCTTCTCTACTGTTGTCAAGGAAACCTCGTACACAGTGAGTGGCCACAGAAGTCTTGGCAGTAGACAAAACTGAGATCACCAGAGTTTGTTTGCCCAGTAAAGCGCTGCTGTCTAAGCTCTTCAACCCTTGCACTGCTTGTGTTACTCCTCCCACATGAGCTAAATGACTGCCTATCACCGACAATCTTACTCTTAATATTTGACAGAAAGTGATGATGCTTTAGTTGATAAACTTATGCCGGGATGCATTGTGTTCAAGGTGGTTTTTAACGCATCTCCCGATGCTTTGGACTGTCCAGTTCTGTCAGTTTTTTCTTTCTTTTTATAATTTAAAGGTGAATAAACCTGCCTTGTTTTGCGCTGATGTGCTGCTTGCTCAAACGTTTGCAAAGTATCAGCTAATGAGGACATTAAACTTAATCAGAAACCTGAACTGCTACACGTCCTATTCCACAATGTAAAGTGTGTATACTGTGAGATTTTTTTTCCCCTATTTTTTAATTCAATTAAACTAATTTCTACCTTTTTTTATTTAATCCGTATTAGAATGTTAAGATAAACGAAAATGCAGAATGCTAAGTATAGGTAATGATTTTGCTCATTTCTTTTGCAGGTTTATCCCAGGAGGAGAACGAGCTGGGGTTGTTTCTCAGGTTTCAGGCAGAGCGGGACAAAACCAAGGCAGCCAACATTATGGATGCCACCAGCAAGGCATTGTGTGCATCAGCAAAGCAAAGGTACAGCTTTTTACTCGTAATAATGTAATCTTTTAAAATTGTACATCAGTGCACTGTTTTGGACAAAGCATAATTAATTCAACTTAATGGAATTTTCTGTTCTAAGTAAAAGCTTATTTTAATTTTTAAACATTATAAAATGGTGCTTTAGACTACTCCTTTCAAGGATAATTAATTTAATAATAATAACGGTGCTTTGTCTAGCTAGGCTTGTATTGTTTTAGATGACTTTACATGTTCCAACAAGTTTTCTTTTAAGCTTCTTTTTCTTCTGTAGCCACTCAAGCATTAAAACACCATTGTTGTTGTATCCATTAGTTTAATGATAGGGCTGGAAAAAAGACTTCAGTCAGGCTTAAATTAGCCCCCCAGTGATTCATACTGTAAATAAATACAGTACATTTGTGTTCAGCTGCAAAATACATCATAAACAGTGCCTTTAAAGGAGTACTAACCAAAGTATGAGAATCCATTTTCAAATACCATATTAGGACTAGCAATAGAAACACATTCCAATGATCATTGCAGTTAGACCATGTTAGACCTGCAGTAGTTTATCTATAGCATTGTGCAACACAAATGTTGTCACTGTACAAAAAATATGTAAACGTCATGTCTTTCTTACAAAAGGTCTTTGGTTCGTAATCGGAGGATTCGGATAGACATTGCTTCATACACCACCTTACAAAATACATGTGTGCTTGAGTTCAAAGCATTATTCTGTAGTCCAGATTGGTATATTAGTGTTGAGGGCAAATATAATTTGTATAATTAAACGCTGTAAGATGACGTTTTACCAAGCACATTATCTCCAAGCAAAGCGGAAAGCACACTTGTTGCCTTTTTACATACAAATTCCACGTTTTGGCACTGCTGCTCAGGGTCAGATGGGAGATAGATGCTGCCGAGCCTCAAAGCACAGCAATGATGTGGCAAGGGCAGCAGCTCCATTGGAAACAAAGAACCTAACTTCTTTTTTTTCTTTTTTTTTTTTAAAGCAGGAGTGACCCTGTTTATATAATATAAAATAAAAAATGTGTGTGTCTCTATCGATCCTTTCAATGGAACTTTTTTCTTGAGGTGGTACTGAGAGCACACAAAGAAAAATAAAGATAAAGCTAGCCTGCCTGTTTTAAAGGCTCCTTGCCTGAATAAGCATGTCCTGCTTGCGTTGTGACAGGATAGCGCTGTGCACTTCGCTGCACCGGATGGAACAGGAAGTGGAGACGTTCCGGCGACGCGCCATCGCTGACAGCCTGATCACTGTGGAGCGCATGGAAAAGGCCCGCACGGAATACAGGGGCGCCTTGCTCTGGATGAAGGATGCCTCTCAGGAACTGGATCCAGACACTTATAAACAGCTGGAGAAATTCAGGAAGGTAAGCACTTCTGTGCTATTGTCCGCTGAGAAAGTGTAGGGTTTAAGATTTGGGTTTGATTCTCACTTAGGACCGTTGTTAAATGAGTTCCTGTGTTAGCCAACCTCAACATTGAGACTTTGGGATTGAAAAAAGCTATCAGTAAAGGTATAGTAGGTATAGGTAAAATGAGGTTTTCCATTTTTGCATCTTCTCAGTTCCAGTATTTAGCATTTATTTGAATAGCATTAAACTAAAGTTGCCTTGATAATGTTTGACCTTTTCAGTTTTGCAGTCCGTATAATGTGCTTTTTTTAAAAAAAAATTTAACGTAGTGAACAGAGGAAAACAAAAACATTTTTCTGATTTGTTTGTTTTTAATTAATTACTTTTGCCTTTGGCCCTGGTAGATTGATAAAGGCCTGATTTTTAAATTTCAGTTATGACCACCGGCCACTAATTCAGACTTTGTAAGAGATTGCAGTGTTTTGTTTCTTGGTAACAGTAAACTAATAAACTGATTTTAAAAAAGCTCCCTTCCTAACCAAGAAAGGGGTCAAGCTGAGAGAAACTGACCGGTAAGAAATGTATACTAATCAGTATTTATCTTTCTAAGTCAGTTATTAGCAGTTTGATGCCGTACTTTATTGCACAACATGCTGGAGTGTTTTAGCCCTAAGGGAAAATGCAGAAAGGTTGGTACAACACTGTGGAGCCACATTGAGCAATAGTATTAATTAGAGGTTTGGGATCCAGAAGAATTTCATATCATCATAACCAGGGTCCCAGGGCCTGATGATGTCACTCATGGATGGGGAGGGTTCTACAATTACCCCACTAGGTGGTGCTGTGAAAAACAAAATGCCTAGCATATGGGCTGTTTCTGACTAGTAAAAAAAAAAAATGCCATTTGGTATTTCGAACTGTCTGTGCAAAAAAAATACTGTTTCGTGTTGACATGCTAAAGTTATTTAGTGTTTCTTTTGTACTTTGTCACATTGGTGCAATCTCTCAAAAGCGCAGTATGGAATAGGAGAGGGGTGCTTCATGTTTTTTGCATGTCAACAAATGTGTTAATCTGTTTAAATAGCTGCTGTTTCAGCCCTTCTGTGTGCTGAATTCTCCTTCAACATGGTAATCCTCTTCAGCTGGAAAATATGACACGTCCCCTAGGTTCTTACAAAACACAATGAAATAGTTACCAATTCACTAAGTATACTCTATGCACTTGAACTGTCCTTTATGTTCATTCTTTGGTCTGTTCCACAAAATGTATCTTTAACCTCCGAATGACTTAATGTGACTGTTGGTAGACATTTAACCCTATATA
Organism: Polyodon spathula; assembly: GCF_017654505.1. Taxonomy (NCBI): domain Eukaryota; kingdom Metazoa; phylum Chordata; class Actinopteri; order Acipenseriformes; family Polyodontidae; genus Polyodon; species Polyodon spathula. The sequence goes on along the minus strand of NC_054543.1, from coordinate 31,688,168 downwards.
CTTACTTTTTCTATGTGTTAATAGTCAGAGGTGTTTGAAGTTACTCAGGCCATTCAAAAGCAAAATCCCTCCCTCCAATGGTACGGTTTGCAGTGGTCAGATTCCACAAACTTAAGTAGACAGCTTTATAAAAATGTATACATTTCCTCTTCCCTCTGCAATCATTTAATTTCATCATGTGTGCTAGTAGTGGGGAGGAAATTCAGTTAGTGCTTTAAAAAAAACTTTATTCTCATTTGTGTGGTAATGAAACCAGCAAAACTGAGCATCCCAAATCCTGCCTGTTGTGATTTTTATACACCTATATCAGAAATCACTTGAGAATGCCTTGACCTAATATAGTTCCACAATTCTTTAATTCAAAGACTATTTGCTTCAGGTCAGACATCTCAGATCTCAGAAACCGTCTTTTATAGATTCCAGTGCCGTGTCTGAAACCATATTTTTCGAAGTGCTGTACATATTTTATATATATATATTTGTGTACATCTCTAGTGTTTTACAGTATATATTTATTTCACTAATTTAACAAAGAAAACAATAAAAACACAGGATGTAATTTGTATTAAACCTTGTGCAGTAGAACGAACAGCCTGTAAAATCCGGTTTTACTTCATCCGGTTGTGCAAGACTCTCTCTCCCTTTCCTATTCTCAGAATGGCAGTGTGGTGCACCATATGAAAACACAGGGGGAACTCATTGCCCTGTGGGATCTTTATTCCACTCACGCTCCGTCTGTTTCATGTTTTGACTGAGCTTTGTTCCTGCTGCTCCAAAGCAGGACTGCACTCTCGTTCGCAGATATTCCCTTGGAATTCCCTTTAGGTGGGAAATATGTACAAGGCTGCTGCAGATTGCTAAACATGAGTGCAGGGTATTGCTGAGGTTAGCTTCAGGCACTGTTTTGTGCTTTGGCTGTTTTTTTATTTTTATATATAAACCTTGTTTTTTATTTATATATATATATAGAATGTATGTGTGTGTATATTATGCATATAGAAAGACTAAACCCCCTTGAACTTTTTTCATGTTTTGTTGTGTCAGTGCCTCAGAGTTTCATGCATTTAAATGAGGATTTTTTCCACTTACATACACACCATACACCACACTGTTAAGGGGAAAAAAGTTATGTTAAAAATACAAAACTAAAAGATCATATTTGGATAAGTCTCCACCCCCCTGAGTTAATACTTGGTGGAAGCACCTTTGGCAGCAATTACAGCTGTGAGTCTGCTGGGATAGGTTTCTACCAACTTTGCACACCTAGATTTGGCAGTATTTCACCATTCTTCTTCACAAAACTGTTCAAGCTTTGTCAAGTTCCTTGGGGGGCATTGATGGACAGCAATCTTCAAGTCATGCCACAAATTTTCGATTGGATTTAGGTCGGGGGTGCTGACTGGGCCACTCAAGGACATTTACCTTTTTGTTCCTTAGCCACTCCAGCATAGCTTTGTCTGTGTGCTTTGGGTCATTGTCATGCTGAAAGGTGAACTTCCGTCCCAGTTTCAGCTTTCTTGCAGAGGGCAGCAGGTTTTCCTCAAGGACTTCTCTATTTTCCTCCATTTATTTTCCCTTCTGTCCTGACAAGTGCCCAAGTCCCTGCCGATGAGAAACATCCCCATAACGTGATGCTGCCACCAATACTCTTCACAGTAGGGATGGTGTTCTTTGGGTGATGCGCTGTGTTGGGTTTGCACCAAACCTAACGCTTTGCATTTAGGCCAAAAAGTTCCATTTTAGTTTCATCAGACCACAAAACTTTTTGCCACATGGCTACAGAATCTCCTGAGTGTTTGTTTTTTTTTTGCAATGTTCTGACTGTTCTGATCAGTGCCTTTCAACAACTTTGTCCCGGAGTTCTTTTGAAAGCGCCTTGGTGCTCGTGGTTGAGTCTTTGCTTTTAAATGCAATACCCAGCAGAGGGAACCTACAGGAACTGCTGAATTGATCCTGAAATCATGTGAATCGCTACAATTTAACACAGGTCGAGGCCACTTAAATTGTGTGATTTTGAAGGTGATTGGTTACACCTGAGCTAATTTAAGATTTCTATTACAAGGGGGGTGGACATTTATCCAACCAAGCTATTTCAGTTTTTATTTTTAATTCTCTACAAATTTCTAGAATATTTTGTTCACTTGGAAGTTGTGGTGTATGATGTGTAGTTAAATAAAAAAAAAAAAAAAAAAAAAAAAAAAAAATTTATGCATTTTAATTCCAGGCAATAAGGCAACAAAAGGTGAAAATTTTGAAAAGGGTGTAGACTTTCTATAGGCACTGTATACTGCAGTAGTGACATCACAATGGAATATTTGTCTAGAAGATTATACTGGACGTTTGACCCATATGACTCCTGTGCACCCCGACCACTTTCAAACTAAATATCTTGTTTTAAATCACTTGACAACACCCACAATTTGTGTTTTTTAGGCACTCCTAACAAATCTATCTCTGTGAAGATTACAATCATCCTCCACCAACGGCAGCAACCAACCAAGCGAACGAGACAAATAATCTTCAACTCTGACAACGACAGAAAATAAAAAGCATACCCCATTGAAATAACTTTTCCTTAACAATAGGTTCATTTTTGCAGTTCAGTGTCTATATAATATCAGTAATGTATTATAAAAAAATAATAGATGGGCTTCAGTGAGTTAAAGGAAAATAATTCCATCTCGGGATTCTGTAACAGTTTATAAACTACATGACCTAACGGTCTCAGTTTATGAAGTCACATAAACCTTAGACAGAATTATTTTCCTGTTAAACCTTACTGGAAGCTTACACTTTACACTTCCACTTTACAGTCCTACTAAAATAAATTAAATAGATTTAAAAAAAAATATATATATATATATATTTAAAAATACACAACTTTTATTAAATGTTTTTAACTGAGAGCCTACGATTTGAAGTTTTATAGTTGATTGCAGCTGGGACTCCAGTGAAAGGTGTGTCCATCTCTTAGGTCCTAGCCCTTGGTTCTGTGTATTCATACATGTCTGTAATGTATTTTGTACTGAACAGTGCTGTCTGAAATGCCACCTGCTCCATCCTGTACCCTCTGCCATGCTGTACACTTGTCCGGTCCAATAATTCTGATAACTCCTCTGCTAGAGAAAATGCCCTCCGAATTAGGGGAGAGGATCCTGAAGATAAGATTTGCCTCATGAATGCTTACTATGTCTATTTTTGTAATCCTGGTCTTCTGCCTTCAGACATTTCTACCCTTCCTGCACTTTTAAATGTCAGTACTGCATAGGAAGGTAGAGTAATGGAATACATTCTAATACACTACTACCTATTCCACCTTCCACAGATGTATACTGTAGTCTTCATACAGCATGAGACCAGTTTAACAATTTCTGTTTTATGCTTTGGTACATCAGGTGGTATTGAATGCATTGATTTTTTTTTAGGGGGTGCTTCATTACAATTTCTAAAGGTTGTCTGAGAGATGGGTTAACCTATAAGGTTCTGTAAAAAATGTAAATGAAGCTGATTTTATAGTTTTTATTTAATAACATGGACTATTTATTTATTTTTTTAATTTTTACTAAAGACACTCGCAGATACTGTTAGATTTTAGTAACCTTGCTATACAACAGTTATCTAAACAGCAGCAGTATTTAGATCTGACAGCATTTGGATATATTTAAATAAATCTCACGTCCCTTCAAGCTTTTTTGGTTTAAAGGCTTACTGCAACCAAATAAGCAAATAAGACAAGAAGGTGTTGCTAAGAAGCACCTTTGACTTTGGTCTGTTTTTCCATACAGGTCCAAGCACAGGTGAGAAACACCAAGACACAGTTTGATAAACTGAAGAACGACGTGTGCCAGAAAGTGGACGTTTTGGGAGCAAGTCGCTGCAACATGCTTTCACATTCCCTTGGCACCTACCAGGTAATTAACATGGTGGTTTTCATTTCTTCAGTTATTTTTGTTTGCGGCTCAGTAAATTGCAAGCTTTGTCCTCTTGGCCGTAAAGTCACATGCGCAAACTCTGCCTTGAAACAAACAGGATCAAATAAAACCATCTGCTTTTGCGAGACTTTAAAAGCCCTGTCCTAATCTGATTTGTAAAAGGACTTGTTGAATAGAAGTATATTACTGTCATTAGGTTAAATGTCTGTCACAAAGAGATACCTGGTACCCACACAACAGCAGAATTGTTAAATAGATTTTGTCCACCAAAACAGTAAACTGATTAAAATTCTTGGTGCTTCAGTGATCTCTTCCATTTATTTAAAGCTTTTAGGCAACAGACAACTGGAAAATTCAGGAACGTCTACTAATCATTGAGCACCAAGTTTAAATATGTTCCATATCATCTGCTTTTTTTTTTTTTTTTTTAAACTATATCTGACTACAAATTAAACCAAACAAAAATTATATTCAGTGACCAAATTCTAAGTGTGATCACACTAGTTTTTATTGAAAATTTTTTATATATTATATATATATATATTAAATATATTATATATATATATATATTATATATATATATAAAAACCATATATATTACAGGTTTTATATAATTTTTTTCAAGCACTTTGGAATACTATGCAGCTAGCTTTGAAAAATGTGTCAACCATCTGGAAGTTTTATAGAAAAGTTTGAAACTTGTCTGCTGAGGGAGATTTTCTCCAATGTGGAATCTTGTGCAGAAAGATGTATTTTATCCCTATGTTGCATACTGTGAAACCAGAACCGCGAAATACTCAAACTAAATCATATGAAAATATTTTTTATAACCAACTAGAGTGTCTAGTATACTGAACAAAAGCCTGAAACAAAAAAGGTATGTCAGTAATAGTACATAGTTTAGTATGTCCCTAGTTTCAGGATATTAACATACTTTCACCACAATCTGCAAAACAAACCTGCAGTATAATGTCCACTATATCAGATTCCATTTTACTTAATGTAAGGGTCTGGAGACTTTGTGCTTGTTTTATTGCATAACCTGATGATCACTCCTAGTCAACCTATGATGTGGTTTTCATTGCTGACAGCAGCATGGCTAAGGGGGCAGAGTGCGTAAAGGAAGCTGCATGTCTGCAGATCTTCCAGATAGAATGTACTGGTACATATTAAATACGTGTTGTCTTTCTTGCACTCCTCCTCCCCCTCACAGACCGCACAGCTGCACTTTTGGGAGAAAACTGCCCAGATGATGTCAGAAATCCAAGAAGCATTTAAAGGTTACATACCGTATGAGTTCACTACTCTGAAGGTAAAAAAAATAACTACATCATTTGTCTTGGCTGCGGCTGGTCTAATCTCTTGTGGGTAAAGGACAAAATTCAAACAGTTTGATCTGAAGGTTGCATGCACATGGGTCGATGTCTATTTTGAACACTAAAAGCAGAACTTTTATTTTCCTCAGATGAAAAGTTTCATTTCTGTGTTGCAATGAATGTCTCGCCTTCTCACGTGGACCTGATAAATATAGCATTTTCACAATCATTTGTATTTTAAAATTAGGAAATTGTAGCCTAAGGGTTAATACTGTAGAAAAAAGTTAATCAAACACTTACTCCAAACTTGTTTCTCCAGGGTATGGGTTCTGATTGTTTCGGGGGAAAGTTGCTTTCACTATATAGCTTGTTTGTTTTACAATTGCACCAAAAGTGCTTCATCTTTTGATTTTTTTTAACTGATTACACAATTGTTTTTTTGTGCAAATAGGGTCTTAATGACATATTAATGTATTCCTCTAAACTATTGTATGATGCAGTATATTGCATTTAAAACTAGTTTTTGTAACATCGTAGTAGGCCTACTTTCTCTTGCATTAAGAGTGAATGAAAGACTATTGGCAAGGGCTCAATTGGCATGTAATTGGGTTTGCTTGTATAGAATACCTGTAACATGATTGATATGACTTAAGCCTTACTGCTCTAGATCTTTGTATTGGAAGGGGGAGGGAAGCTTCCACTTTACACTTCCACTTTACAGTCCTACTAAAATAAATTAAATAGATTTAAAAAAAAATACATATATGTAATGTGTGTGTGTGTGTGTAATTGTCTTTTTGAAACCCTGCTTTAATTTCTGATAATATTGTTTATTTTGCCATTGTCACCATGGGTTAGTTTGCAGGAAATCAAATAAAATTGAAAGATGTTCACAGGAGAGAGCTAAAATATTATTCAGCTTGCTGTGAAAAGTAACCGATAAGCACAGTATAGTCACTTATTGTAACCCAAAAACCATAAATGCAATTTTCAGAAATAGCAACTTTTATTATTCTCTGTAATAGCCGATATACTTCTAGAATGTGTGCATTTTAAAGAAAACATTTTCATGACTGACAGTTTCCTGGTGTGAACATACAGAATTTAAGTCATTGTGAATCAGCAGTGCTGGCTGAGAATTGCCCTCTGTGGAAAGCTGTCAATGTAGTGTTGGTTGCTAAGCAGCCCAAACTTTATTTAGACATTCTGTAAATAAACCATAATTAGACATGCTGCAAATTGGATAAATGACCTTTTTCTTCTTCTTAGTGTTTCTGGGTTGTAGCACACTGTTGGAGGCATTTTTCTGGGCTTGCTAAATGTCTGCATTAAATACGCTGGAAAGCGGTTTAGTTTTTGTGGCTGTCTGAAGTAAAACTCAAGCTATTCTTCTGACTTTTAGCGTGTAGCATCATGTCTCTATCAGGGTTGATGTGGCCATCATGTTTTAATCTATGCTGTTTTGAAGCACAACGTTGGTATAAACTCTCTTTCTGCAATGTTAACTTACCCCCATTGTTTGTAGACAAAAATGGCAGGTATCTGCGTGAAAATAATGCAGTGTCTTACAAAACTGGGCTCCATTGAGTGCCAGATAGTTTTTTGTTGTTTTTTTTTTTGTCCCATATTCAATGCTTGAGTGTTGGGATCTCACACAAAGGTTTTTTCTCAATTTGAACAACCATTTATCTGGCACACTCAAATGTTACTTTAACCCTTTCAGCCCTGAATTATTTTTGTCGAGCTGAAGAATGTGAAATGAAGTAATATAATTAAAATGGGAACTTTTATTGCGTATACATGAGAACAGTACTTTAAGAATTCTAAACGGCGCTTAGATAAGGCAGGACCTTGAGGTCCCACCAGGACTAAAAGGGTTAATGATCGTTGGACTGTGGGTTGAACCGAAGTGGCTTGAGTTAACATTGAGCCATGGCCATGCTTTAAATGTGATATGACCAATGGCAGAGAAATGACAAATTAAGTGTTATAGTACATGTGCTGAAACTAGCCTTCTAAATCTATTATCCACCTAATAAAATATGTCTGATGCTGCCAAGCAAGCCCTTTGATGTATGTAGTGCCTGGGGTAGGAGCCTCCTGCTTTCAGCGAGCATGCTTGGTGCATCCATTGCAAAGCAAGATTTATTAAGTCAGATATCCAGCGTCTGAAATTTTAATGAATGCTGTGAGTTTGTGTGTGTGTGGAACCTGCTGCGATGGCACAGTAAACCACATGAAGTTATTTTCTTAGTGCTAGCTGTCAGTTTGTGCACCTCTGGTCTGATCAGAGTGCACTTATCCTGTTGTCTGAGTTATCAGGGGCCATCCAATGCCACAGTAATGCATTATTAACAGTAGAGACATTTTAAAACATAGGTCATTATGGTGCAGAGAAACTTGTTAATCTAAACCCTGGTAATCCCAATTGACCAATATTAACTGTGCATTCGTAATGAAATGCATGCTGTGTGAAACGTTTACAGCTGTCTTTGTATGCTTTACTAATTTGTGCATGAAATATAAGTATAAAACCATTTTAGTGCAAGTCTACTGCATAACTATTTTTTGGCAAATAATTTCTTGAGTGATAATGAGATTATATGACACTGAATATAAATATAAATTGTCATATTAAATAAATAAATAGATCTTTCTAAATGCCCTGTACAACACTACACTATCACAATACTGCTGCCTCTCCTTAACAAACCCTGACTAAAAGCAACTTTAGATTGAAGCTATGAAGATCCATGTTTACTCTGCAAGCCAATGCTATATTACCTGGTGCCTGTTATATAGTTGGTGTTAATTTAGGTATTGCTTGGTTTTTGAAAATAGTATCGGTGACTTTAAAAAAAAAAAAAAAAAAAAAAAAAAAAAGTTGACACCAGACACCTTTTTTTCCCCCTCTCCTAATAACAGGATTTACAAGATCCAATGGACCAGTTAACAGAAGAACAAAAAGATGAGAAGACGACCGAGGAGTCAATAGCTAATGACCTAGATAAGTAAGTAACTAAAGCACTCAAAAATCTTACTATTTTAAGAATGGCTGTGAAAGTTAGCTACTTGCATGTTAATGACAGAAATTTCTGTTGAAACCTGAAATTGTATGTGTTTGCAATCCCCGCCACCACCACTGCTGCACCTGCCAATATCTCATAAAGCATTTCAAGTTCGATCGTGGGTATCGTACAAGAAAAAAACAACCTTTCCTGCACGTTGTTAGGGTTGTGACTTTATTTGCATGGTTTTATAAATTGCTAGCTATACAGTATATGCTGGTGACTGTGACAGGATAGCTGAGTCGTGATGACGTACCCAGATCAGAAAGCTGACAAACAGACAGGTGCTTGCAGGTGAAAGTGTTGGTGCGCTGTTTTCATTCAAAAAAATAATAAATAAAATGTTTATACAAAAACACTGCTTGCAGAGCAAAATAAGTCACATTCTGCACTGGGTTTTTATATCTCCGTGGTCGACAGTCGCTTTGTCAATAATCGCTGACTGCCGACCACGCGTTCTCACGAGCTGTCCAGCAGAGACGAGCTGCTAACAGCATCTCTGCCAGACCACACTTAAACAGTACAATGATAACATCAAACCACCACCTTTGAATCGCCCATTCTAAAACCAAAACAATACAGTATTTACAATAGATTCACCCATGCTAAATAAACACAACACAATGGTTTATTTACAAGCAGGGCTTTGGCCTGCCCCCTAATTATGTGCAGGGCTTTGTTCTACCCTGCCACAGTGATCGTTTACCACTTGCCTAACGTGACTTTTTAAGTTTTTGCTCTATAGAGACAGTATATTTTAAGTTTAGTCTTACTGCTTGGTACACAGCTCTCTCCTTTTGAAGTTCCGTTATGGGTGGTGTCCAGTAGAAATGAACATTTCAGAGCAATTCAGATTGCACAGTGATGATATACACATTTGAATTCATGTTTACAAACCAAGAAGCTTTTTTTTTTTTCTTTTTTTTTCCACAAAACTCCCAATTTCTAGATTTATTTAAAATATTCGTTAGACCCCAAGCATAGATGCTTTAGCATGGTAAAACCGTAAAACTGCATGTATGAGAATCTGATAACATTTTAGAATTTTAACCGTATATGTTCATTTTTTATTTTTTTTTAATTGTGATGGACTGTGCTCTTCATTAAAGGAGACTTCATTGTTCGTTGTCCCATTTCTCTCACATGGCTGCTTTTTATACATTCAGTAGCCTGACTCTCTTCATCCCTTCCCTTTGCTTTTATGTCTTTCCAGTTCTGTGTTCATCAAAGATGATGTTTATTTAAGAGCGCTATTTAATCAAATGTAAGTAGCTTATACCATTAGCTAAAGGGCTGTCCATAAATGATTCGGGAGGGGCCGTTGTCTGCTGTGGTACGCTTAACCAGACAACCTCTAGGGATCTTTTTTAATTGTTAACATTTTTTTTTTTAAAAAGATTTCTTATAAACAAACTAAACTGCCTGGATTCTATTTTAATGCACTTTAAACTTTTTTTTTTTCACTTTGAATAAATATTAGCTGAAGGTATAAATAATTGGATTAATAAAGTAATGGGTGATGATATTTGCATTCTCCACCATTTTTAGATCAGTGTTTCATAAAAAGTTATTTCTGTGCGCCCGATGTTTGATGGACAACACAACTAAGAGACATCTTGCATGTTGTATTTCAGAGTTATTCAGAGGACTTCCAAAAACAGATTTTCAACCATAATATACTCTGCATCAGATATCCATTATGAATGGCCTGTAAAGCTGTTTAGCACGATGATGTTCTTTGTACAAAATTAGCTGGGGTATCTTCTATAAGTATGCAGCTATGGCCAAAATTTTTGCATCACCCATCCTCCTAGAGAATTAACACATTTTGCATCAATAGTTGAATGAAACCTGCTGACTAATGTCACGTTAACATGTTGAATTACATACTGTAGTTTTCCATTTAATTTTAAAATGTGACATTTTCGAAATCTAACATGAAGTACTGTACTGCTATTATGGTTTCCGGTAGAGTTTTAATTTTTGTAGTTTCTTTGATTTCCATGATGAAAAAATAAATAAAAAAATGTGTGTGTGTGTGTGGTGTGTGTATAATATATATATATATATATATATATATATATATATATATATATATATATATATATATTTATTGTTAAATTATTTTTATTGTCTCTGTCCTAAAATTTTAGCTGAATATCATAGTTAGCTTTTGGCCATATCTGTAAGATACCATCGCTCTCAAGTAAGATTGGGGTAGGAGACCCCACCACTGCACTTCATTATTGGCACATCATGTACACTTATTATGTTAAAATAAATCTAGGTCTGAGACTGTATGAAAACCCATAGTAACTAAATGAATGTACTGTAGGGACACTTTAAAGGCATCTCTCAACCGGAGTAATGTTTCTTTGGTGTTTTGTATTCCACTCCTACATTTCCTGTTTTCTAGAACAGATCAGATGATCATACTATGCAAGTGTTACGGTGTGGGACAGTTGGCCGAATATTTCCATTGAGCTTTTTCCTGCAGTTAAATCCAGTTCATACTATGCTGGTTGGTCTTTTACCAGCAGTTAACCTGTTTAATAGTGTTATTGGATAAATCAGTTTTGAAAATGATAGTTTAGAAAGAGAAACTGTCACTGGCAGGCTGTCATGAAGGCTTCTTTAACAACTTTAAACTCTTCTTTTGCTGGTTGTTGCCTTACTGCCAACTTCATCCCTGGGACCAGGGCATGAAAATAAGCTAATTAACTTGAAATAACCTTTATGTTGACATTTACATTTGCAGATTGATTTCACTGGATGAAGAAAATCCCATGAAATCTGGAACCAATGAAGGTAAGAGGAAAAGCACCAAGTTTTGCCTTTATGTATTTGGACTAGAGAATTTCAGCAAAAATATAGACCACTTTATGACCGTTTTAATATTGCTTTGCTTGTGTGTCATTTTATCTTATTTGTCCTTCTATGTGTGCTGTAGCTCAAAGTGCCGACACCCAAAGCAAAGACAGCGACAGTTCCTTATTCCCAAGCCTTGACAATGGTAAGTGACTGACAACCACAATATCTGTATGCAAAAAAAATGCATGGCCTTTTAGGTTGTGTATAGAAAAATGCCAAATCAGCAATGCAACAAAAGCCAGAATTTATAGCGGACATAATCTTGCTTGCTTTAAATAGAGTACTCGCTTACGTGTATGTGTATTTAATTTCACAGAAGTGTTGAAGCTATACAATAATAACTGTTATTGCCAGGCAGTTTTATGGCTTCCAAACTCAGTACCAGTTGGAAATTCTGGCAAGCTGTAGCATCGCAGCACAAGTGTCAGCAACAGATCATTTTTATGGAGCAGTTTCAATTCAAAATACTGCATTAGTTCATTATCTCACCGTGCTTTATAACTTTAAACACCATAGTAACCATGACCTCATCTACACACTGTAAGGAGTTATAACAATTACTCAATTACTGTTAATTTTACATTAACCTTAAGGAGAGGTCAAAGGTCACAGGCAAGGTGATTTTTGGATCAAGCACATATGGTTTCCTGTATGTGCTCCATAGTAACCATTACCCTATCTGCACTTTGTAAGGAGCTATAAGCTAGTTTTACATTTGACCAAAGATTTTGAAAGGTTTTTAAAGAAACATGTCAGGTGACCATATTGGTTTACACACAAACATCATTTTTGAGAAAGTAAATTCTATTGACAAAGGGCCTGGCGGCCATCTGGTTTTACAAAAGAACATTATTTTTCCCTGTCTGAATTCTGTTGTCCCCAGGATGATGCCTACCAAGTTTAGAGTTAGTTGTTTAAACAGTTTGCAAGCACAAGTAGTTTGATGTTTGGGGCGTGTTTTGGCAAATTTGGCGACAGCCATTTTGATATTATAATTTATTGCTCAACTCATGCTTCGCAACTTGAAGCAGGTTTGAACTGCAGAACTACACACCAAGCACTTGGCTCAGAATAATCTCTGTAAAATGTCAGTGTTCATACACAGTTCTGTTTTTATCAGTTTAGTATGGATTTGGTTCCTGTCTCTAAAGTTGTATAAAGAATAACATTTTCTTTTGCTTTTATTATCCTGGATGAAAGCCAATAATAAAATAAATAGATTATTAAGGTGGTTAATCCCGGTCATTAATTAACAGCATTCATGATTGAGGGTAGACAGGGGGTATTTTTTTAACTGAGTGTAATGTATAGAATGTGTTGCCAAGAGATGTTGTAGCTGATGATTTATTGGGACCTGTCAGGAAGCGTTTCTGGGAACTTAGTTATTAGGAACTGGAAAAACATTAATGGCCAAATGAGCTCCTCTAGTTCATAAACTATAGGCTTTCGGCTTTTAATAGCTCCCTGATGATACAGCTACAAAACGCATTTTGATACAAAGGAGATTTCATCCACCTACCACAGTGTGTACAGGTTTCAGAAACTTAGCACCAGTCTGCTACAACTGAAAACTTGCTTTGACTTCAGCAATTTGTCATTTTTTTTATGGAACAAAACAATAATTCATTTGTATAACTATTTAAAAAAAAAAAAAAAAATGAAATGCCATTTTTCTATACCAAAACTATAAAACTGTTAAGAGACACAACTTTTTAAGCTAATCAGCAGATAATTTGGCTAGGGCCTGGGGGTGGAGATTATTAATTACAAAGGTTAAAAATCTGTGCCTCTGCTGCTGTATAACATTGAAGCTACCACTCTTAACATCATTTTGATTTGTCTCTTCAGCCCCGAAGGACCATTTTGCTGACCTCCAAGAAGGAGAGGATTCCGACAGGAATGACATGTCCTTCCTGAAGGACCTGCTGAGCCCGGGACCTCTGGGGTCTGAGGAGTTCAGCAGGGAGTGGAATAATGCATTTGGAAGCTTTGAGCCCAGTCCTGCCCCAGCATCCGGACCAGCCTTATCACCAGAGCAGCGTTCGAGCCCGACTGGATTCCTCCCCTCCCAGCTCCTCGATCGCAGCCTCAGTGCAACCGGTGATTCTCCCTTGACTGCCTAGATTGTGATTTGCCAGGCTTGTAAACTAACAGTTTCTTCTATTATATAGCAGTCTGGCATCAGTAATATATTTAAAAATCAAATCTACAATGACGGGAATCAGTGAACACAATTTGCCCCTTGCCTGCTGGGATGTGCATGTTTTAGTGTTCACAGTGTTTATTCTTCAGCTTCCTTAAACACCTTTACTGATGCTAGGGGTTTTCTGCTATTCCCTTTCTGTAGGTTGGACAACACCTCCCATGTTTCAAGCACAGCCCATGCAAACCCCTCGGACCTCATCCCAGTCTGCGATCCTGCCAGTGCCTCACCAAAACTTACCAAAGATGCCACAAAAGGGTAAGAGCTTATTGATGACTTTAAAGTTTGTGATGGATGTCTAAGTAAGCTTGATGATGGTATTTTTGAGAGATAGATGTTGATTTAATTAATTATCAGGTATTGTTAAGGGAACAAAAGCTGTCCTCCATGCAAACAGCATCAGATGAGCTTTTCCTGTTAGATTTAAAGTAGTCTGATGTAAAAATAATACAGGCCAGATATGGCCTGGTAATCCTTTCAGTGTAATATGTTCTGATTAGGCTGATTTAAGCCTTTTAGGTTCATTATAAAGTGATTTATTGGAAAATGCTACAGTGAATATGGTCAAGAAACCATTATAATTTAATGATTGTGCAAATTCATAATCTTTTCTATTATAGTGCTTTGGAATTAGACCTAATATGCATAACAAATCAAATGTCAATCTATTTAAACAGAATACCTGGTTGTAGGGAGCCTGGGTTATACAATGAAAATGATGATAATAGAAGCATGCTGATGATCAGACTGGGCAGGGCAGTGTACTACTTGCACTCTCAACACAGAATGATGGTTAACTAATGCTCACAATTCCATTATTCTGTGAGGTTGGATGCTGTCTCACCACAAGGTGGCATTAGGGACTCTAGTTGGATTTTTATTTAGGGTGCACATGGCTGAGTTGTGGTATTAGATGTCATTAAGGTTCTCAATACTACCCTGTCGTACTGTATTTGTATCATTTAAAAACTTTAAAATAATTCCTGCTTCAGTTAGTTGGCACATTGTCAAACCATGCTCTCTTACTATTGAGCAAATTAGGGTCCATTGAGAAGTATTACTTCAAAGCTCTTTATCTAATGTAATGAAAATTGATTTTTGCTTTTTTTTCATGAAACGTATCAGTTTGCAGTGAGATATACTGTAGGTTGCACCAAAGTAATCGACTTCATTGTACTAAAAATGGTTTTGGTTAATAGCCTTGCTGGGAAGGCTGATTTTTGAAAGTCTGTTAAAAATAAATAAATAAATTGGGACAGACACAGATTTTTCATGTTTTGAATATTCTCCAAAAATTCTAATGAATTTTGAACTGGCTGGAAAAAGGTATACCTGGGGTACACATTGTTCCCTGAATTCTTTGGACTTTGAGCTTTTTTTAAAATCCTTATTTTCACCCTGGCACACACAAATCTCAAAGAAATCTTAACTGCAGTAAACTTTAACTAGAATATTTACACATAGATACTGATTGTGCCCAATTTACAAAAAAAGCACATATATTCCAGCAGACAAGACCACTGTTTTTTGTTTTTTTTTAGCCCAGCTCCTTGTGCAAGCGAGCTTGAAGTCTGTAAAGCAGCAAAATCTGTTACCTTTTCCAGGAGTGCAAAGGGTCAAATCAGTCTGTTCATAATTAAGCCTTCAGTTCATGTGTCTTAATAAGCAGTCTGTGTTTACATAGGCCTATAAAGTGGACCCCCATATTGCAGATTCTCTAAAATGTACCTTTTTGTTACCTAATGGTAACATGTGCCAACTGGGGTGAGAAATGACCCTTCGGTTTGTTATCGCTGCAAGCTATTCATAAGGCTAAGCTGTGAATACTGGTTTCAGCAAGGCCCCACTCAACGGTTCGTGTGAACATTTTTGTGCCACGTTCACAAAAGCACCAAGTTACTGGAGGAGTTGTGTTTATTCAGTGGCAACATTGCAGTTTGTGTTTGCTATCGGCTGCTTGCATGGCAGCACGGTTTCAAATCCCCCCAGCTCCTCATTCATTACATTTAAGTGAGCCTGCAGACATCACATGGCACTCTTTCAAAGAATAACAGGATTGTTATAATTAACTTTTCATTAATATTAGATACATGTTTCTTTGTCGGCAATGTGTGTGTTCTGAATTCAATAAACGTCTTCCTATATATATATATATATATATTATCTACACATCCAACCCCACAACTTCCATGTGAAAAAAATATTGTAGAAATTTGTAGAAAATGAATTAAAAATAAAAACTGAAATAGCTTGGTTGGATAAGTGTCCACCCCCTTGTAATAGCAATCCTAAATTAGCTCAGGTGTAACCAATCTCCTTCAAAATCACACACCAAGTGGCCTCCGCCTGTGTTAAATTGTAGTGATTCACATGATTTCAGGATAAATTCAGCAGTTCCTGTAGGTTGAAAGCAAAGACTCAACTATGAGCACTGAGGCGCTTTCAAAAGAACTCTGGGACAAAGTTGTTGAAAACCACAGATCAGGATGGGTATAAAAAAATATCAAAGGCCTTGAATATCTTTTGGAGCACGGTCAAGACGATTATTAAGAAGTGGAAGGTGTGTGGCACCACCAAGACCCTGCCTAGATTGGGCCGTCCTTCCAAACTGGATGACCGAACAAGAAGGAGACTGATCAGAGAGGCTACCAAGAGGCCAATGGTAACTTTGCAAGAGCTACGGGCTTTTATGGCCAAGACTGGTCAAAGTGTGCATGTGACAACAATATCCCAGGCACTCCACAAATCTGGCATGTATGGTAGGGTGGCAAGAAGGAAGCCATTACTCAAGAAAGTCCACCTTGAATCCTGTTTTGAAGTATGCAAAAAAACACTTGGGAGGTTCTGTAGCCATGTGGCAAAAAGTTTTGTGGTCTGACAAAACTAAAATGGAACTTTTTGGCCTAAATGCAAAGCGTTATGTTTGGCGCAAACCCAACACAGCGCATCACCCAAAGAACACCATCCCTACTGTGAAGCATGTTGGTGGCAGCATCATGTTATGGGGATGTTTCTCATCGGCAGGGACTGGGGCACTTGTCAGGATAGAAGGGAAATTGAATGGAGCAAAATACAGTGAAGTCCTTGAGGAAAACCGGCTGCCTTCTGCAAGAAAGCTGAAACTGGGATGGAAGTTCACCTTTTAGCATGACAACGACCCAAAGCACACAGCCAAAGCTACATTGGAGTGGCTAAGGAACAAAAAGGTAAATGTCCTTGAGTTCCCCAGTCAGAGCCCTGACCTAAATCCAATCGAAAATGTGTGGCATGACTTGAAGATTGCTGTCCATCAACGCTCCCCAAGGAACTTGACAGAGCTTGAACAGTTTTGTAAAGCAGAATGGTCAAATATTGCCAAATCTAGGTGTGCAAAGTTGGTAGAGACCTATCCCAACAGACTCACAGCTGTAATTGCTGCCAAAGGTGCTTCCACCAAGTATTAACTCAGGGGGGGTGGAGATTTATCCAATTATGATCTTTTCAGTTTTGTATTAATATATAATTTTTTCTCTTTTTTTTTCTTTTTTTTTCCCTTTAACAGTGTGGAGTATGATGTGTAGATAAGTGGGGGGAAAATTCTCATTTAAGTGCATGAAACTCTGAGGCACTGACACAACAAAATATGAAAAAAGTTCAAGGGATGTAGACTTTCTATAGGCATTGTATATAGTAGCAGAAGGATATGATTTGGTTTATCTTATGTTTTAAAGGGAAGTTATTTTCCCATTTCTAATGCTCTATTGCACATGGTGATCACGGTAACTGCCTTGATTTTGTATACTTGCCGTGTTTTTTGTTTTATAGCTTACTGCACTACAGCATGTATAGAAATCAGGCAGCTTGGGTCAAGCAGTGATTGTTAAAAATCATGCCTTTGCCTGTTAACTGTCAGATACCTAGAAAAGGTAAATTTTTGATATAGGAATAATTTTAAACAGATTAAACCGGTTCGGCGATTTGATCAATACCTATTCAGCTGACTGCCCTCTAGACAGTCACCGCTGGGAGAGGCTTCAGTTTTTTGGTTTTTGTTGAAGCTAGTGCTGTGTAGCATCTTGTGCCCTGGCTCCACAGTGCAGCTAGCTGTCTCTTACATTCACTGTCCCTGAGCTAGGAGTGTTACCTTCCCTACTAAATGGTGATGAAGATCAGTAGAAGACTGCATCTCTAGGATTAGGAGCAGACCCTGGGATGTGAAGCTGCAGTCTTTAGATGTGTGATCTCATCCCTCTGTGGTGAATTAGGGGCTTATTGGAGTTGCAGAGGGAAAGAGCATTACATAGGATTCCCTGGAGGTCATAGATTTCACTTTTAAAAGGGCTCAGCACAGTGCAGTCATGCAGATTGTTACTTTGTCTCTCAATCTTCATAATGGATTTGATGACCTTTAGAAACTGTTGAAGAATGAAACTCATTTGCAAAGGAAAGCTGGTATCCATCATATTTGCAGGAAATAATTCATTTTATAAAAATATTACATCACAAACAGCTATAGATAGATAGATAAATAGTGTCCTCATATAGACCTTAAATGTCTGTGAATTAACTTTTGTGCTGAAAGGTTTGCTATCAGTAGTTATTTATACAGGGCTCAGACCAGAAAGAAGAAACCCATGTGATGTGAATCGTTGAGGAATTGTCACATATGCCTTTTAGGCAAATTAAGGTGCAGTAGGCCTTGCATTTCACTGAATTGGTATCTTCTTGGCTTCCAATAGTAGGCCTGCAACCTGTTGACATTGTTGTCCTGACCCCATAGGTTTAAAAGGAGTTTGTTGTGAAGATGTGGTGAGCCAAGTGTATCTGTATAACAGGCAGTGGTGGGGTGGGAGAATGCACTTTACTGTGCCTGGCATAGCCTGCCAGGGAGTTCAGTTCAGCCTAAAGATATTCTGCAGTTCACCAGCTATCATGGAGTTGGGGGTATTCTCAGATTGCGCAGGAATAGGAGGTGATAGTATTTCAGAGTTTGGTTTAAATTAGTCAATGGTAAAACATTTAGAAGTAGTATTAAACTAAATGTTTAAATGTGATGCCACTAGTACACAAACTTTGCTGTGCCAAAAGGGTTAAGACTTGACTCAAGCTTTGTCTCAGTAATTTGTTGGTCATAGTCCTTTTGAGAATAACATCAGTTAGATTCCTTTTACAAGGAGAGAGTTCTTAACCCCTGAGAGGGTCATCCCACTGTGTGCGTAGGGATACCAATTTATATTTATAGTTTTGAAAAGATTAAGGTTCATTTTATTGCTGCATGTTATGAAAAGTAACAATAAAATACAAGAAGTCCAAATGCCAAAACCTAACATTGTATGGTGACATGGCTGGAAAATTTAAAGTTCATTGTTTTATAATGGCCAACTACATGTTCTGTGTAACGATATGTCTTCTATTGTGAATATGTCCAGACTTGCAAAGCTGTAATCGTTGCGTATTTTAACTGCTTGTGCAGGCAAATACTGTAATACAAGTAAACTGGGCTCATGCTGTAGGATTATGCAAGCAATTTTATCTGTTGGTGTCATGAAAACTTGGGTGAAGGTTTATTGTCTGTGATGTAAGTTTCCATGGCTATGACAGTTTTTTTGCAAATTTATAGGGCTCCAGCATGTTTAGGTAATTCGATATTACATCTGCCTGCTTTTGGTCATTTATTTATCTGATGAAAGACAGTTATACGCAGAATGGTGGCATGAACTTGAAGGCTCGTTTTCAAGGAGGCCTTGTCCCTTTGCAGGAGCGTGAAAGTGAAGCTGCTAAAGGGAATAGGGCCAGTAGAGCAGGATCAGTATCCTAGCATCTCCACATACTCTGTGTGGATGTTGAGCAGATTTGTTTTTAAGTCTCCTGTACTTATGCATTACTAATGATGTAACTGTCAAATCTTTATACCATGGCCATAAAACAAGTAACCTTGTTCTAACACACTCCTCTTTCCACCATATTTTTTATTGTATTTAGCAATGTTAATAATAAGTCATACATGCGAGGAGTTCTATATCTATCTATCAATATCTATCCAGCTATCTGTCTGATGCTGATTAGATCATTAAAATGGTCACCATCATCTAGAGCAGCAATAGGTCATTCCTAAATAAATTAAAATAAAATAATGTACAGACACAAAGGAATCCCAAGCAGTGTTGCAGATGTTGGTTGTTACAGAGTGTCAGAGGTACTATATAAATGGTCTTCATGTTTAGATCAATTTAGTAGACTCTTGGGTCTCTGTCCTTGGTAGGATTGAAGTGCATTCTCAACTCAACTCAACTGACCAAAAACGTGAATTCAGGACGTGTATATTTAATCAAGACATTTCTAACCAGCTTTTTCATCCCCTTTTACCACCCATAGCCTCAAAGAGTGCCCCCCAAGACATGTCGGCCTGGTTTAACCTGTTTGCTGACCTGGACCCCCTTTCAAACCCGGATGCTATTGGCCGCACTGATGATGAGCTGCTGACTGCCTGAAGAAG
The DNA here is from genome assembly GCF_017654505.1 of Polyodon spathula. NCBI lineage: Eukaryota > Metazoa > Chordata > Actinopteri > Acipenseriformes > Polyodontidae > Polyodon > Polyodon spathula. The sequence continues at coordinate 31,668,303 of NC_054543.1, read as the reverse complement.
ATTGTATCCCATAGTCAGGGGTGTGTAAGATTGCTGTTTTAACACCATCAGCTCTGTGTACCACAGGAATCACTGTTTTCCAGAGGGGATTACACAAATAGACATCAATCCTGTTGTGTGTGTTTTTTTTTTTTTAACACAATTGCAATCTAAAAGACAAACAGAAATGATCACACCCCACCCCCACCCCTCCCATAGATTACTACATTTAAGACTGGGAGCTTTTTTTAAAACCAGTAAACTGGTGTAATCTAGTAGATTGCTGTTATTTAAAAATAACCTTTTTTTTAAAACAAATTAACAACCTTCAGTATCATTCTCTACCTGTACTATCTTCCTAGTGGTAGAAGATATAATGTATAAGTGTAATGTAGTTATAGGGAAACCATTTGCTAATCAAGATGTTCAACCTTTCATTTTGCAGTAAACCAGTGCAAATAGCAGTCTCGCTTTCTCGAAGAGATTACGACAGTCTTTTTTTTCTGTTTATAAAGAAAGTTAACTTTTTTTTTTTTTTTTTTTTATCCATAGTCTGCCACTGAGAGAGTTTATTCTTCAGCAATTCACTTTGATATGTCCCACCCATCTGTAAACCTAGGAACAAGAAGGTGTCCCCCACAAGGGATGAATTTAACCCTCTGTCACTGAGGTCTCCTTATTTCTACTGATAATCCAAAGAAACACCCACATCCCTAGGAAGTGGTAGTCTTGGTACACAGATGGTGTATTGTCTGTGAGTTATTTACACTTTCATGTGTGTATATTATATTGTTTAGAGATGTGTTTTTTTTGGTTTGTTTTTTTAATTTTTAATTTAACGCCTTTTGGGTCCATGGGGTGCTTTGCTAGTGTGAGGCAAGGATATGCCAGCTCTCCAGGCTTCACTCACTACCACAGGGGTGTGATTCTTGATGAATTTGCCTGTCCGGTCTGTGTTGAGAGTCAGTACAGATTCTCGAATCTCTTACAAAACGTCTTTCTTTTAGGAAACCTGCCTTGATGCAGATGACATTTGTTGACTCACATTTTTGCCAGGAAAGTTTCCAGAATGCATAGTGGCTGGCTAAACATATTGCTTAGTATATTACTAACTTAATGTTTAAACCTCTCTGTTTGTAGATATATTCTATAAATCTAATTCAAAATAAACTTACCATAAATTAATCAATAAAATATTACATGCTAGGTTATAGCATAATGCATTAACTATAACTTGAACATCAAAACACACATAGAAACATTGGACTGGAAAGGCATACCGATATGTGTGTGGATCATTTGCCATTTAGGTTCTGTGTCTTCAGATAGAGAAACTGATTTTAGCTGAAATGAAGCAATGCACTAAAGTAGAAATTGGAACTTGAATAGCTGACATATTAGATTAGAAAAGTGGTGTTATTGTTAAAACTGCCCTTAAATGAACACATTTTTCTTGCAATCAGATGTGTTGGAATTTACAAAAAACAAAAAAAGCACACATCTGTCCTCCCAATTGCTTCCGTGGCCGTGAGAACAGTGGAAAAATAAGTTTGGGCTTTAGAAACGTTGTTTTGTTTTTATTGCCAAAATTAAAGAGATTCATTATTGCTAGGGGAGTAGGTCTTTTGTGAACAATGTTAACCGTTTCCCTGTTTGTTACCAACGGTACATTTTACATCAGACTTGGTAATAAATCTGCAGTTTATTCTTAGGACAGTAGCCTTACTTTTTGTGGGAATTGCTTTTTATTTCATGACTGGTATTACCTGGCTGCTGCAATCTTGAAATTGAATGTTCCTTCCACTGTGAAACAAGTAAGAGGGTGCAGCAGAAGGATGTGTAACTTACACAATGTACTCTTCTGTAATTTATTCCAACACTACCCATTCTGTAGATCATTATTAGCGTAAAATAACACAACTCTATAGATGCACACGTTAAAAAAAGGGATCTTAAATATCACACACACGCAATAAATGTTTGTTACTGCATTGAGTAGTTAAGTGAAAGTGACCAAGCAAGTAGAGAAACAATGTGATTTCTTCAGTATTGTGGACCTTGGATGAAAATTTTACTTCAGGCAAAAGACGTTTTAAAGAGTTATGTTTGGTCATTGATGCTGTTAAGTCATAGTTTTAATTTATAGATAGTTTTTTTTTGTTTTGCTTTTTTTAAGGCAGTAATGGATCTGAAATTAAAGTCATTAATGTTGTGACATCAAATTTGTGTCTTCTGCTAGATTATTATAAAACTGGCTTGCCTGTACTTAATACAGCTAGTCAGTTATGCACCGCAGTTCTGATAGTTTCCTGGCTGTATTACTGTTCAAACAGACAACCTAGAAGCTTGGTTACATTATATTGGTTAAAAAAACAGGGATGATTTAATTTTAAAGGATGTTGTTACAATGTGGGGACAACAACTTGTGTTTTGAAGTGTATATCGAAATGTTTCTTGTTGTTTTTTGTTATTTTGGTGCCTGAAGAAGAAATATTGAAGGTTACAGCATCTATTTGTAAAACATGTTCTGTAGCACTACCTAATCCATCGAACTGTTACAAAAGGGCATGTTTTCACTGTGTAACCACTAACTGTTACCTATACTTGTGCTCTGATGTTTTAAGTAAGACTGGGATTATGTCCCCTAAAAAGTATGACCAAGCGTTGCAAGTTGCTGCCATTTTAAATTGGCACATTTATCGCTTGGTATGCTGCAGCCAGGATGAGACCACCATATTAGAGACTCCTGACTATCCTAGGACAAGAAGTGCTAAAGCTAGTAAATAAAGATGTTTATTTTTGGGAGGATTTATGTACTACTACAGTGTATATTTGCAGGTACTTGCATTTATCCTGAACCCATTTCAAATAAAATGTGTGCGCATGTGAAGATTGACCCCAGTAGTTACCCTGCAGTAACAATTCAGAACTTTTAGGATTTAGGTGAACACAGAATTCTGGGTGTCTATGATGATGATGATGATGTCTATTCTCCTCATTTGATGCAGTTAGTTATTCAACACTGTCCTTCATATTGGAACATGTTTTACAAAGAGCTGACCCTTCATGTGTTTTGTTGTTTTACAATGTTTTGTTGTGCAACTGCAATTTTTAAAGCTGCAGTATTACTTTTCTTTTGTGTGTTTGGAAAGAAACTTTTTTTTTTTTCTTTTATGCTACTTGGTGTTTAGTTCAAATGAGAATTCTTGATGTGCGCCACATTTTGTTTTTTTTTTATGGGAAGGGGGATGCTGCAGTTTTCAAATTGCTGTTTTTCTTTTAACACTGGAAAGAATGTAAACTGTATTCTAACACTTTTGTATTTATATACCTATTTAAATCAAACAGTCCTTGTGTTTTATTTAGATATTTGACTTTGTAAATAATTCATCTTGGAATCTGTATGTGTGTGTGTATGTATGTGTGTGTGTATATATATATATATATATATATATATATATATATATATATCTAGTATTATTATATATATATATATATAAAATGTATATTAATAAACGTAAGCCTTTTCAAAAACGTAAGCCTTTCAGCAATTTGTCTCTAGCACACATTGATTTTGAAAATTATTTAATGTGATGCGACACTGTTTGATCTTGCTGTCTGTCCAATGTCCTTGCCTTGGTGTCTGACTTCAAGGATATTGTGAAATGTTTAATCTCACTCTGAAATGATCAGAGTACAATGATCCTTTGCCTGCAGTGTATGCTGAGATGCAGGGTCTCCAACCCGAGAGTGCTGTAAGTAGCAGGGTTTTTTTTTTTTTTTTTTTCCACCCACTTTTTAGAGTGATAAAACATAGAACAATGACGTTGTTTTTTCAATGTTGGGCTGCAATAAATTGCATTCCAAAACCAGTCTATCTTCATTTGCTGTTTATTCAGTACATGAATACTGGATCCAGTCTCTAGTTTTTTAGGAAATTTGCTTTGATTGTAGTAGGTAGTCAAATACAGATTTAGTATGGGAATTTAAATAAATAAATAATGGTGTATTTACTTTGCAAAATTGGCAATTTTTTATATTTTTGTTTTACAACCAGTAACCACAGATGGTATACTCATTCACTGAATGTTGCGAGTCCATTTAACCTGCTTAAAAGAAGATAAAAGTGAATAATTCTTTGCAAGTTTACATCTTTTGTGTGCGAGTGGTATAACACAAATGCATGCATGCATGCACACACAGATTACCTGGCAGCTTAATGTGAGAAGTAAAATCAACACTAAAAAAAATTGAGAGGAAAAATGTAGATGGTGTTAGGTCTTCCATAGCTGGTGCAGCCAAAGCTGTTTCTGCATTTTCCTTGTCAAAATATTTTCAGAAGACACTGAAGATATGAGAGAGATGGTTTGGGAAGAGGTAGAATAGGAAATCTCAATCAAAAACTGTAACTCTGCTGGCCAGACATCCCCGCCAGGACGCACTCTCTATCGACCACATGCTACACTGTGTGTATCTTTCTGTCATGTAGCTATTATTGGAGTGAAAAACACTGGATTTCTGTACATGTACCGGGGAGAGAAGTGACCTTTGACCTAAAGCAGCACGCTAGGGAGCTAATAATGACCAGTGCAGTTTTCACCACCAGAGATTACATTTTGTATTCTATGACGCACTGGCATTTTACACCGACACCTGCCTGCAGACAATAAATATGTGAAATCATTAATACGCCTTGCAGATGTGTTAAACATCAGACACGTTCAGTTTCCTAACTAGTCTACTTTCATTAAATGTATGTACAATATCATGCATATGAAGGTATTTTTTCCAGTTGAAAAAGTGAAATGTTTAAAAAAAAGTCATTCTCAGATTACACGTGAAAGGACAACTGAAACAGACTTTCATTGTCATTCTTTATTATTTTGGCAAAAGCTCCTTGGTTCACTCTGACTGCTGTGTTTTGAATTATATTATTGAGTTGTACTAGATTGGATAGTGGCTGGTTTAGCTCTCCCCTTTCAGTTAGGGAAAGCATTAGAACTGAGTGAAAGGCACGTTTTAAATGTTTGCATGCTGTACAGAGAAATATCGATTTGCAAGGTGACCTGTTTAAGCTCTCGTGATTTGTTAATATGCCGAGCATCAAAAGAAACATATCACTTAACATATTTATTTTCTGAAAAAAAAGGTATATAAATGATGGACATTTACAATGTTTTTGGTTTCTTTTTAATCACTCAATCATTGATCCTTGACTGTGACACTCTTGAGTGACTGTGACTGAAGCATATGCACTTAATCATGTAATTAGTGAGACAGTTAATTGGATATGGAGTGATTTCAGCTGTTGAATTGCAAGCTTGAATAAAAGCAATAAAGAAAATCAGAAAAAAAACACAAATATGCCACATCTGTCAAGAGAGCAGTGCCTTCATGCAATTGGCATGTTGGGGGCTGGACTAGGGCAATGTATTAAACCAAAACTATACTCAAAAATGAAGACATGCTACATTTTACTGTTCCTTGGTTTTTCTCTGACCCTACTTCTTGAAGAAACAAATTCTTTTTTAATTTGCCCCCCCCCCCCCCCCCCCCCCAAAAAAAAAATTTATTTATATTATATATATATATATATATATATATATATATATATATATATATATATATATATATGCGTGTGCAGGCATGTTGACTCCCACCGTACTATTTATTTCTTCTCGTAATCAGCATGACATTATGTTAATACTTGAACCTGGTTTTACTGTTATCACAAAACTTTCTAGATAGCCTCGGTTGTATGCTTTTTTTAATGTGTATTTTATACAAGGTACTATAAAATAAAATTATCATTGTTCAACATTACAATGTAAGAGTTCACAGGATGAATTGTCAGACTCATATTAGGATGATTTAAACCAAACTTAAAAACAGTTTCAGTTGTCCTTTTATAACAGTGATACATGTACAGTGACCAAGTCTTGGTTTATAAAAGAGGAAGAATTCTAGGTCTATTACCCAGTCCTGTGTAACATGTACACATTATATATATAATATATATATATATATATTATATAGATATAATATATATATATATAGATATATATATATATATATATACACACACACATACACACACACTTCTGCATATTCTAACAATATGATTTTTTTCTTCAAAATTTGAAAACATGCAAGAGGCAATTGTTATACAGATGTCTAAGTCGCCCTGCTGGAACTGTCTGTCTGTCGTCAAAAGTTTACATACCCCAATGGAAATTTATAATTTCTCAAACAAATCTTTTTGTAGCAAAAGTTTTGCTTTTGTGGATGAGGAAAAAGTTACGATGTAAAACGTATATAAAAACGAGTTATGGTGTAAAATATATTAAAATAATTTTTTGTGTCAGAAGTGGACCAGGGTGAACAGCAACTTTAAGAAAAGATAGAAGTTACAGGAGAGGAGTCATTATTTAGATATTGCTTGTCTGGGGACACAAACAATTACTTTTACGAAAATCTGCCTCCTACTTCATGAAAGAAAATTTAATAAAAAAATAAAACAATTAAAAAGCAAGGCCCCAGGACTGAATTTATGTTCTGTGCAGCTGGATGTTTTTGAGATCGGTGTAGTTTGTCATTTACAGTGTCTTTCATGATCTCAGACAATGATTTGCCACTAGAAACGCTAGTTTTAAGTGGTGTTTTTTTATATATATATATATATATATATATATATATATATATATTTTTTTTTATTAACTTCATTAGGGGGTACCTGCATCCCCCTTTGATAACAATATAGCAATCTCCGTTAACGTAGGCAGGCGCATCACACAGGGCAAGGCAATCCACACACAGGCGGAGGGTTTGGCGTGAACCCGGTACCTCTCACACTCTAGCATGGCACCAATACCATTGTAAAAAAGAGCCGGCTCCTTTGCAAGGAGCATATGTTGGGCTTATGTCCCTGTGTGTGATTACGTCACCTACCAGCCCTGCTGCTGCCTTCCCTTGTGCACGCTACAGTATTAACATTAATACAAACGAATTTATTAATGTGTGCTCTCGTTTTAGCTTTCTTCATTCTTAATGAGAAAGTAAAGACTCGGACGATTTAAAAGCTTATTTAGTTGTTTCACATTTAAAAAAAAAAAAAAAAAAATCAATGAAAGTGATTTTCCTGCAAAATGTAATTAAAAACATCCAAGTTTTACAGAAAAAAATGCATTGCAGCTGATATCTGACGGGTCAGATGGAACATTGCCATAGAAGGATATTACCACCTCCATGCTTGATAGTAGGTATGGTGTTCTTTATTTCTCCGCCTCACCAGACTTTCTCCAAATGTGACCACTATCAGCGTGACTAAATACCTCAATTTTTGTTTCATCACTCCACAAAACTTTTGACCAGAACTCATTTATCTTTCAAATGCTGTTTCGCAAACCTTAAGCGATTGTCCGTTTTCCTAAGAGTGGCCTTGGCCTATGAGCATGAGACCTTCACCATGCAATACTTGACCTGTGGTTGAAATGGAAACCCCAGTCCCTCTTGCAGCCAATTCACTGTGAATATCTTTGGCAGTCAGTCTCAGATCTCAGATTGTTATTAACCTTCCTCAATTCTTCTACTTGTTCTTGGTGAAAGAATCTTCTTTCTTCTAGAACGAGGGAGGATTGTGACAGTACCATATATCTTGTACGTGATGTCTTGATAATAGAAACAACAGTTGAAATTGGGATTCTTAAATGCTTGGAAATCTTCTTGTATCCTTCTCCAGCTTTGACAGTTTAATCAATTTTCTGCCTAAAGTCTTCAGATAGCTCTTTACCAATGAGTCAATATGGGAAAAGGTAATGACAGCAATCATCCTATGCCTAACCCTTTTATACTTTCTAAGAATGTTCCCCTACAATCCAGCATTTTCTAGACTTTTTAGAATTAAGTTCTGCATTATCATATTGGAATTTCTAGCACCTTTTAGACCTCATAGCATCAAACAGTGTGAATATTTTTGAATGAGCATTTTTGGGGTTTTGCACAAAAAAAAAAAAACTGAAATCTTATTTTGTAAATTTTTCCTTGCCCACAAAAGCAAAACTTTTGCTACAAAAGATTTTCCCTAAAATCTTTGAGAAATTTCTAGAAATTATAAATTTCCAGTGGGATGTGTAAACTTTCGACTACAACTATATATCACATACACAAGCGGTACTTATATATATAAAGTTAGTGTCTATAGAAAGTCTACAGCCCCTTGAATGTATTTCACATTTTGTTGTGTCAGTGCCTCAGAGTTTCATGCATTTAAATTAGGATTTTTTTTTCACTTATCTACACACCTGTTAAGGAGAAAAAAGTTTTTATTGAGAAATATATATATATATATATATATATATATATATATATATATATATATATATATACACACACACACACACACACACACACACACACAAAACTGAAAGATCATAATTGGATAAGTCTCCACCACCCTGAGTTAATACTTTGTGGAAGCACCTTTGGCAGCAATTACAGCTGTGACTCTGTTGGGATAGGTCTCTACCAACTTTGCACACATAGATTTGGCAATATTCCACCATTCTTCTTTACAAAACTGTTCAAGCTCTGTTCCTTGGGGGGCATTGATGGACAGCAATCTTCAAGTCATGCACAAATTTTTGATTGGATTTAGGTCAGGGCTCTGACTAGGCAACTCAAGGACATTTACCTTTTTGTTCCTTAGCCACTCCAATGTAGCTTTGGCTGTGTGCTTTGGGTCGTTGTCATGCTGAAAGGTGAATTTCCGTCTCAGTTTCAGCTTTCTTGCAGAGGGCAGCAGGATTTCTTCAAAGACTTCTCTGTACTTTGCTCCATTCAATTTCCCTTCTATCCTGACAAGTGCCCCAGTCCCTGCCAATGAGAAACATCCCCATAACATGATGCTGCCACCAACATGCTTCACAGTAGGGATGGTGTGCTTAGGGTGATGCGCTGTGTTGGGTTTGCGCCAAACATAACGCTTTGCTTTTTGGCCAAAAAGTTCCATTTTAGTTTCGTCAGACTTTTTGACACATAGGCTACAGAATCTCCTGGGTGTTTTTTTTTTTTTTTTTTTTTTGCATACTTCAAATGGGATTCAAGGTGGGCTTTCTTGAGTAATGGCTTCCTTCTTGCCACCCTACCATACAGGCCAGATTTGTGGGTTGCCTGGAATATTGTCGTCACATGCACACTTTTACCAGTCTTGGCCATAAAAGGCTGTAGCTCTTGCAAAGTTACCATTGGCCTCTTGGTAGTCTCTCTGATCAGTCTCCTTCTTGCTTGGAGGGACGACCTGATCTAGGCAGGGTCTTGGTAGTATATACCTTCCACTTATTAATAATCATCTTGACCGTGCTCCAGGGGATATTCAAGGCCTTTGATATTTTTTTTTTTATACCCATCCCTTGATCTGTGCCTTTCAAAAACCTTGTCCCGGTGTTCTTTTGAAAGCGCGTTGGTGCTCAAGATTGAGTCTTTGCTTTGAAATTCACTACCAAGCTGAGGGAACCTACAGAAACTGCTCAATTTATCCTGAAATCATGGGAATCATTACAATTTAACACAGGTAGAGGCCCCTTGATGTGTGTGATTTTGAAGGCGATTGGTTACACTTGAACTAATTTAGGATTGCTATTACAAGGGGGTGGACACTTTTCCAACCAAGCTATTTCAGTTTTTATTTAATTTTAATTTTCTACAAATTTCTAGAATATTTTTTTTCACTTGGAAGTTGTGGGGTAGATAAGTGTAGATAAATGATTTTTTTTTTTGTTTTAGTGCATTTTAATTCCAGGCTATAAGGCAACAAAAGGTGAACATTTTGAAAAGGGGTGTAGACTTTCTATAGGCTGTGTGTGTGTGTGTGTGTGTGTATATATATATATATATATATATATATATATATATATATATATATATATATATATATATATATATATATATGATAATTAATTGCTGATTTATATTTTTATATTCTGAAAACAGAAAAATATACAGAAGCAGTCACTAAGAATCAAGCAGACTTTTTTACAATTTTTTTTTTTTTTTTTTCACCTTGGAAATAACAGGTTTTTGTACAACAAGTAAGAAGCCACAGTCCATACTCTTTTCTGTAGAGCCATGGACCACTCTTGTAGTACTTTGTATCCACAAAGCACAACATAATAGCTTAATAAACGTTTAACAAAAAAAGAAAACACACTATTACAGTTCCTCCATCCTTGCCTTAAAATGCTTTTTCAGTTTGAATCATGCTCCCACACCTGAACTGAAGTTACTTAACACAGTACACATCCCTCTTTCAGAAAGACTGATCGCATGTTTGCCTTCAAACTGAAGCAGACTGAGGACACCACCAGTAACTCAACACCATACCAGACATACACTGAACATCGGCCCAAAAGTACATCTATCAAAACTGTCTTGTAAAGACACTGTCTGTGCATGTACTTGTACTAACAGATTTGAAAACTACTACTGCAGAAATAAAAATAATAAAACATTTCCAGTACACGCAATACCTCAGTAATGGAAACTACATACTCTTTGCTGGCAGGCAGATTTTAATTGTCTGATAAATTGAATTTCAGTTTCCCGCAGATACAAAACGACTGTTTATTCTTTATCCCTTCTGTGAGGTTTTGTTTATCCAGGGGCTCTCAGTAGTATCCAGTACAGCATTTACTTATTTTTTAATTTAGTAATCGCCAATTGATTTTACCTTTCTTTCCCCCCTAATTTGAAATATCCAATTGTATTTAGGCTCAGCTCACTGCTACCACCCCCGTGCTGAGCGACGAAGACGAACACACGCTGTCCTCCAAAATGTGTGCCGTCAGCCGACCGCTTTTTTCCACTCTGCAGGCCCGCCATGTAGCCAACCCAGAGCAGCGTCAGAGGACAACACACCTTTGGGCAGCTTAAAGGCAAGCCCGTAGATGCCAGCCAGTCTACAGGGGTCACTGGTGCACAGTGAGCAGAGGACACACTAGCTGACCTAAGCCAGTTGCACTTGATCAAGTAATATATTACATGCCAGTTTTTCCCCGAAATGATTCTTACAAGCAGATTATTTTACATTGGGTAGTATAGGAATGATTTTGTCCCACTGGTTTTGATCACTATATGCGGTTGATTCTTATAAACGGAGTGCACTGTATTATTTAAATCATCCATTCTGCAATATAACCGGCAAATGATATCTTTAATAAAAAGTAAAGTTTATGACTGTCCACCAAGGATCTTCAAAATTGCACTTATTATTTATAGAGGTTGTACCTTTGGAGTGCCACTTTTGGACCCTGAACCCCCCTCTTTGTTACAGTTTCAAAATTAAGATTCTAGTTGTTGCAGAAACAGTTGTTTGCAAAAGTTCTCTGTGGAAAGCTAGAAAATCAGTTGCTGATGGTTTTGAATTAACTCTAGTTAAAGCCTCAACATACTCATTTTTTCATAGCAGTAAGGTAAATTACAATGTTTAGCCAATTGACCCCCACCCACCCAGTTTCGATATCCTAAAGATGTTGTCAAGTTGGAACACCACTAGTGAAGGCAACATATTACATGCTAAAGTATTTATCTTTCTGGAGGCAAGGAACTAGTTTGTTTTTTTAAGGAGCAATGTATTTTATATACAGTATACAGACTATTTACTATAGAGAACTTAACATTTCATTTGACATGTTTGATGATAACCCTGTCAGGTCCACCAAAGAGGAACCCTACAACTATACTACCAACACCATAAATAGCTTAAAATGTAATCGTTTACGTTTATTGCTAATGTACGAAACCACAAGACCAAACTTGAACTTTGTCTGTCGTCAAGGTTACAGATTCAGCATTATAAATAAGCTATGAGAAATAAAAATCGACTTTTGGATCAGTATTCCCTTTTCTGGCCAGTATCAACTGAAATGTTCTAAATGTAATATAATTTAGAAAGCAGGAATGCTATTGTGTTTAAAAAGACTGGCCTAGCTGTGACTATAATGTGGACAATTGTAGCATAAAATGATAAGACCGGTATGAATGTAAATGATCAACTTAGGACTGGTAACAAACATTTTGGCATTTCCACTTCCAAGCTGTTGAAATTCACACACACAAAAAAAGAAATTCCATAATTGGAATAGGTAAATTCTACTTTCTGTTCACAAATTACACTCTGTCAAATGTATAAAAGGATCCAATTGAACATTTTAAATCCAGTGCATTTTATTGTGTTTACAGATCCGGATCAAGACCCAGTTTAGTCCAGTGTCTTTTTATAAAGAAATGGTACCTGATAGACCTGTCACTTTTATCAATAAAAGAAACAAATGGATTAAGTTCAGTAGATATTGGCTTAAAAATCTGAATGAACCCAAATATAATTCTGTATAGTGTACTTTGTTTAAACAGGTATTTTATGAAAATATTGGGTTCAAAATGTATCTGAAGCCTTGCATAACAATGGGTTTCACCAATATAGCAAAAACAAAGATGGTAACTTAGTAACCTGCTCCAAGTGCACTCATTTTACTCCCATACTGCCCTCTCTCATCTCAATTGGAAAAGATGTAGGAGCCTTTCTAGAAAATCTGGAAAACGCTGGTATAGACCAGTTGTTCAGGCAGCTGGAGAGACACCTAAATCATGTGCCACAGAGTGCATTGGAATCCTGGTATTTAGAAAGACCAGCTAGCTAATGAATGAACTTGGAAATGTCCACTGACTTTGTCCCACAGCAACTGATCCAACAAAACAGCTCCCCCACCCCCTCCCCTTCTGAACTGAAATCACTGAACAGCAAAGTGCCATAAGAATTTTTTCAGCAATTCTAAAAGGTGGGATGACTCTTGATTCCTTGAACGGAGTGTTACTCATTGTGTTGCTCATTATAGCATGGTTTAATTCTACCTTTCAGAGGCAGTCAAAAGGAAACAAGCTGCACTGTTTGTTTTTTCTTCTTTTTGTTTCTAATATATAATTTAGAAGTTATTTTAAGAATCCCTGTCACATCATAAGACACTTTATGAGGCTGGATTTCTGGTATCACAATTCCTCCACTGCATAATTAAGAAAAACCTGAATGTTTCTTCAGTACAAAAACAAGCTCTTGTGTACTGAGCATACAGTAATGGGGGTGGGAGTGATTGTTTTGTTTTTTTTCACTCAAGTTGTGAAATGGCCGCCTACCCTCAGAATCAAACTAACTGTGACCCTGTCATTATGACGGCATGCAGCAGTTATTGACTTAAGATTTTCTTTCAGAAAGACAATTTCCTCAGAACCTGTAACACACCTTTATAATATTTCCCTGTCCCAAATTACACCTACCATAAAAGAGCCAGGATTAAAGACCTTCTCTGCATTGGTTGTCAGAAGATCAGGTGCAGGTTTGTATGGGTCTAATCACCACATATTTACTCATAGTAAAACACTTGTTTTATGATAGCCAGGTACTGGCTGGGCTTTTTACTCTTGGAAACCACAAATACTGCTGAGTGGCATTCACTCATTTTGTAGCATTAAATATGTGTTTGTCTTGTTCTTTAGAACAAAATCGTACCAATTTCATTTTGGAGTGGAAAGTTTTGATAGCCTCCTACATTCCTATACCCTTGATGTGCTTTGTCACCAGCCTGATTTAGTCATGAATGGTTACAAATTGCCTAGATTAAAAAAAAAAAAAAAAAAAAAAAAAAAATATATATATATATATATATATATATATATATATATATATATATATACATATATATACACACACACACACATATATATATATATATATATATATATATATATATATATATGTGTGTGTGTGTGTGTGTATATATATATATATATATATATATATATATATATATATATATATATATATATATATATTACAAGTCACAGCAGGCAGATTATTTAGGTAGGGAATATTTAGAAGCACTACCTGTCTTCCTGGGGAGCACCAACACTTTAGTGATGATGGATTCTTTAGGCTGGCTGATTACCAAATTGAGTGGGCTGCAGAATGCTTGATTGCCATTTCTACCTAGCAACACCCAATGACTGAGAAAAGTTTTCTGTTTAGCTGAGAGCACTTCAATGTCAGGCTGCCATGACAAATGGATGTTATGTCCCCCAAACATCTTGGCCTCTTGGTTTAATTTACTTAGTTGGGGTGCTGGTATTAACAGGCCATATTGACAACAGGAAAAATAATTAAATACAGTTGAATTTGGATTTATTTTAATCAAGTGTTTGTTGTTGTTTTTGTTCGCAAATTAAGGTTATATAACCAACTATTTTATACAAAAGACAACTATGATTTGAACCCCTAACTGAAACATTCAATATTACTGTATACTTATTTGTCCATCTCTGCTATAGTACAGTACAACCAAACTTGCACATTATCAGAAAACCTGGCTGCATAAACAGCATAATAATCTTTTGGTTTTTTTTTAACCAGTAGCCTGACATCGATACAGTCATGTGGTACAATGTTTAAACTTTCAATTTTACATGGAAGGTTAATCTGCGGTCCAAAACTCTTCCTCTTGTTTCCTGTTTCATTATCTCATAGCAGCAAACTACATGGACTGATTTTCTGACAACCAGTGGCTCAACCTATGACTGACACATACTATACAAAACAGCTTGCAAAGGCAGATTCAGTAGTGGCTGGAAAGCAACTTGAACAAGATGTCACCTTTATGTTTGTTATCTTGGGATAGATCTTCCCCCAAAAAATGCAGATTCAAGGAGTGCTTTACCAATTCAATTGGTACCTACAAGCAGTTTAAAAGAGACAAGCAGTTGGCTTAGAGTAGCAGTCTTGACATGAAACTTGGTTCTCCATGCAGTTTGTTCATTTTTACAAAAAGACCATTTTGATTCATGGTATTCTATAATGTTTTAAAAGACAGTAAGTAGATTTATATGGTTCCGTGTGGTGACAGTTGACCCACTGCAGTATTGTGCACACACACACAAAAGCAAATACCTTACTCCCTGTAGTGGGGAATCCTCCAAGTGTATGCTAAACCAGGCTGAGTCAAATACCAGAAGAATTGTTTTCCTCAGTTTTCATTTTGCCTAAATGAAGACCATTCTTCCTAATACATGTTACTAAATGGTGATGTTGTAAAACAGTCCTTAGCGATAGAATTAGCGACATGCAGGTCAAAAACGAAGTCAAACTGATCCAAAGAATGCCCTACTTTAAAAAAAAAAAAATAATAAAAAAATATATAAACATGGCCGTAAAACAGAGAACCAAACCAATGCATTTCGAGACTAGTGTGTCGTCATCAGGTTCACTTTGTTCACTGTTAATGTTAACCTGATGAAGACATGTTAGTGTCAAAGCGTTGTTTTACGACCATGTTTTTAAACAAATAGATTTTTTTTGATGAATACAAATGAACACTATGAATGTCCCTACAGAAACTTTTTTGGTAAGCCATTAAAACTGAATGTTTGGCTCAGAGATTTTTTTAACTTTTGTATCACCATAGAGACTCTACTTTTGATTAGTCTACGGTAATTATATATATACAATATATATATAGATATATATATATATATATATATATATATATATATATATATATTTTTTTTTTTTCTTGTTAATTCAAAGTTTTCTTTTTGGTCTACCTTGCCCCTTTTACTTTTGTCTCAGTAACCATCCTGCACCCATCGATTGATGTACACCACTGCTAAAGGGCAGCTCCCAGTCAATGTTATGGTTGGAATAATGTTAACAGGTTTATAGTTCACATCTTCTGTTTTGTTTTCCCTTTATTTTAACACTATATTCTCTTAAAGACAACACTAGGCTTGAGGAACTTGAGTACAGTTCTCCTACTTAAGAAACCCAATGCTTTATCCACTTACTACTTCCTTAATATCTTCTGGCAACTGTACCTGTGTTCAAAAAGAAACTGCAGGTATCAGCACCTGGAAATGGAGTACATTCAGTTGAGTGATATGCAACATGTTGAGAAAGGAGAGGTGATGCTGATGAAACGTAGTTCTGGTGCTCTGCCTGCCAGGGATGCTAGATTTTAGCTCTCTGGCTCCTCGACGTGCCTGGGGAGCAAAGGCTGCTGGCTGGCTGTGCTGGTTCCACGGGAGATGCGCTCCTGCTCCCCGTTGCTGGGCAGAGTTGCCATGGGAATGGGCTGCATCACAGTGGGGATGATGCCTGCGGGGATCAGGCCGTGGCCGGAGCCCTTGAATGTCAAGTCCTGTGTGGGCAGGAGGGGTTTGAGGATGCTCACCAGGCAGAAGGCAGAGCCACTCTTGGGGATGAAGTTCACTTTGTTTTTGTCTGGACAGTAGAATGGAGGAATCTCATGTAGCTGCCTGGGTCTACAACAAAATAAAATTTGAGTCATCAGAATGTTATACTTAACTACTACATATGTACAAAGGAACCTTAGCAATGTACGTCCATATGCTACGAGAGAAAACAAAAGTTGTGGGGAGGGGAGGGGAGGGGAGGGGGAGGGGGGGGGAGGGGAGATATGGAAACCTTTAGAAGGATTTATAAATATTCTCAATAGGAGACAATGGGGTCTGTATGCTTTAATTAAAAGTTAATAAAGTTATCCTTTATAGTACATTATATGTATAAAAATATGTATCCTACACTATTATCTCAACAATAAGACTAGAACAGGGGGCAGAGCACTAGTTGAACTAGCTTGTGGCACTAATGGTGCCTATTCCCTCTTCTGTCAATATTGTGGTAGTGAGATTCACATTATGAAGTTGCACATTCATAGCAGAGTTTACGATCAAAATGCCAATACAGCTTAATTCAGCTTCCTTGAATAATGGAATTCTTAAGAGCTACTCACAGTGTTTCTTCAAAGACCTTTACCCTCTCACAGCCCTCCGGAGGTTCTCGTTTGAACATGTAGCTGTTGTTCGGCTTTGGGGATGAGGCGTACTTGGGAAGTGGGGAACTGTTTCCACAGTCTACAACATGAAGGAGAAGAGTACAGTGCAGTTTATGATAAGCCATTGCAAAGATTATACCAAAGAATGATTTAATAAAAGGTGGTAAAACATGCAGAGCTCAAGTACTGTGGGTCAAGGTGAGCAGGGCTATCATGTTGTTGTATTTATTAATTTGTTTAAATTCTTTAGTTCAGTCATGGTTCTCCTTTAACTACTATGGACCTGACGCACATGAATTCAATAATTGGCACATCCAGCGAACTATAGTTGGGAAATAATCTGAACCACTCAAAACGGATGGGCGGGGTGGGGAACAGTTATGCACTTTAAGCCGACCTTGTACTGTAAACAGCCGTGCTGGAAGATAGAAGCAGCCAGGCAGCTGGGATTTGATTGGGGTACCTTTCTCCCTGCCGTCGGTGAGCAGGTCGTCAGCAGAGCAGGGGCTCTCCTCACTGCCCTCGTTGGAGATGGTGAAGAAGGTGGGCGAGATGGACTGCGAGCGGCTGCTGCTGTTGCTGCTCCTATCCACCCCCGAGGGGGTCTGCGTGTCGATGCTGCGCGTGCTGCTGCTGCGCTGGGGCAGGGGGGGTGGGGCCCGGTGCCCATCCGGGATGTCCTGGGGCTGTAGGAGGAGACAGGGGTGAGTCTGGGAGCTGAACTCCCATTCTCACAAGGTGACTGAGGGCTTATGAGATACAACTTACAATAAGCTGCTCATCCTTGTCCCCAGTCTCCTTGATGATGATGCGCTCGATCTCCTGGTTGAGGCCCTCCACGCTGTTCCTGAATCTCGACACTGTTGACTTGGAAATTGGGATGGGGATCAAAACGGTCTTTGGAATGGGAGCCTGGTGGAATACAGAAGCGAGCAGGACCATTTAAGTAACTTAACACTACAAGCTGGCCAGTTCATGATCAAAGTCTGCATCATCATCTTATATTAAAAAAAAAAAAAAAAAAAAAAAAAAAAAAAAAAAATATATATATATATATATATATATATATATATATATATATATATATATATATATATATATATATATATATAATATTATGTGTGTGTGTTTTTGTACTTAGCTGTAAAGGTACAACATAGTATAACACAGCAGCAGATGCCTACCACACTTACCAGGTATTCTCCATTCTCTATTTTGAAAAGGGACTGTTTGGTTATTTAGCCCTATTCAGTAAAGGTAGATCCATCTTCGAGCACTGGTTCACAACTCAATTTCTTGTACTCATGTTTTTATTTCTAGAAGGACCAAAGCATCCATATGAAATGTACCCTACCAAGGTAATTTTAGACTTTCGATGTTTTTTATGTGGCAGCTATTCTTTTACATCAGAGCCTAATACAAGAATTTCAAGCACAGCACATTCAACAGTACCAAAGCTCCTGAACAATATTATGAGTTGCTGTTATCTTGCCTTCTAAGTCACACATACAGGGAAAAGTGACTTGACAGTTTTTGTTTAGTCTCTTGTTTTTTGTAAATACATTTGTTTTAACATGCAAGCATTGAGAAGTTTTTATTTGTAAAAATGCCAGTACAGCTTTCAAGGTGTTCACATATTCTTACTGGGGGCCCAGGTTTCTCATTCACCCTTTGTTGGAGGGAGATTGTTTATTGTGAAGGGAAACGCTGCAGCAAAGCAATTCACCTTGGAAAAGCAGTTTGGCGCTCACTCGCCCAAAAAAGTGCACTGCAGTACAGTACTGCAGCATCTCCAGGGAATGAAACCAATTCAACTACCTCTGTGTGTGTGTGTGTGTGTGTGTGTGTGTGTGTGTGTGTGTGTGTGTGTGTGTGTGTGTGTGTGTGTGTGTGTGTGTGTGTGTTTTATACATACTGGTGATGTGACTGCTGGCTCATTTACTGAACACTGAGTAATTACACTAAGGATGCACTGTGAAGGACAGTGAAGCCAGGTCACTACTTGTGTTAATGGGGCAGGATAAAGCACCCGAGGGAGGGGTGGGGGTGTTGGAGGGGACTCAGGCTGTAGGGGGGTAGTTCTGTTACTCTTTATTAGGAGAGGCAGTGCTGGTGGGTCTTTTTCAAGGGGACTGAGAGGCAGAACTGAATGTGTGACCTC
Source organism: Polyodon spathula (assembly GCF_017654505.1). Classification (NCBI taxonomy): domain Eukaryota; kingdom Metazoa; phylum Chordata; class Actinopteri; order Acipenseriformes; family Polyodontidae; genus Polyodon; species Polyodon spathula. The sequence goes on along the minus strand of NC_054543.1, from coordinate 31,649,274 downwards.
TAATAAAATAAAATAAAAAGAAGACAGAGAATTGAAGTAAAGGAGCCATGGCTTCTCTCCTGCCATTAGTGGCATGCAGAGGGGGGTCTGTCATTTGTTCCCATGTCTCCCTACACACTATACAACATACTCATAATTCTAAGTAATCTTTTATAAGGACTGACATCTCAATGCACTAATATGTTCAGAGCACAAGCCAGGCTTCTGTTCTGTAAACATCTGTAAAAACCTACCACCAGATTTCAGTAGGAGTATTCACTTCAGCTCAGCTCTAATAACACAACAGCAGCCACTAATAAAACTCCTATTGTTCCAACACTGTATATAACATAACTAGACTCCTGGAACATAAAAGACCCCTAAACCACACTCTCCTTCTCTTGTTTACTTTGTAAACAAGGCATTCAAGTAAGAGGAAACATCTTGGCATCTTTCTTTCCAGTATTCGTTTACGTAATAACAAGGCAAGATAATAATAAATGAACTCCACCAGTACCCTGACTACAGCACACAGTACATACGACAAGATGACCAGACAGTCCTATTCAATTTCTTTTCATAATCTAATATACAGTAGTAAAGAAGTAATTGTGTTCCTACTACTGTAGAAATCCAGGATTACAATAATCCTCCTTTGAAGATCACCTCATTATGTAATCCTATTTTGATGAGGGCTGTGATTTTGTATTACAAGAACTAGCTATCTTCCCGAAATGATAAACAACGTTTTCTCTCTCCAGCCTTTCCTTAATTGCAGCCGCCACTTAACTGCAGACATCAATTATTCTTCTTGTTATTGTAACAAAATGTTACCGTTTAAAAAAACAAAACAAAAAGGACATGAGGAATTGAAGGCATAGCATCATACAGCACTCCATCAAAACAAATCTTTAAATAAATAATTAAGAGACTCCCAGCAAAAAACACCACATTTGCATGTTCCTCTTAGCTTCCAGCTGTCTATTTTTCTCTAAAGCAATTAAAATGTATTAGTAAGAAAAAAAGAAAAAAAAAAGCCTCTATAATAACGTTCCCCACCTTGCCTGATAGCCCGCTGCGAGTCATTCTGAACGCTGTTTTTTTCCACCGCTCCTTTAACAAGCTGACAATGTGGAGGAACAATATCCTGGCATTCCTGAGATGCAAATTTCTCCTGCCTGGCGTGCTTCTGAGCAGCACGGCGGTGCGTTCTCCTCTGTGAGCCTCATTTCCATATCAATGGAGGCCCGGAGTTTCAGCTGTTTTTCACCAGCAAAATGCAGCCTGCATATATCTATCTCTATCTATCTCTCTCTCTCTCTCTCTCTCTCTCTCTCTCTCTCTCTCTCTCTCTCTCTCTCTCTCTCTCTCGTTTTACTTCAGTAGTTTAATACAATGCGCCATGTGCCTTGCTGGAGTCTGCCAGACGGCCAAAGTTTCATCTCCTTTCCGGTAGCCGCAAAGGCCTGGCGTTGTTCCACCACCACCACCCCCCCCCCCCCCCCCCCCCACCCCCCCCCATATGAAAAATTATAAGCAGCAGGAGCCGCAAATCCCCCCCAGCACGTTAATGCACTGCAGGGTCCGTTTGGAGCGAGGGGCCACCTCTGGATCTTCAGTAAAGCCCTCCAAGGGGGTGTTCTAATTTCTAAGAAATCGTTAAAGATTTCTTTAAACATTTTTGTGTATGTGTAAAATGTTTTTTTTTTATTATTATTATTATTATTATTATTTCCAGGCAATGGTAGCCAGGTTAAGTTTTCTATCAGGTTCACCCCACTCCTGCATATATCACAAGTAGCCAATGCTTTAATTCAAAACACAGCTTTCAAAGGCCAATTTCTTTGTAGTTTGATTCTATTGTTTGGTTGTGGAACTTGCACACAGTATGTACATCCTGAAACTGTGGAAAAAAATTTGAAATAAGCCAACCTGGTTTATAAGTTAAAAAAACATATTTGAACAGTCAAAACATCTTTAAGTATTACAAAATATCGTTCTACAAGTGTTTGAAGTAATGGATGAATACGTTCAACAAAGCCAGTTCTTATTTGACGTTACACTGATGCTATAAGCACCCAGAGGCCTACACCTGGTAATGGATAATATTGATTGCCCTATAGATTTATTGAGTTCTTAAAATAGCTGCATTTAAAAAGGAAAGATCTTTTACAAACATCAGCAGTGTTTAATCTTTTTTCTTCTGTCCTTTGTATTTTATTTCAGTACCCACACAACATCAGTAAATCACACCAAACATTTAACTGATCATGTTCTTAAAAGCTGTGAAGGTGATTAAATTAGCATTGATTTGCAAAGTGCAGAATCACACCTACTGGAAAAGGAATGGAAGGGGGAGACACACTGAACCCCATGAACTCTTATAGGACCTGTCTTTTACATGCTTGTTAATGACCGACTGCAGTGTGTCCTCTGCTTTCAGCTTTGGAGTTATTACTCCAGCCCATTAATACCCTTTCACTGACTTGTTTTATGTTGTTATTTAAATATTGTACTCTTAAGGTACTACTGAAGTCCTCCCAATCCAATGTATGTTTACAGGCTGTTTCATGTACTGTGCAATAATCTTTTGGGGTGTTTTTTTTCCCCCTGGGTGTACTACTTGTTTTATGCAACAATACATTAACCTTTGAGACAAGAAAACTGCTACAGATTACTGAAACACATAAGACATTAAATGCACAACATGAATCCAGCTGCAGGTACCATGCAGACATTATTATATGTCTCTGAATACAAACACTGATTCTGAAGCTCCATTCCCTATCACTAGCAATCCTGAACAATATGGACTAAGCCAACAGTTTATATATATATAAACCACATGACGACAATAACAACGTATGTTTTCAGTGTTCAGTCTGAATAGCAAGAAGTACAAATCATGCGAAAAAATTGCAAACATAGGACGTGCATTGTTTTACAATTAATTAAATTTCATGTAGTTCCAGTGTCAGCCATCCCTAGTCTTGCAGAATGTGTGGAGAAACAGATTAAGTGATGCATTGCGCTTATCATAGTGCCACTAGAGGGAGCACTACTGCCATGAGGTTGAAAATTAATGTGCAGCAATGGTTGCTATTTCAGTTAACAAAGACATGCTGGAATTTAAACTTTCTGATACAACTGACTTACCTTTAAAGCTATTCCGAAAGAAAGTTTTTCTAAAGTGCTGAATCTTAGTAAATGGGGGGGAAAAAAAGTTGTCGTCATCAGCAGCTATAGTTTAGGCACATCGGAGTAAAAAGTACATTGTTATCAGACCTGTGGAGAAACCCTATGTATTGTAAAATCAGTTGAGCCAACCCCTTATAAAAGTTTCCCATAGTAAACTCAAAGCAAACTGTATTAAAAGCATGGTAAAGTATAGGTGTAAGCTTTGCAAAGCACAAAGAGGTATGGTAAAGTATACAAAAAGAAGAAAAATGCAAAGTGTAACCATGGGAAAAACTGCAAGTTACTGTGGTAAACTTTTATAAGGGGTGGTACATATAAACCTTTTTTATGTTTTATTACAAATGTTTAACATTAATTCAGGTTGAGTTGCTGTAAATCCTGCATAGGCCACAGAGTCATGAACCAGTGGTATATTGAAATGCACAGAAGGGTCCATCCTTCTCAACAAGTGACTGGTGGCAATCTCATGGACGGGTGTCACTCCAATTTGATAACTCTTTGTTATGCTCTTCAAGAAACTTGTAGCAACGGGGTGGGAGAGTACTTAGGAACGAATAATTCATAGAGATAGGCGCCTTCCTCTTCATACCCAGTTTAGGATGCAGACACATAGGGAGTTTTGACATTAAAATTGGTAAGTCGCAGTAGCTTGGTAGACATATTTTTACTTTTTATTTTCAGACTTTTTTCTTTTTTTTCTTTTTTTTTTTTTTTTTTTTTTTTAAATATTATGCTTGGTTGAAAATCCTCACAAGGGGCTAATTCCGAGTAAGGATATGTGTGTGTGTGTGTGTGTGTGTGTGTAAGCAGGCATACTTAAGAAATAAACACTGAATTTACTGTACCTCTATACAAGTTGAATTCCATGGCCTTGCATACACAATACTTTAGCCATGTAACTAAGACCTACAGCCAGATATGCCTTATTATTATTTATTTTAACAACTAAAGAAATCAACAAAAATAGCTTAGAACAGGCTAGTAGTCCAATAGTACCTGTGGATACACATTACCAAATACTGGAGGACACTATTTTTGTACAGATCCATCATTAGGGTTATTGTACTTGCATGTTTTATTGGGATAGCTCAAGACAGTATTGGTCCAGAGAAGATAGTGTCCGAGGTATTTGCGAGATTATAGGGTACTAAATTGAATTGGCTGACTTTTTGTGTTCACTGGTTGCCTGCCAGGGTAATATTAAAAGAAAGAATATACTTTAAATAAACTTTAAAACTAATGGCTTTTGGTTTTGCAGTGCTCTCTGAAAGATAAACCCTTTGATACAGATTTTCCAGCAACTGCAAGTCATACTGGAAACAAAATGGCTACAGTCTCAAAGGCACAATGTATGTTTGAGTAGGTCTAGATTTTCAGCTCAAAACACAGCTAGATGTTGAGATCACAATCTGAAGACGCCTTTCTGAAATCAATAACCGTTTCTTCCTAAATCCATATTGATATAGTGTAGATTATATTTAGAATAAATGCTACAGTAACTGAATTAAGACTGCACTCATGACAGTGTCTGGCACTCTTTATTTATACATTGTTGCACATAACACTGTACATGTTACAGCTCAAGTTAATCAGTGAAACAGTCTGCAGTTCCAAACAATGGGCTACAGTAGTAAAGAAGCAACTCTAGAGTTATTTTAACTGTTAACTGCTGTTTAGTACAACCAACTTTGCAATGCTAACAGTTTGATCAATCCCTTTCAACTGAACTTTGGTGTGAAGACCTTGATAAATATGGGCCACGGTGCCTTGTTTTTACTGGCAGGACAGATGTGTTTGGTAACAACACAGTTATGGGTCTTTGCTGTATAAGGCCAAGAGGACAAGCCTATGTTGTCTTGAGGAAAAGCACACCGTGCAGAACACCTATAAGCTACCGAGCAGAAGCCTGCATCAAATTCCCTGTTGAGCGAGGGGAGATATGGAATTGCAGGAATGAAGTCTTTTCTGTCTCAGAAAAGAGGGCATCTCAGGGCTCCTCAGACTCTTTGCAAGAAAAATATTTATATGTAGTGCATATTTAATTGTCTTTCCATACTTAAGAATGGTAAGGAATCTTTGGTGCTGACTGCTCTGTAAGCAGCACATTTACGCAAGATCAAAGGTTCGAGTCCTGATTAGGGAGGACACTGGCACTAGGGTGAGAGAGAGAGAGAGATTATTTTGGGTGTTTCTGGGCATTTGAATCATTTTGAGTTTTGCATGTTGGCACGTTTCAAAATGTAGACACAAGCTTAATCTGTCGTTCTAACACCTTTCATTTGTGCGATTGATTGAGTTTGTATACCGGACTAACACCCCCTACAATCAATGGGGCTCCAGGATATAAAAAAAAAAACAGTAACTACTATATTTCCAGGTCTGCATCATTGTGGAAGAACACGTTATAAAGCTAGCTGTGTTTACTTCTAAACCACAGAATCATTTTATCTGATTATTTGAGAAACCACAGGTTTTATTTTGTTATTAGCTGTCACCCCCATATATTATGCATAAAAATCAGACAGTTAAGTTGACCTCTTTATCATAGAAAAGCTGAACTTTGTGAAATTTAAATGTAATTAAAACACAAGGAAAATTGTGTATTCTTTTTAATGTACTGCACTATATTTGCATAATACCACACTGACACTGTGATACTGCAGCAGTACGACAAGAACAGCCAACTGAAAATCACTGGATAACATCTGGTAAACAGGTTTATAAAACATACATTCCAATAACGTTCCAGCAAGTGTTTCTTTCTAGTTCTGATTTAGTGTTTATTTTTTTCTGTTTTGTCACAGCTGAGGGACCCCAGAATTCCCAAGTTGGCCAGGCTTTTCTAACAAGTGTAAGAAGCTAACAGAGATCAAAAATAATCTAAAATATGTCAAGAGCTTGGTTTTCCAGTTCTCAAATAATTTTAAAAGGAATTTTCAATTCAATATGTATGTGTATCCGGTACAAAGAATCAATTCTAACCATTTAGTCTACAGTACCAGAAGGCACACTGATATACAGAAACAAAGCGCATTTACAGTATTTAACCAAGTAGCCAAAAAGACAAGTTTACTAAACTTTCTTTTGATTTTGATATGCAGTGGAAAAGAAAGCTTAGGACTCAAGCCTTAACCACTGTGAAGTGGTTCAGATACAGAATCAACAAAAGCACCAGAACAATATAATTCAAATAACTTCACAAAGGAATTAAGAATAAATTTAAGGGTCGCTTCCTTAGCCTGCAGAGTGTAAAGCCTAAAGCACCATTTCTACATCTCCCAGGCGGTTTCCCAGTTGAGCAATGGAGTTTACATACATACAGTACTGTGCAAAAGTTTTAGGCAGGTGTGAAAAAATGCTGTAAAGTAAGAATGCTTTCAAAAATAGACATGTTAATAGATTATATTTATCAATTAACTAAATGCAAAGTGAGTGAACAGAAGAAAAATCTAAATCAAATCCATATTTGGTGTGACCGCCCTTTGCCTTCAAAACAGCATCAATTCTTCTAGGTACACTTGCACAAAGTCAGGGATTTTGTAGGCATATAGTCAGGTGTATGATTAAATAATTATACCAAACAGGTGCTAATGATCATCAATTCAATAAGTAGGTTGAAACAGAATCATTAACAAACAGAAACAGCTGTGTAGGAGGAATAAAACTGGGTGAGGAACAGCCAAACTCAGCTAATAAGGTGAGGTTGCTGAAGACAGTTTACTGTCAAAAGTCATACACCATGGCAAGGCTGAGCACAGCAACAAAACACAAGGTAGTTATACTGCATCAGGCAGAAATTTCAAGGCAGCCAGCCCTGTCCAAGCTCTTTTGAAGAAGCACAAAGAAACAGGCAACGTTGAGGACCGTAGACGCAATGGTCGGCCAAGGAAGCTTACTGCAGCAGATGAAAGACACACCATGCTTACTTCCCTTCGCAATCGGAAGATGTCCAGTAATGCCATCAGCTCAGAATTGGCAGAAAACAGTGGCACCCTAGTACATCCATCTACTGTCTGGAGAAGTCTGGTATTCATGGAAGACTTGCGGCCAAAAAGCCATACCTCTGACATGGAAACAAGGCCAAGCGACTCAACTATGCACGAAAACACAGGAACTGGGGTGCAGAAAAATGGCAGCAGGTGCTCTGGACTGATGAGTCAAAATTTGAAATATTTGGCTGTAGCAGAAGGTAGTTTGTTCGCCGAAGGCCTGGAGCAGTACATGAATGACTGTCTGCAGGCAACAGTGAAGCATGGTGGAGGTTTCTTGCAAGTTTGGGGCTGCATTTCTGCAAATGGAGTTGGGGATTTGGTCAGAATTAATGGTCTCCTCAATGCTGAGAAGTACAGGCAGATACTTATCCATCATGCAATACCATCAGGGAGGCATCTGATTGGCCCCAAATTTATTCTGCAGCATGACAACGACCCCAAACATACAGCGAAAGTCATTAAGAACTATCTTCAGTGTAAAGAAGAACAAGGAGTCCTGGAAGTGATGGTATGGCCCCCACAGAGCCCTGATCTCAACATCGAGTCTGTCTGGGATTACATGAAGAGAGAGAAGCAACTGAGGCTGCCTAAATCCACAGAATAACTGTGGTTAGTTCTCCAAGATGTTTGGGCCAACCTACCTACCGAGTTCCTTCAAAAACTGTGCAAGTGTACCTAGAAGAATTGATGCTGTTTTGAAGGCAAAGCTTGGTCACACCAAATATGGATTTGATTTAGATTTTTCTTGTTGACTCACTTTGCATTTAGTTAATTGATAAATATAATCTATTAACATGTCTATTTTTGAAAGCATTCTTACTTTACAGCATTTTTTCACACCTGCCTAAAACTTTTGCACAGTACTGTATACATTACTCATTTTTTAAAAAAGGAAGTAAATAAAATGCATGACAATTAAATTGTTTAATTAGTTTATAGCTGCTGATACCCAGCTGGAGGTGACAGCAGCATCTCTTCTTAATAAAGGGGTGGTCCATGCCTGAGATAAATATCAAGACAACATAAAATAATACTCCAAAGACAAGAACAGAGTTCAAAGGGAGCACAGAGTGCGAAATGGCTATTGCTACATTAAGTACTCTCCTTGCAGTTTGCTCAGAGATGGCAGGTAGGCTTCTGTGGAAAGTCAACAAGACTTTCAAAAGTGGGTTCTGCAATATTTAACATGTAGGTGTTAGCATTAGGTGATAGCTGTCTTAATGTGTTCATTCAGTGACCAGTCTACACTTGACACCATACAGTAGGTGAGGTTGTCCTTTCTCTCGCAGAATAATACATTGATATTAGTACCATGTAATGGTTTATCAACCAGGCTGCAAATTACTAGGGAAATCTGTCCAAAATCTTTTCCCACAGAACAACTTTACAGCTTTGACCTAAATAAGGGGCAGCTATAAGCTGTAGTGCTATGCACTTGAGCTATGAACTGTAAACTGTCATCAAAGAGACAATTATTTTAATTTGTATCCACAGCTGCTACTTGCAGACAGCTAATCACAGCCACTCACTAAGTTCTACCTGGACAGTATGACATCTAAAAAGCCTCTTTAGTAGGTGCTCCTACATTTTGGTAAACCCCAGATCTTTCAATCAATCATTAAATTGACATTCTGGACATCAGATGTCGACATGATTTAAGGTGGCATGACAAGAACATGCTAGATTGTATTTGATTGTAATAATGCTAGATGCTCTATTACGTTATTTATCTTTATTCATTTATCAGTAAAGATGAGTCCTGTTGGCGCTGCAAAATCAATAAGTGAAATAACTGGAGAACATTGGACTGTGGGCATACTGTATCTGTAATTCCTTAACCCCACTGCAGTACACACTAAAAGTTTTTCTAATGTGTTTGATACAATGCTGATGTGACTTCATGAAGTTTCTCAGGAAATCAATGGGCATGAATGTGTCTGTTAACTAGCACAGCAGTTGAATGTCTCTTTACAGAAAAAAAAGAAAGAAAAGCCAGCACCAAAATATCACAGACCAGTATTACCTGCTAGTTATGTGATTTTTGAGCACTGAGTGGTGTGAGGAATAACCTGTGGAGGATTGCTCTAGGCAACACCAGACAGGTTGTGATGGCTGTTCAGAATTTGCATGATTTCATCTCACAGATTGTAACTTGTAATACAATTATGTGTGGTTTCCAACCTTAGGGTGGTTTCAAGAACAAACCAGTGCACAACCTTACGAAGGGCCTTCATAACCTTGGGACTACATTCATCTACATTATGTTTAAAAACACCACATTATCTGACAATACCCAAGTGCAATTATGTTATGAGGCTAGAAGTATTCAAGGCATTCAGGTACACTATGTGAGAGACACAGTCAGACAGGAACACTTCACATTTTACTTTAATCGTCGCTTCTAAATTTCAGCCCCCTAATTAAAAAATGTCAGTGCTTTAAATATGGAAAAGCATACACAAATTATGGACTTACCCATCACCGGGCCTGGTTAACCGGTCTGCTGTGTTTAGTGTTATTATTCCTAGATTGCACCAGCAGTCTGCAGTTTGTAGGTCTTCCCTGGACCTCAGAGGCAGGGTTGTGCTCAGACACTGAGTAAACAGTGTTTTATAAATGATGGGAGCAGATTTCCTACAATTTCCTAGGATTTGCTTAGTTAATTAAATAATTAACTGAAGTACTTTATGTAATATATTAATATTGTTTTTAATATTCTGCCAGTGCAACTAAGCATCAATGCTCCTAAATTAGAGATGTATACAGTAGAAATATAAGATAATAACAATAATAATCTTTATTTTTTATATAGCACCATTCATAGTGGACCACCATCACAAGAAACGAGACTAGGGTGTGTGAACTATGCATCATTTGCAGAGTCACTTTCAACAACGTCTCACCCGAAAGACGGAGCACAAGGAGGTTAAGTGACTTGCTCAGGGTCACACAATGAGTCAGTGGTTAAACTGGGATTTGAACTTGGGACCTCCTGGTTACAGGTTTCTTTAACCACTGGACCACACAGCCTCTTGGAAGATGGCGGGGGGATTGCATTTTTATTTGTAGGATATATACATTTCTACAGTATAAAAATGTGTTTCTATCAAATCCCAATCAGTGCATGCAAAGGTCAAGGAATCCGGTCAATAAGCGTTTGGCACAAAATTGTGTTTCAGAAGCCAAAATACACAAGGACCTCCACACCACAGGGAGCGATTAAAAACAACCATTCTCTCATGACATTTTTAGAGCACATGTGATGGTAGGTCCTAATCTACATAGTTAAAACACCATCATTATAAATCTGTCAAAACCCAGTCCCATAAAATGCAGAAAATTAAACCAAGTGCCTTATTTCCTCTTTTCCACCACACTGTCAGTTGTTGTTCTGCAATCGCAGGGAGAACGAATCATTTTCCAGATGCGTAAAACATAAAACTTATGAAACAGAAAAGTCAGAGTTCTGCAGGTAGGGTCAATGCATTTAATAAGCAGATTTTAATGTACTTAGTCATCATTACTGAAAGAAGTTGTTTACCATGCTGTGCTAACTCAAAAATCTATTCTCGTATATGCAACACTGCTCCTCAGTCTTTCTTTACACACCAACAAGATCAAAGCATATACTGCATTGTATGTGGGCAAATGACAGAAACAATGTATTGCTGTGTAATTAAAATGCTGTTTGTGTAATTTTTAAACAGTTGTCTATGCAGTGTCCCCACCTATCCTCTCATAGGCTTGCTTTCCAGACACTGTAGACCCAAACCCAGGCTATTATTTTTCCTGTAGACTGAAGAACACATCCAAGATGGAGGGATCTGGATGGTGTATACCAGGGGTGTCCAATCCTGGTCCTAGAGGGCTGGTGTCCCTCCTGGTTTTTAAATTACTAAATTACAACAATAATGGGTAATAATTGGTCCAATTAAGTAATTTAGGACACAGCTGGAACAAAAACCAGGAAGGACACCGGCCCTCCAGGACCAGGCTTGGACACCCCTGGTGTATATTATGAGGTCAAGTAGGCTTAACTGGTTATGCTTGGTGCTCCTCATGCTTGACCACAACCAGATGTCAAGGAGGAGTCACCCGATTGCAGTAACACATGGTCTAATTATGCTCTATCAGTGCAGATAAATGGTAACAAATCTACTAGTTAATCATTGGCTGCTGAAATAAAAATTATTAACGCCACAGGTTATACACCACATTGCACTCCACTGGCCTTGTATGGAAATGAAAAACAAATAATTAAAAACCTTTTTAGTCTGTATTCTAAACCATTGGTAAAAACACAGGCGTTCAATCTTCTACTGCTATAAAGCTGCCATGGGCTACAGGTTTAATCTATTTAATTAAACTATTTTTTAAAACAGATTTCCTCCATTTTAGATGACATTATCTTAGAGGTTGGACTAAATCAACCGAATGATATGCTTTTTTCATCATCAAGTCACAAGGAAAACATTTCATAACAACACATACAAAAAGACAACCTCAGTAGTCACAATGACTCTTTTTACACTAAAAGAAGTGACCTTATTTAAAAAGTAAATACATTTTCTAACCACCAAGACCAAGCTAAGCAAAACGTTTGCATTTACTGTACTTGCTTAACGTTTGATCTCAATAACTAGTCTGTCTGCATGGTAAGAGTTATAGACGATACTTCAGTCACAGCCCCAAATAGAATTTAGCCATAAAAAACTGCACTTGTTTTTTATGGCTTGTGCGGGGAGGGTGGGGGGGTTAGGTAATGGCCTTGATGTCGGTGTTAAATTAAATTCCAGCCATGTTTCCCCCTTCACCTTTTACAATTAGTGCAGTTTGCGGTTGCCTCGTTCTCTGTACATAAAAGCACCATCCATAATCACCGATGCCAAGCAATGACTGCCACAAAGGTTGCAAGAGGCTTTTGTCATGTTTAGATCAATGTTATCCCCTTTTTAAAAGACTCGCACAAAGCGCGTCGCTCCCATTGAAAGGGTTAAAAATCGCCTGCCATCGGAGCGCCTGGCCTGCTGGTAAATAGGAGTGTCATTCATGCTTTCTAAGCTCAAGTAAATGATCTTCTGGCAGCCAGACAAGGGGATAAAATCCTAGCTATCAAGGCTTCAATTTAACATTGTGCTTATTTTTTTTAGATTATGAGGCCATTGTTTTTTTTCTATCCTCCCTCCAAAGCCACCTCCTGTGTTAAGTAAAAAGGTGCTTCTGATACTGTCAAGGGTGGTAGGTTTGGATATCGTAAGCTTTACAAATACAGTTTTGTTTTGTGTAGCTAAATGGACTTATAATTAAACTGAAAATACTCTTTGGACTAACAGACATGGGCAAATTAAAGTTTTGCTTTAGGCTGACCAACATCATACTATTCCATGATCAACTCAACTGGCTTACAATCTTCAACTATTGCACGATTGGAAGTAGTGCTGGGACGAACGCGGGGTTTTCATGTTCGGATATTCGCTCATAATTGAAATATTAATTTGGATATTTGTTCGTTTTTCAAAAAGTAATAAAAGCCATTATATTGCTCTGAACTAGTGCCTTTTTGTAGCTGAACAAGCAAACCAAAACTGAAATTTAACTTTAAACACTTTAAATAAAAAAAACGTGGAAAGGCGCTGTAAAGTGAAGGGTGGGAAAAAAAAAAAACAACTCACGTTTTGGTTCTCGTTTATTACATTCCACATAACAAAGTTGCAAAAAAAAAAAAAAAAAAATATATATATATATATATATATATATATATATATATATATATATATATATATATATATATATATATATAGACACACACACTCTAAAAAAAAAAATTCACATTTTCAGGAAGTTGGGTACTGTTTAAGTGAGGCATTTCAGAATGATGTGCTTGCCTATTTTCTGTCCCATGAGATTCTGGCTCACTCTAAAGCAGCAAAACACATTTTTGTCCCAGATGGCTTTCCATAGAGATCACTATATGTGCGTGTGCATAATATGGTTTGTATACTTTTTGCTATCTAAAAGTTTTAAATAGAGGCTCAAGGGCTGCTGTGTTGAGTCTGTGTTTTTTTTATATATATATTAAATCTCTCATTTCACACGGAGCTCTTTTTCATTTGCCATTTTTTGAAACTGGTCGTGCAAATTCTGGTGAGACGATAAATAAGTGCAAGGTATTTTTGATAATTTGAACATCTGATTTTTGTATGTGAATAATTGTAAAAAAATAACTGTTTGAATATTCAGTATTTGTCCCAGCACTAATTGGAAGTGGCTTGCTGTAATGTACTGTACTGAATAATCTTGCTCTGCACTTGCAATAATGCATGTTACGTTGGATTAAATTATAATTTACTTACCATACTAAAAGCATTTAGTTTGATTGGTAGGCATTCACCTACAACAGCCAAAAACTGGTGAAAGCTTTTTGTGAGCTGAAGATAACGAAAACAAGTTTAGTAGTTGCCCACTCTCTTTTTTGTTCACATACAGTATTTATGGGCGCCTTTTCTAAAGTCTTTTATAAACCCAAATGAGATTCCCTCTTCGGCACCTGGCCCAGATGACCAAACAACCCATCCTGCAAAGCAAGAGCTCCTTTTCTTTTCTCAGAGTGCAAAGCGGCTCCATTTAGTTTTGTTTTGCACAAATGGGTTTGTTTAATGAGTGGCTGCACTTGCTGAGCCTTTTTTCATGCGTGTCATTCTCCTTGGGGCCAAGGCCTCTGCCAGTTGCCCGCCATCTGCCTTCTCTGAGCCGACTTGGGGGGGGGGGGGGGGGGGGGGTCCCCCTTCACTGTACAATCCTCTAAAGATTCAAAAGAGAGGGGTCTGTCTAGATACTGGACTAATCCCAACAGCTCCATATAACTTATAAAGCTAACCAGCAGGGGAAAAAAAAAAACACCTCTTATGTGCTTGAAGTTAATGTTTAATTACCTTGATGGTAAGAAATAGACACCACATTTCAATGTTATTTTTTATTGCCTTATCAATGATGATTCAATTGTTTGCAAACACCTCCCTACTGAAACACCCAAGGTCTTTACTGGCAATATTACTGGTACCCTTTAACTGTTCCTGAAAAAATAAATCAAACTAACATTTATTTACCTGGACTAAAAAATATCTTAATACATTTTGTTCTTACATACTGTACCACAAATTTGAAAACTGATGTAAAAAAGCACATAAAAGAAGTAACATGCAGTATGTGAAGTGGAATAACCTCCTCCAAACAAACATACTAATACCATACCCAATTGCAACCAAAATGACATCCGTATGATTGATGTTAAATAAATACACAAAATGAGAAATAAAAGTAGTCCAAGTACAGCAGATTTAGAAAAATAAAAAAGAAAGATTTAAAACAGAAACTATCTATTTGACAAAATCTACAGGACAAAGAATAACACACAAGACCATTTTACTGTATGCTGTTTGCAAACCGAATGCACAATACATTTGTTGGGTAGCTGAGGGCCAAAGCCTGCGCCTAATGTTTTTAATCCCTTATGATACATGTCCAAAAAGTACAGCATGTTGATAATGGAATGCAAACTACAAAGTCTTATCTGTGTACAGAGGTGTCAATAACAAATGACAAGGACAACAGACCACTAATCCCTTTGTGAAGATCTGCCCACAATAAAGAACATCAATGAACATTTTTCTTTTCCTCTCTACCCCCTCACCAGACACTGTGCCCCTGCCATTTGCTTTCTGCACACACTCCAGGTTCTTATTTGACATACTGTGTAACAGGTTAAAACAATGAGGACACTGAATTATTCTTTCCCTCTATACATGGGCCTCAAATTCTAATGCAGTTTGACACCCAGATGATGAAATAAAAGCAGTGCAGATGACATAATCCTTTCTACGTTAACCACTTTCAAAAGAGAGACGTTTGAGTACCCAGTATTTTTCCAATTACAGAAAAAAACTCTAATATTGTAGGCACACAAGACAAATTATTAAGAAAAAGGTTTTGCATATGGCAGTAATAAAACACACACACATTCATGCTATACTAGTTGTGCAAGTGAGAAAAAGTACAAGTAAAACCCTGGGAAAGAGTATCACTGTAGTACAGGGACTACAGTACAATATAATAGATTGGAAACATCCTAAATAGCTCAAATTTCAGTATAATGTAGGCGCATCTTTGTAGAGTATGCTTTTTCCCCCCAATAGTTAATTCAAATGATTTCCCTTTGCTAAGTGTGCCATATTAAACTCTTGTTCAATAAAACAGCAGTTATACCATTGTACCACCAGAACTGTGGTAGAACAACGTATTTCCTACCGTTGACCCTCCGCTGAGTGTCATCACCTGCTTGCTGTGAACAGTGCAATGCAATTAATTGAACAATCAGTTTGTGCAGCTCCATTCTCAAGCTCCTAAAACTTTCCACATTTTCGTGGTTTAGTGATAGCAAAGTACACAAAACACTTAACTGAGCTCCGCTTTTTAGGGAGGCAGAAGTCTAACTGGATTTCCAGTAGCATTGTTACGGATTGAAAGCTGGTATTTATTCCAATCTGCATGTGGTAGTAATGTGTAGGAGCGACACTGTAACAGTGAGAAGATTTTTAAGATGAATAACTTGCAGTAGCTTTATGTAAACCTTCTAAAAGATCACTACCGCTTCCAGTATTCAAATGCTGCCAAGAGATCCTGCTGTTTCAAGATTATTGTTTCATAAGGTCTGACATCTGGAGATGCTACAGACCCACAGCCACGCTGAAAGATGTAGGGCAAAGAGGCAGATCTGGAGGTATACATCAGAATCAAAAGAAAGTCAAAACCTGCCAGCCCATTCAAAAGACAAAAACAGGCAACTGCCTGTCCATTGTTCCTACAGATTATGAGTGGAAGACAGCTATTGGAGTTGGCTGCATTTAGGAAAGACTGAATAGAAATACATGTAGCAGACATGAAGAGACAGAGCATTTCACTGGAATGGTTTGTATGCAAATAAATTAGCATATGCATTATGCATTTTTATTAGCCAGAGTAGAGCAGTGGCTTGAGAGTATGTTCAAATTGTTTTAAAGATCAATGGCTTTAGCTACTGTGAGATTAACATTGAAGTACTATTAACAAAGCCTTTAAAACAAAGTTATACTCTTCAAAATTAACAACAACATACAGTATATGTCAAGTCATTGAAACAAGCAGGAAATCACTATTGATGTTTGCACACAGAACGTAATAAGTATATCAGAATTGTGTCGCAGAAAAAGATCTCTCTGCTATCAAATCAAATATAGTACTACGTCTGTTTTCCACGAATTACACATAGAAACACCCCTCAGGCTTCTAATATACAAATAAGTGACGCGTGATTGGTCAGATGCTAAGAGTGCGCGTGTTGTTGTTGGAAATGGCTACTTGTGTGAACTCGCTAAGCAATAGTTACTTGCTAAGTTTCTTTAGCTTTGAAAATATATTTGACTTGAGTGCATGGAGCCATGGACTATGTAGTGTGAATACAAACTGTTGGGATGCATTAAATACCTAAAGCAGTAGCGCTGCTATCCCAGTATTTAAAGAACACTGTATTATTCACTAGTTTACACAGGAAACTAATTCTAATGTTAAACTTGAAATGTAGGGAACTATAGTTAATTTTTCAATTACCTACACATTTTGTTAAATTTTTTAAAATCATTTCACAGGTCCTGTATTATATCGTGTTATATACATGTGTCTTGTTTTATCACTTTTTCCTTTTGAACAACTTTATTCTGCAGCGGGTCGAGTGTTTTTTGGTAAGGAAGGTTGCTGAGGTTGCCTCCATTAATAATGATATATGTTGTTTGCAGGTATTACGGTTCTCCAAATAAAAGAAACGATTTAAGCGCAACTATTGTTATTTAAGTTTTGGGAAGGAGGCCGGTGCAGAGTGTTTTTGTAAAGAGCAGTGGGCTAATGAATGTGGGTTTGTAATCTTCCTGTTTTTGTATGTGACAAAATCAAGCTGTTTCATTTAAGCACAGTATATTGTGATATGATTTGCTTTATATTAATGCAGCAGGTAAACGTTCTACAGGCCTATTCACACATTTTACTGCTGTTTTAATGGGGGAGGGGGCAATATTCTTTGTGCCCCAGGGCCCAAAGAAGTCTTAATCCGCTTCTGCTAGCATACACAAACAATTACGCATGAAAAGGGTTTTTAAAGTTGAATACACCTTGCTGTAAACCTTCATGAAAGCCCACCAGATTGAAAATGGGCTGCTTTTCAAGTGTGCACAGATTAATGAATTATTTACAAGAACCAGCAAAAACGGACATGCCATGTCTCATTAACGACAGCATGCTGCTGGATACAATTTTACAGCCGGGCAATTTGAGACACTGAGGTGACTTACCTTGAAGGTCAATGGTTGATCTGAGAATTGTAACTGGGATGGTCTGGTCCACAAGACCAACAACTAAGCTACAGCAACTCTTAATTTACAGACAAGGTTTTACAAATACAGGTACTTTATATGCTGTAATGTTTATGTACCCAGTAGTACCACTAAAACAGTGCATCATCTGAAATATGCAAGCCACTGTGGAAGCAAATGCTGTGCAATATACAGTAGCAACCTATTAGGCCAAAGGTCAAGTCACCAGCACATGGAGGTATATAATCTCTTTATTATTTTGACATCATATTGAAAGTGGTTTTGCTATGCGGGGGTCTGCTTTTCTAAAATGTATTTCAATCTTGGTATGTGACAAGAGTTAAATGTAAAGTCTACTGAAGTGCAAAATTGGGCTTTACATTTTTTACCCTTTTCTAGAAGGCATTTAATTTATTTTCCTCTAATAATCCCCTCATGTAAAGCAGTAGATTGAGAGCACTGGTGACTGAAGATTTCTGCTAAACTACAGATCAGGTACAGTATGATGTAGGCAGCCAGATGTAGATACACTGCAATCCTTATGTAGCTCTACCCTGACCCAGATCGGTAAAAACAGTCTGGTAAAGGAGGCAGGTGTTGAAATGGCAAATAGTGCGCAGTAAAAAAAAATAAAAATTGAAGGGTCATGTGGACCAAAGGTATTTCATTACGTTTGTTTAACCAGTCAATGGGAAGGCATGCTGTTTTGTCAGCCTTATCCTTCTCACTCTCTGTCTGAATGGGTTATTTTTGTTGCATGGTAATGCACTGCCCTTTTGAAGGCTTAATAAAACAGTGTAGACATTGTTTTTGTTCACAAAAAAAAGATGATTTTTTGTTTCTATGTGACCTGCTGTAGAACTGGGTTGGTATCAGCTTCTTATGAAATCCAAAACCAACTACTTTAGGAGGCCTAACTACCCATGACTATCTTAAAGTGAACTGTTTAAAACACTTGCATGCGACACAGGGGCAGTGGCATGCTGTAAGGATTTTCTTTGTGAGCCTTACCAACGTGACATGGGTCACACACAATACAGTACAGTAAGAGGAACTATCTAGGGATACATTGCCATTCTGGACTCAGGAAGACAAAGGCCTTACATGGTTGTGACCTAACATGGGGAGTCTGAATACTAGGACGAATTAAAGACAAATTGGGAAAAAGTCCAAAAAAATGGTAAAATAAAAGCTACAGAAGGACATTAAGCAAGACAGTTTCCCACACTTGACTCCCTCCCACGCCGTCTTGATTTAAAGCAGCAGTGCCTCTTAAGCGTGTTCCACTTTAAACTAAAATACACTGTTATGCCTTACACTGAATATTTTTATTCTTCCACAGTTTAGTCTTCTGTGCACACTATTTCAGAAACCACAAGCTTCAATTCCCCCTTAAAACCAGCCTGCCACTTTATCACTGTGTGAACCAAACAAATACGCTACTACTTGCAACAACAGTTATTCACCATCCTCCATCAGGAGACCAAATAAACAACCCACAGTTCTAGCAATACAAAAATAAAAGACTGTACGACTCTGAAGAACTAGCAGATATTCCCCATACATAGATGCCTGTTTGTTTACAGGATGAAAGCAGCATCCTGTCACAGCAAGCGTATAAACAGTTTATTCAGATCTTCCTTTAAGTTTTAAGAAGATGCTTCTCATACTAGTTTATTTTGCGTGTTTAACAGCAGTTAAATTAGGCAATTAACAATTGGAACAAAAAAATCCCCAAAAAAACCCATTAACAAATATTTACAACTGTGCTGCTGCACTGGTGTTGTAAAACTGTAGCAGATGGTTAGGAACAATGTAAGTAAGTTATGTTTTGAACTGGTCTCACTGTTAACACTCTAACTTCTATTCAAAAATGTGTTTTTAAAAAAGTTTCTTCAAAATAGTCCACACTAGAACAACTGCCAAAACTGATCCGTCTTGCAGTTGCAGGATATACGAGGGCAGTGATATTTGGTGAAATTAAAACACACCTACTTCCACGGCCAGGCATTAACAACCAGCAGGAACAACTGTTCCCAGAGTAAGAAGAAAGCACTTGAAATGCGCATGAGCAGTTCGGCCCATTTAATAAGCAGCTAAGGTTGCCAGTACACACATAAATCAGATTAAACCTGAAACAACATTTCAGCTTCAGCTGTCAAGTGTAAAAAGCCAAGGTAAGTAGATATGGCCATAATCATTATATTAATTGGGAATCAGTTCTGCATGGATCATGGAAAATAACTGCTGCCAACAGGACATTAAAAACAAATCTAACACTACCGAATTCAGACAAGATCCTGTGCCACCTGTTTATCACTGGTAAGAATGATAACCGAGGCTTAAAATTCACTGCATTACTACCTATTAGTATTATCAGCCTAATCCTTGGTCTCTTCTTCATTGTCATGATAATGCTTTTGGTTCTTTGCTTTTTTGTTTGACTTTAACTTGGGATATGTATATTGAACTTGAAATGTTTTACATATCTGTTTATTCTTAAATTATATTCAGTCTCTCTCTTCTTCAAAAAGCTGCAATGGCTCAATGGAGCATCTGCTCCATAAACCTGTTCTGGTTATCAAATCCCTCCAGTACATCTGATAGCCAGGCTGCACAGTTCATAGTCCTCAATAGAAGCCCTGCTTCTCTCAGGCTCATTGAAATCATTACCTGGAAGGCACTCCAGATTACCGTGGTTACAGCTAACATGATACCTCAGAAGAGTGCTGTGTCCTCACCTGTGATTGGTTGATAGCCGTGTGGTTGCCATGGAAAGGAGACTGACGGTCTTTGTCACGGTGGTGTCGGCTGCTGTGTTTGCTGCGCTGAAGTTGCTGACGCAACTTTGCAATCTGCCGGAAGAAACAAGAAACTGTAATTAGGTTTGGGAGGCTGGGATTACAAAACTCTTTAACAAAACTTCATGTCTCTTTTTTTTTTTTTTAGCGACTCCATTTAAACTCTTGGAAAACTGCTGATTGTGAAACACACTTTAGTTTTTTCTCCCGTAACTTGATTGTGACTATGATTCTGTTTCACTTATAATGTTGAGGAAAAAAAAAAAAAAAAAGCAGCGCCTTATTTTTAATTCAAACCGAATGGAAACAGCGAGTGAAGTTAAATGGATTTATTTAAATCTTAATTGAGAGGACATTAAAAGGGACATCACATGACCAAAAATAAACACCGAAAACAAAGAGCCCTACTTATTTGTTATCGCAGGTGTGTGAGTGTGTGTATCCCCAGTTACATCACCATCCTAGGGGATTGCCTGTTTAAAAAAACAAGTTCTCTGACTGTTTAGATGAGAAAGCTAGGTCAAATCCTATGAGGCCACAGGAAGCAGGTGTAGCAGCTTCATATGGCACAGCTCCTGCTTGAGTGGAGACAGGAACTGTTAACCTATAAAAACACAGCAGGTAATGGTACTAAGACCTTAGATTCACTCTAGATGTGGGGAAGCATCTGACCTACACACTACCAAAAATCAAACTGCATATTGGTACCTGTTTTGTTCAGTATGGAATTATGTTGCTGCCCACTATTTCCCCAGGAGTTAGGGGTTTATTTTACACACTCACCCATGCCCTTAATCTGAACACAGTACCTCACACCCATCTGTTCGACTGGTCAAGAATATTCACTACACCACGATTATATGTCTGGAGATAAATCCACAAAAAAAACTGCAGAAAGCAACAGTATGATGTGATTTGGTACCAGAAGCAAAATCAACTTGTAATCTAGGGTTTTATTTAAAATATAAAAAATTAGTCATGTTATAAGGTTTATCAGCATAACACAAGACAGACAGATGTTAAATTCCTCCCTTGCTGATTCTAAAGTAGCCCAGGAGGAACTCGTGAACACAGTATAAGCGCTTTGCACAAGTGTCCTCAGAGAAGGTAATATGAGAAAGGAACAGTGATTTTGAACAACAGGTGGAGAGAGTGTTCCTTCTTACAATCCAGGTTCACAGAACTGAAAGGAGACGTATATGTAAAAGACAATTAAATAATACATTTTTAAAAAAGAGAAAGAAAAAACTGAAAATTGGTTTCAAGGAATGACAAAGATTAAAACAAATTCTAGATGCGTCTTTCGCAGGCAGCCCACTTGTTATCAAGCCAGGGAAAACTAGCCCACGCCTTTTCCGCAAGGTGTACTGCAGTGTACCGTGGAGAGGATTTCATGTGAATAGAGGTGGTTATTCTGGTTATTCTTGGAGGAACTAACTGCATAAGACCACAGCATTAGGTGAAACAAACATCTACAATACATTTTAATACATCCATCTACTAACAAATCAAATATTTTGTTTTACGTCCTGAAAACACATTATATTTCCACTGGGTACATCTCTGTCCCCTATTTTAATTGTTTCATGCTACTGCGTTAAATAAACAACAGGTATTGATACTACTGGGTCCCATTGCATAACCGGCAGAGCATTTATGACCATGGCACGTAAAGCTGCAGTTTTAGCTAGTGCAGCCACAAATGTACCTTATACCGTAATTTTACTTAACACACTATGTAACACAATTTTTGTTCCTGGGTAGTAAGTGTTATTTCCTAATTGCTTATGCCTCAAAAGTATAGAAAATGGCTATTATTCCCCACAAACTTTGCTTTTGTGACCAGGACAGTGATATTTCAAAATATCAATATTTCCAATGGGAAAATGGGCAAATGTGTGTCTTTTCGTTCACATAAAGTCAGAAAAAAACAACACATGAATCCAAATTAACATGTATTTATACTAAAGTAATATCTACAAAATATTTAGAAGTGAGTAGTTTTTCGAGATTTACGATTACACTAATCGTAAATCTCGAAAAACTACTCACTTCTAAATCTTTTGTAGTCATTTTTGTATTACTTTAGTATAAATATACATTTTATGTATACAAATATACAAATATATATTTTAAAACACTCGTGTAACATAGACCTGTTTATATCCCGTGTAACAATGACTATACACCAACATTAACACACAACACAAAATACACACAGGGTCGGGCACTTTGCCACATACCTTTAAAGATTTTATTAAAGATTTGTTTAACAAAATGTTGTGCCCTCGTTTGCTTGTTTTCCACATTCTGCATGCAGCAATTCACATAAATTGAACTAAAAGTTTAGCCACCCCTACCTATTTATAAAGTGAAGATGTATCTAAATTTAGATTTTTATTTTATTTTATTTGTGAACAAAATGTATCTGCTATACTTTCAAATGAAGGAGGGCTGGGCGATAGAGGAGCTGAGCTACAACAGTTCTGAAACACAAGCTCTGTGGACAGGGGTTGGTCAGATTAAACGCAATCTCTGCCTAGATAATTGATAGAGTCAATCTAAAACATCTAAAAAACACTGTTCTGAGCGATGGCAAAATGTTGATACTCTCTGTCATCTTTCTAGATTGCTTTTTGATACAGCACATGCGTAGACCAGATTAATCAATCAATTATTTTGTTTTAAATCGATCAACACCCACAGGCACGATTAATCGATTAATCTTTAATCGATTAAACCCCCTAATTAAGATGTCTGAAAAAGAAGGAATCAAAATTGAGGAATAAAAACAGCTGTAGCTGCAGATTGCATAAGGGGGGGGGGGGGGGGGGGGGGAGAGAGAAGTACAGTGGTTTGGACACAGAATACAACAATTCCAATATGAAGGGTATGAGAGGGAGTGCATTTCAAAAAATAAAAATAAAAACCTCTCTCAAACGCGTAGCACAGCCATTGTGAGCAATGTGTTTCGTTCAATCATAGTGTATTAACTTGTAAAACGTTTGATGTTTGTTTATGGAGAGAACCCCTTTTCAATTTACAAAATCAGCATTTAAATAGAAAATTGAATTCATCAAGTGGTTTCGGTATGAAAAGCAGCCCATATGCCAGGGGTGGTTACGGTGGTGGAGAGTTCTGGGTCTTAAGCAACTGCATGAAAAAATTATTAAAAAAAAACCCCAACACCACCACATTCTCATCTGGGTTAAGCCATTAGCAAGTGCAATATAACAGTTTTAACAGGGGGTCTTAATTTGACAAGACACCGGTACCACTGTGGTTCACTGCACACCGAGAATCATATGATAATGATTCCAAATCTGTAAAAGCATGGGCATGCTGAAATGTATAGAAGCAGCGCTAGGAACTGCCCTGACCCCCATTTGAATGGAACAAAGCACTGGGGAAGAAAATCGTTCCTGACCTCTTTAAGCTGGTCGGTGCTTCCCCAGGATGCCGAGCGCTTGTGAGAGCCTTTCTTCTTTTCGGAACATTCTTCTGCCCAGGCACTGGGAGTCTGCAGGGAAGAGAGGCACAGAATGAGCTTTAACAATTTCAACTGACACTTCATTATTCTCGCTTTATTTCAGCATGCCAGTGTATGTGCGTGTGCATGAGCGTGTGGGTTTGCATGTCTGTGAGGGAATCCCCCCACACAAACAGAGCATTTACTAAAGTGCTGCCCCTTCAGACCCTACATGTAGCTCTTCGTCCTGTTGTCTGCAGTTTCGTTTTAACCCCTTAACCTTTCCAGATGGCTTCTGACAGTCAGAAGTCAGGAATCAAGCTTGATTCGACACAATTAATTATTACATCACAATCTTTATTAAATATAGTAAGAACTTGTTAAAATAATGACCAGGCCATAACCCTAAGTAGGGTGACTGTCAACCTATAAAACTAGCCTGCAATAACCACTTCAAATCAGCCCCCCTTTGGTAGCTTTCCACTTTCATTTAGAGCTATTTTTTTCAATTATTAATGCATTACTACACATTCCAAGAGAGAAAACGGGTTTACATCCATGTAACACAAACATGCATAATTGTGGACGCTATATTGGAACTCATTACGCTCAATACATTTTTGATTTCGTTTTTAGCAATCCAGTATCAATATTACCTATCCTGTGGCACTGTCCTATTGCTTTGCAATAAGCTGTGAATCTGCTATGTACTCAATAACAAGTAAGGATGGCGAAATGAGTTTGAGAGCATGCCTCAGTTTTATAATGCATAGCTACGGGTAAAATCAATCATAAAAATACAACATAGCATAACCTACCCAATTAAAATGCAACTCAAATTGTTTTATTCCCAACCCCGGTTTGGGCAAAGGTCTTGGAAATATGAATATTTTTTGTGTCTATAATGTATTATTCTTTTTTTTTTTTTCTTAAAAATCAAAAGATCCCTCTTTTGGGCAAACTAATCAACATTGTGTAGAGAAAAGAATAATCTAATCATCATACCCCAGGGAGAAAAGAAAAAATACCAAAACAATGGATCAATGTTGTTTACTTTGAATTAGTTGTATAAAATCCCTAGTCAATCTGGACACGCATGAATACGAGGCAACCTTAGAAACAGCGTCTATTTACAGTGCACAACAGCACAGAGCTGTCAGATGGGATCGTAGTCAACCACTTTGTAGAGCCAAGTCATTACTACGTCAGATGTTTCAACATTAGTCCCCACTGAGGCAGCATCAAATGACAAGAAGGGGAGACCAAAAAGTCATCATAGTACAACGGTACAGTCAGCTGCATTTTAGCCAATACACCAAGGGCTTGGGGCCTTCCATTAATTGGTTTTCCTTATTCAAAGAAAACAGGATAAACCAGAACACAGTTGTTGCCAAATTGACTCTGGCGTTTGAAATTGGTCGTTCAGCAGAGCTTAAACATTGGAGGATCTAAAAATACTGCCACCCAACAGGTCATTAAAATAGTCCCTTTTGTGTTCCATACCAAAGCTATGAAAGTCAGTCTCTTACAGTGCATGATAGTCTCTTTAGTGTATTTTGGACTTTAAAAGCATGTAAAGCAATGAGAGATCAGTCACTGTTTATCAAAAACAAACTCCATGAAGAGCCCATACTCTAATGTCCTAAAAAAAAAAAAAAAAAAAAAAACACATTGAGGGAAGCACAGTAACTAGTATCATTGTTTAAAATACTTGGGCTAAAGCACTTTTGATCACTATGCTCAAGAGTCACGAGTCTGAATCCCAGAAACTGAACTCACTTACAGGGGATGCTTGTTTTGCTGAGATAGTGCAGCAAGTTCACTAAGGGCTGCACTTTCAACTGCCCTTGGACTGCATAGTCCCTTTAAAAAAAAAAAAATAAAAAATAAATAAATAAATATATAAAACACAGCTCAAAATGCAGGGAAACAGGGACGGCAAACCAGAAGTTGGTGGAAGGAAGGTAATATTCTTCACGTTGATGTTATGCATTGAAAATGATGTTGCCGATTGTAAGTGGTTCCTCCCCTATGCGTTATGCTAGACCAGCTTATTGCAAGTGTTTTACAGTATTTCTACTTGTACATGTATTGTCATAGGGCTGAATGATTTAACCAGGTTGTACCCCTTCATGGGCTTAATGGCCACTACAGAACTCTATAAGGAATATATGTGCCCACTGCCAGCCAGAATGCTAACAACTGCTGAGCCAAACTCACAGCATTTAACCAAGATGTCAGAGCAAGCTTGCAAGCACTGGTTATGGTAGCTATTGTAACCTAGTACACTGCCTATCCTCCATCTGGAACCAATTCACAAGTTCCAGTTTTATACCAGGGCATACAGCCATAAATCATCTTGAGAATTGAGTTACTGCCAATGTGGAAGCCCTAGACCATTATATATACTGGACAGGTAGCCGTAACAAAGACACAGCCTATCAATTCTATACAGAAAGAACCAAAAGATAACTACAGTAATTAAACAGATATGATCTGAAACAAAATATCTGGGATTTTTATACAAATGAAAATATTCGACAACATTACAAAATATAACCAGGACTGCTTGATGGCTTCCCCGAATATGACATGCATTCACCAGCTGAACTTACACAGTCGCCTATTGAATATCTTATTAGCATTAGTGTGGGTAGGTAGGTGTAGGTAGAGCTTTAAATCAGAAAGCTAGTGTTTCATGAACACAGACCCAAATTTGCAATTTTTCTTTACTGGTACTTTTGACGTAGGTCATATGGTCTGATTCAGCTACAATAGACCATTAGCAAGCGGTAAAGTTATTAAGTACAAAGCCAAGAAGCAGGAGAAACTTTTCATCTATAGTGTTAACCACTGAAAATATCTTCAACAGAATATTGCTTGTGCTAATGAGTTGGGAGAAAAAGAAAAGAATACAAAATTAAATTTGCTCTACTTTTGTTTATAAAAGGGTGTTTGATATGCAGCACTGGAGGTCTTTTTGGAAGCTTCTCTATTTATCAACAGAGCAAGGGTATGGCAAACAGCATCAATCTGCCATTGCTCCGCAAGTCTGCAGGACTGCCTTTCTAGGGGCTGAAGGTGCAGCTCAGTTCTGCACATGCAAATCTTGCTCTTTTTTATTGCTGGGCGGGAGTCCTCAGTTCTAACCACCACAGGCTTCTTCACTCATAACACAATAAAATGGCATTTTCTATTACAACTATTCTCTATCATCTCATTCTTTAAACCACTTTCTAACTTTGTGTAATTTTCCTTTCCTGAAAAACTATTTAGATTTCAAAGCAGGGCTGTCTTGTGCTGGAGAGGGAAACTCGACATGAACAGTTATCTGTGCCAACTTAACAAAAATGCAAAAAAAAAAAAAAAAAAAGAATGTAAAAGGATGCAGACACTTTATTAGGTATACCCCTTTACAAGGTCATGGTATTCCATTCACAGTGTAGCATGCAGGCCTAGATCATTTACAGTACTGGTTATTTAATTGGTTGTAAAAAATATCAAATCAGAGCTGATGCCTGACTGTAGAAATCAAGCAGCACTGTGCCATGTGTTTAAAGAATAGCAAACCTCCCAGAAGACAACTACCAATGCTGATCAATCTGTTAAACTCTGATAGGCGTTAATACCCAAAATAATCCAAACACTGAAGGTTGCGAAAACGTTGTACAGACGCTGAGTAAACCATAGGTAGTTAGACAGATGAGTTTTAACCATGCAGTAGCAGGCGAGACCACACCCTTTTTTCTCAAAACTATCACATGTTTTATTTATTTATATATATATATATATATATATATATATATATATATATAAACACTGTGTAACAATTTTTTTTTTTTTTTTTGGTTCTTGGGTAGTAAGTGTTATTTCCTAATTGCTTATGCCTCAAAAGTATAGAAAATGGCTATTATTCCCCACAAACTTTGCTTTTGTGACCAGGACAGTGATATTTTGAAATTTACCTATTTTCCAGAACATTCCAGACAGATTCAGTGCTGAGTAAACTTGGAGTAACTTCTAGAACTTTCTAGAACTTTCCAGTAATATAAATAGTAGTATAAATACAGGGGCCTTAAGCCCACCAGTTCAGTTTAGTTCCAGCTTCCTAAGTGGATACATATCTGCATTTTTCTGAGATGGCATCAAGAGGCTGCAAGCATCCGGCAGACGCATTTTGCTATGTCTGCGGCCAATTTATCAAGACAAGAGCGAAAAAGTACTCCGTGGAAGCATCTGCTAAGATGTGTGAGGCCTACAAGGCATATTTCGGCATGCCTGTCGGGGATCAAGACAAACCCTGGGCACCTCATTTCACCTGCGAGCACTGCAAAAAAAAAAAAAAAAAACTCTGGAAGGTAAGATGGACAATTGTTGCTCGGAATTTTATGTTATAAAATTTGTTAATTTTTAAAATTGTAAAATTTTTTAATTTTAAAATGTTTTACATTTTCAATGTTATTGAAAAAATATATCATGTATTGAAAAATGTTGCGAGAATCTCTTACACATTAGTCATGGGTGAAATAAATGTATTTTTGTAGGATGGTACAGAGGGGAAAAGAGAGCCATGAAGTTTGCTATCCCAAGAATTTGGCGGGAACCCACTGACCACTCAAGCAACTGCTACTTCTGCATGGTGGACCCTTCCAAACGTCGGACTGGCAAGAATGCACCTGCTATCACGTATCCGGACCTTCCTTCATCCATCGCCCCGGTGCCACACTGCCATGAGCTCCCCGTACCCACTCCTCTGGAGAGAGAGCAGCCGTCTTTAGAAGAGAGCAGCAAGTCAAAGAGCGAGGAAGACGTTGTAGATCCAGATGACAATTTCAGAGGTGGAGCTGAGGAGAGAAACCCATACCACCCCAACCAAAAAGAACTCAACGACTTGATTAGAGATCTTGGTCTCGCCAAGTCCAATGCTGAGCTTTTGACAAAGCTCAAGCAGTGGAACTTGTTGGATGAAAGTGTGCAAGTCGCAGATCAGAGGAAGCATCACCAACCTTTTTCCAGCTTCTTCACCCGTCAAGACGGGCTCTGTTTCTGCCACAACGTGACCAGTCTGTTCGAGGCAATCGGAATCGCCTGTAACCAGAATGAGTGGCGCCTCTTCATTGACAGCTCATCCAGGAGCCTCAAAGCTGTGCTGCTCCATAATGGTAACAAGTACCCGCCTCTTCCCCTGGCTCACTCAGTGCACCTCAAAGAGGATTACAACAGCATCAAGACCTTGCTGGACGCCTTGAAGTATGATGAGTACGGCTGGGAGGTCATAGGAGACTTCAAAATGGTGGCATTCCTGATGGGTCTCCAAGGCGGTTTTACCAAGTTTCCCTGCTATCTTTGCCTTTGGGACAGCAGGGACACCAAGGCGCACTACCACAGGCGGAACTGGCCACAGCGGACCGAGTTCTCTGTGAGGAGGAACAACGTCAAATGGGAGCCACTGGTGGACCCCCGGAAGGTGCTGATGCCACCACTGCACATCAAATTGGGCCTTATGAAACAATTTGTCAGAGCTCTAGATAAGGAGTCGGCAGCCTTCCAGTACCTTCAAGACTTCTTCCCTAAGCTGTCTGAGGCAAAGATCAAAGCCGGTGTCTTCGTCGGACCACAGATAAAGAAGATCCTGGAGTGCAATGAATTCCCCAAGAAGCTCACTAGTAAGGAGAAAGCGGCTTGGAACAGCTTTGTCGCAGTGGTTTGGGGCTTCCTGGGCAATCACAAGGCCGAAAACTATGTGGAGCTGGTTGAGACTCTGGTGAAGAACTACGGCACAATGGGCTGTAGGATGTCCTTCGAAGTCCATATCCTTGATGCTCATCTTGATAAATTCAAGGAGAACATGGGAGCGTACTCGGAGGAGCAAGGCGAGCGCTTCCACCAGGATATACTGGACTTTGAACGCCGCTACCAAGGACAGTATAACGAGAACATGATGGGAGACTACATTTGGGGGCTGATTCGTGAAAGTGATTTACAGTATAATCGTAAATCTCAAAACTACTCACTTCTAAATCTTTTGTAGTCATTTTTGTATTACTTTAGTATAAATATATGTTAATTTGGATCATATGTTGTTTTTTTCTGACTTTATGTGAACGAAAAGACACAAATTCACCCGTTTTCTCATTGGAAATAGATAAATTTCAAAATATCACTGTCCTGGTCACAAAAGTAAAGTTTGTGGGGAATAATAGCCATTTTCTATACTTTTGAGGCATAAGCAATTAGGAAATAACACTTACTACCCAGGAACAAAAATTGTGTTACATAGTGTAATCATTATGTAGAATTACAGCTCTACTGTACAACTGAGACTTAGAGAAAAAAAAAGACAGCTATACAGTATTATATGTATCTCAAATGACTAATTAGGGAAAAAAATGCAAAAACCTATACCTACGTCAGAAAAAAATGCATAGCCTTGAGTTAAGACTTGTTAGTGACAAGACTTGGGCACATTTTTTTTTATTTTTTATTTTTTTAAAGAATCTGGGTTAGTGTCTGAATTTCACAGTGCTTTACTGTAGCACCTAACTCACACATTCCACAGATATGAATCACGACGATGAACAGAGCTATATATTCTGTCAGCACACGTTCCCTTGGTATACTCTCTCTCTGCCCAAGGCTGGCGTAGGTGGGTATGATAATGGTTAGCCAATGGCAACAACATTAAGGGCATGAACTACTAGGCAAAACTGAGGGGGTGGCAGCAGGCACTGCTATAAGAAAATCCTACAGGTGTTTTCTATCCAAAGGGTAAACATAAAACGGTCTCTGTTCAGTAGTGTCGTTGCATGTGATTCATTTCACTGTCTGCATTCTCTCTGTTTCGGTTTTGTAAAAAATTACAGGGATTCATGATGCTGCTCTGAGGAACCAAGGAGAACCCCTCATCTTCAATGTCAGGTACTAGCCCAAATCTATTAGTTTCTGAATGCAAATCTCTATTATCTACACAAGTAGATAAAGGTTGCTGTATCCAGGATAAACATATAGAATACATACTACTAATCTTTACTTTAGTGTGTGTTCAACAGCAAAACATCATTAAAACACCTACAGCAGGCACGTCCATGTGCTAAATGATGAATATCGCTTATGTGCAGGTTCACAATCATCTCCCAGTTGATGTTCTTCAAGAAAAACGCACAATAGTCTGCAATAAATAAAATGGGATTGTGACAAAGTGCCCTCCCCTGTGTATATTATCTGTTATGTGTTGCGTGTGGTGTGTTTAAATGTTGGTGTATAGACATCGGTACACGGGATATAAACGGGTCTGTGTAACACAAGTGTTTAAAATGTATATGTGTAATTAGGCACGAGGATTGCAATGCACTTCACGTGCAAGTAAAATGTAATAATATGTGAGCACGAGGAATTGCACTTTATTAATTCACGTGCTAGGATTCAAGTGAATAATTAATTAGTAATTGAATCCCAGCACAACAGTATATATAGATGCACGTTTTCACATACTCGCGGTTGGGTGTTCGGTGAGTGGAGAACGGGATAGTAGATGGAGGTAAAAGGAATCATAATAATAATAATAATAATAATAATAATAGTAGTAGTTAAAGTATCTGCTCACCGTGTTTGTCTGTCTAGTCCGTTTTGTTTGTCTTTTTGTTTTGGCGACGTGTGCCGTGTCCTGTGTTTGTGTTTGTTTGTACAACCTTTTTATTTTCTGTTCTGTTTATTAAATGCTGAGCAAAACATTCGCTCAGCTCCACCAAACCACACCTCTCTGTCATTATTCCTTTTCCTGCTTCTGACGCCGCCCACTTGGGCCGTCTCTGTGACAGGGATGTAGGGGTAGTGCAGCCTATTCAACATTCGTTTTTACATTTGGAGGAAATAAGAAATCTACCTAGTTAACAAGTTTGCAGAAGCCAAAGACATCACAATCATACTGAGAAAGTGATTTACTCATTAAAACAGTATCTCAGGAACTAGGCAAGCACTTTAAAATGTAATAGTCACGCAGCAGAGCTCTTTATAGTGGTGTGTTCTCAAACTGTGGTAACCAGGGTTACTAAATGCCAATGCACAGACCACAACATACTACTGAATTGTTGACAGTGCTGCTGCTCTCCATACAGTATGCACTCCAATTGTAAATTAAAATTAGGCAACATGTCCTTGCACAGTAAACAAGATTTAAATATGATCCTCATAAAAAGCATTCTAAAAATAATTTTTAATTTACCAGGTCTCTATCAAAAGGAGTTGCAAGGTTCAGGTTACAGGTTCCTAGTGTGTACAATTCCTTTAAACATTTCTTACTGGGTAATATCCCTTTTTTTGCAGAATAGCTGGTCCAGAAATGAGAGGTCCGAGTATCTGACAAGTACAATTTAATTGATATGCATTTAAGATTATAATGTGTCTTTCACCAACCAGTTGTTTCATGCCAAACAGGAATGTTTGCTTTGATCTCTATACATACTTTACAAATCTCATGAGAACATCATACATTACACCCTCAGGAGCAGCAATTCTTGTCTTGATTATGTTTGATCTTATTCAGGGAATAATCCGGATACCACTAATCCAGCATTATATGGATGATAAATCAAGGTTTTATTAGTTGATGGAACCTGCCCTACCCATCATTTAAACCGTAAACTGATATTTTAATGCACTCTGCTGTATTACAACAAAAGTGATGTGTACAGCCTCCCATAAACCTCGAGCAAAAGTGTGCCGGTATGAAGGAAAACCTGAACTTTGTTCAGCAGAGGGGAAAAGAAACCTACTGTACTTACCATGCTTTAGAAGCGAGAGCAAGGACCTTACCTTATAATTGCACACATAAGCGTACAGCCTTATTACTGGTAACTTATTACTGGCTGTTTTTTTGTGAAAAGGTGGTTACTCTCCTTTGGTTTCATAAGCCTGTGAGCCTGTCTCTGAGTAAAAGAGACAGGGACTAAGATGTTCATAAATGTTCACTGTGTCAGCATGGTGGGCTTGCGAATGTAACATTGGCTTTCTAATTGATCTGTATCACTTTTTGCTTTCTCGTCATCGCTCTTCTTTCTGTGTATAAGTACACACCCAACACATATCTGCTGGTTTGCAAAATGATATGGTTCAGTTGGAATTGCACCTACAAAATACATTTCTTTAGCAGACACAAGATATTGATCTCACATTTGTTTTGGCAAACATTAAAATGATAGTTAATCATATCAGGTCGGTACAAATACTTCAATTTCAAACCACATCCACAGTTTCAGTGTCATTATCTGACACACCTTAAATCAACAAATAAGAATGTGAGCTTGACTTTCTACCAGGATTATCTTTCTACCAGGATAACTGTACAAGTACAGTTACAGGTACCTCAACTCACTGCCTGGCCTTGGCAAAGTATTATTATGCTTTTGATGCAGATTGTTTTTCAAACTAGAATACAAAGAAAGGATGAAAGAAAGAAAGAAAGAAAGAAAGAAAGAAAGAAAGAAAGAAAGAAAGAAAGAAAGACCACAACATTCAATACCTATAAATAATGTGTGCACAAATATTAAAAAAAAGAAAAATATTTAGCTTTGCCACACCAAGCTAAAATCTGCAGTGCTGTATGATGTAGTGCGTCATTCAGTACAAACTTCGCCTCCCTGACTGTTTTCATAAAACTGCAAATACAGCATGAGAGTGTGCTTCTACAAAATTTTTCACATCATTTGGAAAATTCCTGGAAACAAAGTCCTACGATTTCTTGGGAGATTTTCCACCATTCGTCTCCCTAACAACGGCCTCTGCTATACGAAGCATTAGAGTCAAGTAAAGCCACATCTGGCGGAAGAAGTCATCCTTTCTTTTCATGTGCCAACAGAGCTGGAAAACAAGTTCATATAAAAAGCAGGGAGTTTTTAAAGACTATGTTTTAAATTAAAACTCTTTACGAAATCTTGACAAAACTATTCGATATTTCTGTGCAGTCTGAGTGTTTGAGAGTTCCCCATTATCTGAATACATGTGACTCAAACATGTCACTCTGTTTTCTATATAGATCTGTTGTGTAATAGCTGTTAAGGCGCATATGTACTACACTTCCCCAGAGAAAAAAAAAAAAATCTATTCAATAATTTAACAAATGATCTTCAGCATGTAGCGTGACTACAAGGGGAAGCTAGACTACATCATTTGTAGAATGGTACCTCTTAAAGAGTAAGTAGCGGGGTTCTGCAAAAATAGTGTTACACGTCCCCATGTGTTGCTACAACCATTTAAATAACGTGCTTGCATTTATTTATTTTTTTATTGTTAACATCCTGACAACTTTTTACACTTATAACTTCTGTTTCAAAGCTCTTTTCAAAATTGCCGCTCTAGTGCGCTGATAGTGTAAGGATTATTGCCTGCATCATGAAACAGGTAACACTGCAACGATGTGGTACGGAACAGTTTTCCACTTGTTATGATGAGGGTTTTATTTATTTATGTATTTAATAATTCGCTCTTCCTGCAGTGATTTAGGAAGATCTCAAAACCCCAGTGCACTAGAGTGGCCATTTTGAAAATAGCTTTGAAACATACTTTAAAGTTATAAGTGTAAAAAGTTGTCAGGATGCTAATGAAAAGAGAAAATGACAGGTACATTATTTAAACATTGTAGCAACACGTGGGGACGTATAATGCTATATTCTTTTGGAATCCCGCTACTTACTCTTTAAGCGTACATGTCTTTAGGGTAAAACTATTTTAGGTTAAACTATGACTGATCACTTCGGCTGCTTGAAATTCATGTTGTAGTTTAAAGCAAGTTTCAAGATTCTAAAGTCCTGACAGATTTTAGGAGGGTGTCTACCATGGAATAATGACAGCTTTACTGGGGAACCTGGTTGCCTGAAGGGATCAGTAAGGTTTATAATATACCATAAGCTCAGGAGATCAAAATAATGGAAAATGAACACAATCCTGTTGAAGCCACGGGACAATAAAAACATTAGATTTCACTGGTAATTGCAAGCACTACAGTGGGCCTTTTAGAATTCTAATTTCTCCTGTTTGATGCCACAGAGTACAAAGAAAACTCTCTTTTGGCAAATGTATCAAATCTATGTGTAAAAGGCTAACCAAAAATATGATTTTCTATACAGGGGTAAATTCCCCCCATTTACTGATGAAGCATGTGTAAATGTGAGGGAGAAGCATGTTCAAAAGTATTTTCAAGTGAATCTTCACACATCAATGGACAGGAATGTTCTCCTGTTTGGACACCTCTTTGTTGAGTTGTACAAAAACTACTGTCAACTATTAAAACAACCTTAAGCAAAGCATACACTGGTACATGCAGGTGGTTGCACAATAAAAGGTGAATCTAATCTAGCAGAAGGAAAAAACAGGCCAGCATCTTTAAAAAGTTAGGATAAGCCACCCTTCAGTGGTAAAGCAATAGCTTCCTGTTATGACATCTTGTGTAAGAGGTTTTAGTGTACGAACGCCACTGTATATTGTTGTATGCAACACAAACCTTAGACTTCAGCTGTTGCAGTAAATAGAGCATACTGCACTCCTCCACTATGAAATATCTGAACCATTTCTCTGATGACTACATTTAGGAAGCTTTTTTAGACAGAATGACAAACTTAAATTCTAGTTCAACTTAAATGGTTTACTGTACTAGCCATATCTATTGTATCACTATTCCTACTCGGGAGCAGTCAAAGCAATAAATGTGTTCCTACACCTGGCAAATACTGTACCGGTATTGGCGCCTTTTAAATTTAAACAAGTTTCAGTTGTTCACTGGAGCTTGAATGTTAGCTGTAGTACTTTCAAATGGTACAAGATGGTACTATATTGGACTAGTTAAAAACACTTGCACTGGTACACAGCAGCAGTAAATGTGTCCTTCCTGTGCCTTTACAGCATTTAAGGGATCACTAGTTTCAACTCGCTGTGCCAAAGGAAGAAGAATAACACGACGAAAAAGTGATTTATCTTAAGCTGCTAGGGCCAAATTCTTGCATGATAACCCTGAAAACATTTCACTTGTTCATCCAAGAGTACAGTTTAATAAATTATTA
Source organism: Polyodon spathula (assembly GCF_017654505.1). Classification (NCBI taxonomy): domain Eukaryota; kingdom Metazoa; phylum Chordata; class Actinopteri; order Acipenseriformes; family Polyodontidae; genus Polyodon; species Polyodon spathula. The sequence goes on along the minus strand of NC_054543.1, from coordinate 31,613,388 downwards.
AACTACTGTAACCATGTCTGGCAAAAAAAAACCAAACAAATATACTGGTGCAGTTTTGGGATAACATGATGCTCTGTGTTTATTGGAACTATTGGAGCACTGCAACATAGCGAATGGAATTAAAAAAAAAAAAAAAAGGGAGTACTGTACTTGAGTAGCACAGATTTCGAGGACTCCAGTACTTGAATGCTTGTCCTTGCATAGCCAAAGGAAAACCTGTGGGCTATTGATTTGCCTTTTGTAATTTTGCTGGTACGATTAACAGGCTGCAATACATAAACTATTTCAAAACACATACAGTAATAAGGGCACGCAATAAACTAAGTAAACCAAAGCCAATGGGATACAGAAGCAAGGGGAGTGATTGACATGTTGAACTATTTTATTATTATTATGTAATATAGCAGATGCTTTTCTCCAAAGCAACTTACAGAAATTAAACAAAACCTAAAATTATATGTTATAGGCAATAAAAATGCAAAACAAACACATATCTAAAATATAAATAAATATAATACAAAAATATATATAAATTGGATTTTATAAATGAAGGTTAAATAAGTGGGTTTTGAGAAGACAGCGGAAAGCAGTGAAAGACTGAACAGTCCTAAGGATAACCGGTAGCTGGTTCCACCACAGGGGAACGAGGGAGGAGAAGGAGCGAGCACGGGAGTAAGGAAGGAGAGTGAAGAGAAGGCATAACAAGTCGGCCAGGATGAGAGGAGAGGGCGAGATGGAATATAAGGAGACACAAGGGGTTGAAGATAAGAAGGGGCAGTATGATGAATAGAAAGATAGGCAAAGCAAGGGTCTCAAATTGGATGCGAGCAGAGAGAGGTAGCCAGTGGAGAGTGCAAAGCAGAGGGGTAGTGTGAGAGTAGCGTGAGAGTTGAACTCGCTCAACAAATATTTATCAAAGTACTTAAAGAATGATTCCATTTCCAGAACTCAAGTATCTGAGTACTTCAAATCACCCCCTACTGCAAGGCTGCACAATTTGCTGTATACTAACAAGCGCTGCTGGTGTATCTCAGCAAAACTATTTATCATTCACTATTAAAAGTCCAGCAGAGAGTCAATACAGTAGATCTTGAGCCCTTATACAAAAAATAACTCAACCACACACATTGGGCAGCTGATTTGTGCTCCAGTCCTTATCAAAGCGTTGCCTAAGTGTGTATGTGGGAGGTAAAGCAATGGTTTACAGATAAAGTGCAAACACATACCAGTTGGAGCTGAAGTGAAATATTTTCCGACAAAGAGATCATATAAATGGAGAAAGCTTAGTTGACGCAGCACTTTGATCTCCTAGTTGAACACAATTCTACTAAAAATGTAAGTCTTCAACTAAGAAACTACATTAAACAAACAAACAAAACCACGGCAGCCACCTCTTTCTAATTGCTATTTTTCTAACCAAAAAGTCAGTAAGTTCCAAACATACACAGTAATTCTATTTTATTTTTGGGGATAACAACAATTAGTTTTAATATCACTGTATTGCTTTTCTTCTTTCCCCAAAGATTCAATCTGTCTTACTTGTTTTGAAAGCTGGTTTGAGGAAAACGCACAAAAACATGTCTTGCAAATCTGTATAGCAAGTATCATACACAATGAAGCCATCACTTTTTTTTTTTCTAGGGAAAAAGGTTTTTGGAAGACAAAATTACAACTATATTTCCCTTTTAGCTGCCTACTTCACATAATATATAGAAATATTAAAAAAACAATACATGCTGGTTTTATTTTTTAAATTACAGAGGCTGCTGGAGCTTGTGAATTAAACGAATGGGGCTCCACAGAAAACATTCACACCCACTGCATAGCGGTTTAAGCCATTCCAGGCTTTACTATGATCCTAATTTGTCACACAGGCTTTGGTCTGACTACGTAAACCCACAGTAATGCTTGTAATGGCTTACACTGTTATGCAATGGCAGTCTTATTTCCAAAACAGGAGTCTTGTTGGCAGATTCGGTATATACTTGGAATACTGATAAAAGATGCACGATCAGGAGTACTAGGGGTGCACAAGCTTGAAACATATTGTTTCGATAAGGTTTAAAAGACTGGAGTTAAGCATGGTCCCAGTAAGTCACTATGGCGGCCCTTTCAGCATGAAAAGAAAGATTCAGCAAGAACTTGTAAATTAATTTAGGATTAACTTGACTAATGTTCACTGTCACTCTTTGTGTTCTTCTAAACACTGTGCCACTTTAAGACTAATTATCCATTCTTGCCTGTGGACAAAACATATTTTGAGGTTGTGTGCTGCATGTGATTTTTCAACTAACACATTGACAACAAAAATAATTTCATTAGAACCTACTTGATTATTTAGACAATGTAAACACCCATTTTGTGGGTCAAATGAAAAATGACCCTTTCACATGTTAATGGTGAGGAAAACTAAAAAGGGACGACTGATCAATTTAGATAATTAGACAGATCTGAAATGGGCCCCCTAATAGGCACAGACCACACAAGTGGCTACATTGCAGAAGAACTGCTGTGAGCAGTTTAAAGATAAAAACAAAAAATACTTTAAGGACTATTTCAACAAACTGCTGAACTACTCCTGACCAGTCTTGCAAATTGCAAGAAGCAAAACATACAACATTTGAGCTACCAGTAACATAAATAAGTAGATCACCATTTAATCACAAGCAACACAACACCTGCTGTGCATACATATACAATGGGACATAAGGAAGGACAGAGTCTGTCAGACAGGTTCTTTCATATACCCCCAGATTTTCATATTTCATTAACTTGCTAAATTAATAACTGAAGTTATGTAAAAGCATCCATAAGCTTACATACTGTAAGACCACCCCACCTTCTCATTGAAATGCTGACATGGAGGAACATCCTGTAGAATTACTGCTTAATAAGTATCTCTGCAGTTAAAATAATAAAAGGCATTTCAAAATCACATGCCTGAAATAATCTGCAAGCGATGCACATAGGCTCCAGTTCCAGAATGCCAGATTATCCTTTCGATAAAGGTTACATGTATTTCAAGGTGTTCTGAAGGAAACCTGAGAAGTTAGGCAATTACTTTAACCAAATTGACAATCCCTTCTCGGAATGCTGCCTCTGCTCTTCTCTTATCAGATGTACTGTACACCACTGTTATAGCTGCAGTACTGCTCATTTCTCCTTCAGATTCCTGCAAAGGTCAGCTCCTAATTATCCTCTGAAAAGGCACGGGCAAACAAGGAATTGCTAGCATTTCAGTGCTTTGGATTTAAGGTTTCTCTGAAATCAATTAATGAAACTCCATTCAATCTCAGCGAACAAAAAGAAAATCACTGTAATCATTCGATCACTGCAAGAGAAGGCATTTGTCAGAAAGGATGAATGGATAATGCCAGACACCAGACAATCACCCTGGCCTATCCCACTGCTTCTACCCCGAAACACTCAATCTGAATGTTTTATATAGTATAACCTATTGGCTCTAGCATTTTTTTTGTTCTTCATCCACTAAAGAGCATTAAAAGTGATTTAAAAATCAAAAACGAACAAGAGCTAAGTGCAAGTGATTGCAGCAGACTAACCACTCGATATGCACATTTCAATAAACACATTTCCACTCTGCCACCCAGTACAGTGCTTAGTGGGAAGCAGCCAGGGTGATAAATAAATAAATAAAAATGTGCCTTTAACATTTTCAATGATGTATGATCTGTTGGGAAATACTATTATTAACAATAACTGAATGTACTGTACAAGTTAATTACCTTTTCAAATAAAAAAGGGTATTCACTATTGTGACGTCCCATTTTAATTGATTAATTCTATGAATCGAACTAAAAGCATCAGAGATAGTATTACACATTTAAAAATGTAACACTTAGAAAAGAGCTTGCAATTTTAGTTTAACAATTGTTCAAACAAGCTTATAGGCCTTACTTCTTGAAGACCGATCGTTGGCAATGATGTTTAGGTCTTCATCAGTTTTAGGTTCGGTAGAACGATCAATAAAACTTTACTCTCCATTCCTGGTTCACATTCCTTTGTTTTTTGCATTTTTATTTTTCTAATGCCACTGCCATGTTCTACATCTAAAACACAGTCCTCTCTACTATCTCTTACTTACAGTGGGATTTCAAACTCATGACAACATTCTTACAATATGAGGCATTAACAACTCAAAAGTGTTGAAATTAGTTTTACCGATTCAACAGATATTGTTGTTTATCCCAATCCTCTTTTAAGATTTACGTACTTTGATAAACTGAATTTTGGAGGGAAGTGTGGGGGGTGGTGGGTAATAACAGTCTTATGCATAAATCTATACAGCATTTTGCATAAACCTAAAAACACCAAGATAAGGATGGTCCTTTCTGTTATTGAGAAGCAGCTTTCTTAAATCACAGCAGGCAATGGCAACCGTCTCATCTTGCTCTCTGAATTACAAATCAAATACCCTCTGCATTGCAATAATATTGACCTTAACCTGGCCTTGAAGCACTCCTTGCTTAGCTCCAGAAGAGCAAATAAAGTCATTGGGTACGCTGTCACTCACTCTATGTCATGGCATTGTTCTCTCTCTAGCACTGTATCCATAGTTACATGCCCTGGCATCTCCTGCATCACTTAAGCCATCCTTTATGTGGAAACAGTGATAAATTCACAACACTCCATCAACTGCAGCATATGAACCTTTTTCTCTCATTAATAAGCTCAAACACAAACACATACATACCTCTGGGCAGCTCTAGTGTATTGTTGGTAAAATAGAAGGGGGAAAAAACACAAATGTCTTGATCAAGTGTTCTAATTGTAAATGTATATTACAAATCTAGTCTTACAGGAAAAATCTAGGATGTGGGTGTATCTTGAAATGAACAAGGTGAAGCTTTGACATTGACGAACAAATGCACAATACAATTCATCAAGTTACTTCACGTCTCCAGATGAATTATTCATTAAAACACAGTTGTCAGGAGCATGTTAACATCCACCTTATTATAATAAGAATACAAGAACAAGTGAAAAAGTATTAATATGGGCAAAATAAGAGCTACCAATGTTAAACCTCCAGTACCATGCAATATTGAACTCCAGAACAATCCTTCCACCAGCGTGCACACATTTACTGCCGACACAGACCATAGTTTGGGCACCGAAAGCCTACTAGTATCATACTGGAGCCCACCCTCCTCTTGTCTAACTGGATCTTGCATAGAGATTACAATAGTTTTGTTCTACTCAATTCTTTAAGCTGAACGTGATTTCAAACTCAAGTTACAATCCACTTTAAAAAACAGGTTCTGAAATGAATGGGTTTCCTTCCTCTATGCCTCAATCAGACGAGCCTGCACAATGAATGTCAGACACACAAGTTTCGCAGAAGATTTATGCAGCTTTGCAGAGCCCACTGATAAAATCAGGATTTATTTATTTATTTGTTTATATTATATTGAGAATTTTCAACATACAAAAAAAAAAAAGTTTTCAGGCAGGCTTGTATGACATGAAAAAAAAAAAAGAGTCAACCCAAGGAAAGCCAGCCAATTGCAAATCCACTTCAGCCTTTCAAATAATCAAATGGAAGAATTAGCACATCAGCTCCCTACTTCTAAAGATTTACAGCATTAATCCTTGAATTGCTTTCAGATGTCTAATCATTTGTCTCTAAACCACTTGTGTATATGAAAAAAAAAATAAAAGAAAGATTTAGCTGGATATTTGGAGGTGTTTAATTTCAGCCAAACTCAATAAGAACAATATCATAAAATGTTATAAAACTTTTGACAGTGATCCACACACTTCATTGAAAACTTTTATTCAAAACTGCTCATGAGAGACAGGATGTAAAACATTAGCAGATCCCAAAATCTTTTTTTTTTTTGTTAATCATTTGTTACACACCAAATCTACATTTGGGTGATCTAATAAAATGTTCATGATGGAGAAAATAGTTGGTAAATTCAAAGCTGGAATTAATAATGCGGTATACCAAAAGAAGCACCTTTTTAGGCCAGACCCAGACTTGGCTGTGGATTAAATGTAAACCTTTTTTTTTTTTTTTTATGTTTTTCAGCTGTTTAGCAATGTTGCTTCACACTTGATAATATTTGCTATATAAATGCTTGTGAATTGCTCCTTTAATTTGGCGACAGCACACACACTTTAGTGGTTCGAGTTCTATTACCCCAATACTGCGTTTTTAAATAATTTGTTGTTACTGCAGAATGCTACCACTACCTGCTTTATAGTATTCACAGCCAATTGAGCGCTGCCTCCTGAGAACTTGGCTGTGGAATAGCCCAGACTCAAACCGGGTACGTCCAGGCTATCGGGCGCATCCTGCCCTCATGTAGAACACCTTTATTGGATGCGCCACTCAGGAGCCCATCTATTGTCATTTTTTTATACACAAATAAGTTTACTTGATTTGAAAAACGTCATGAACGATACAAGCAACTTCTTACACTACTTGGTTTGATTAAATGAGTAGTACACAACAAAATATGAAAGCTGAACATTAATTTCAACAATAAACAACAGCATCTTTTTAAAAACACACTGAAGTTAACAACTACCTATCCTAAGTTTAATTAATAATTTTTGTAATCTACCAGCAGCTTGTGCTGCATGCTGATAACAGTGCAAACCGTGGGTCATACCAATCATACCGATTTTTGTGTTGGGGTGCGTTTTTTCATGAATGTAGTCCTTCTGGGGTGCCTCTGAATGCCTTTTAATTTGTTTGTTTTTTAAACCATTTAAATGCAAAACCATAACAAAACATGTATACAGGCTTTTTTTAAAATTATTTGTCCTGTGGTGGCCTTTAATTTCTCTGCATGCACTACTACTTTGTATATGATGTAGAATATGTGATTGTAAACATCTAACACAAGTACATACAATACTCTTTCAAACAAACATGTTATGATTTTGAATATGCGCTTCTTAAGAGTTGGTATTATTGTCATTGCTTGCGCCCGGCACCTCTTTACAAATTAAGCACTGCATGCATGTGTTAGGTCTTTTCAGTGTTTCAGATTGCACGAGAACAGTCTGTTGTTTCCATGAGAACAACCTGTTGATTAACAGTTTTGAAAGTTGTACTCTTGCTCTCTCTTTGGCTGTGTGAAAGGGTTATTACAGTATTACACCAGAATAGATTGCGCGATTTCATGCTGTGTGAAAGGGTATTTTACACACTCGTTAAAACATTTCAGAGAATGCACAGTAGCTGCATTTCTGTGCGCAAATGGTACAAGAGAAACAAATGGCAAAATCATAGACAAAGAGAAAAAAAATAGCAAATATATTAAAGGATTACTTTTCACAAGTTTTTACAAAGGAGAATACGGGCAACATTCTCCGCATGCCGACCTGTTCCTATCCAGTTTTAAATAACTTTAGCATAACATAGGCAGAAGTGTTAAAAGGACTAGGAGCTCTTAAAATAAACAAATCCCCTGGGCTGGATGAGATCCTCCCAATAGTACTCAAAGAAATGAAAGCTAACCGCTAACCAAGATCATACAACAATCTTGACAGGGGTTGTACCAACAGACTGGAGAATTGCAAACGTAATACCGAGCCACAAAAAGGGAGACAAAATCGAACCAGGTAACTACAGACCAATAAGCCTGACTTATATGTAAACTTATGGAAACTATAATAATATTCAAAATGGAAAATTACCTATATGATAACAGAATCCTGGGAAACAGTCAGCATGGTTTCAGGAAAGGGAACATGTGTCTAACTAACCTGCTTGATTTTTTTGAGGTTGCAACGTCGAAAATTGATAATTGCAAAGCATATGACATCGTTTATTTAGATTTCCAGTAAGCTTTTAACAAAGTCCTATATAAAAGACTGATTCTCAAACTGAGCGCAGTAGGGATTCAAGGAAATGCATGCACATGGATTAGGGAGTGGTTAACATGTAGAAAACAAAGTAGTAGAGGAGAAACCTCAAAATGGAGCAAGGTAACCAGTGGAGGGATAGGTATCAGTATTAGGTCCTCTGCTCTTCCTAATCTACATTAATGATTTAGATTCTGGTATAGTAAGCAAACATGTTAAATTTGCAGACGATACAAAAATAGGAGGAGTGGCAAACACCGTTGCAGCAGCAACAAAGGTAATTCAAAATGATCTAGACAGCATTCAGATCTGGGCAGACACATGGCAAATGACATTTAATAGAGAAAAGTGTAAGGTACTGCATGCTGGCAATAAAAGTGTGAACTGTAAATATAATATGGGAGATAGTGAATTTGAAGAAAGACTCTATAAAAAAGACCTAGGAGTTTGTGGACTCAGAAATGTCTTCATCTTTTGTTGTGGCAGTGTGGTCCAGTGGTTAAAGTGCAGCGCTTGTAATCAGAAGGTCACCGGTTCAAATCACACCTGTGCCACTGACTGACTCACCGTGTGACCCTGAGCAAGTCACTTAACCTCTTTGTGCTCCATCCTGCGGATGAGATGTTAAATTAATGTCCTATTGTAAGTGATGCTGCATACAATACACAGTTCACAGCCTACCTCTGTAAAGCGCTTTGTGATAGTGGTCCACTATGAAAGGCGCTATATAAAAATAATGATATTACTATTATTATTAATGTGGGGACGCTATAAAAAAGGCCAACAAGATGCTCAGATATATAATTAAAAGTGTTAAATTTAAATCAAGGGAAGTAATGTTAAAACTTCACAATGCATTAGTAAGACCTCATCTAGAATATTGTGTTCAGTTTTAGTCACCTCGCTACAAAAAGGTGCTGCTCTAGAAAGAGTGCAAAGACGAGTGACCAGAATTATACCGGGTTTAAAAGGCATGTCATATGCAGACAGGCTTAAAGAACTGAATTTATTCAGTCTTGGACAAAGAAGACAACTCAGCGATCTGATTCAAGCATTCCAAATTCTAAAAGGTATTGACAATGTCGACCCAAGGGACTTTTTCAACCTGAAAAAAGAAACAAGGACCATGGCTCACAAATAGAGTTTAGATAAAGGGGCATTCAGTACAGAAAATAGCAGGCACTTTTTTACACAGAGAATCGTGATGTTCTGGAACCAACTCCCCAGTAATGTTGTTCAAGCAGACACCCTGGGATCCTTCAAGAAGCTGCTTGATGAGATTCTGGGATCAATAAGCTACTGACAACCAAACGAGCAAGATGGGCCGAATGGCCTCCTCTTGTTTGCAAACTTTCTTATGTTCTTATAACAAGCAGTTGTTTAGATGCTGTATATTTAAACTGTTATTGTGAAATAAGTGCCTACATACAGAGCTGCACCTTCACTATTGTATGTGCCTTTTTCCGAAAGATAGTCTTATCCCCCACTGGGATGATTATGTCAAATGTGAAGCAAAAGCTTCAATGTATTCATAAAGGTTAAATCTATTTAAAAGTAATAAACCAGGAACGCCTTCAAACCACCAATCTCAAAATAAATTGCCACAGAGTAAGGAACACAGGTGGACACTGCAAACTCCGGTATATAAAAAATGTCTCTGGTGCTTATTCAAATGCCATTTAAGAGCTGTCTGTTTAAAATTAAAAGGCATACTTTGCATCTGAACCAACGCTCACACTTGTGGGTGTTTATTGTCTAAAGCTGCATGCTACATCCTCACTGGAAGGTATATTATTATATTTGACTGATATCTGTGAGGTGGTAGCCTGCTTACAAATCTGGACGCACTGGTTATACCTTAAATAGCATAGCATCTGAGCCTACAATAGATACAAAATGTGTGTGTGTGTGCGTGTGTATAAACATACATACACACATACATAACTGCACTATTCTTTCAATATCTACAGTAAAGCATCACATGTATACCTCAGGAAGAGAATGACTGCTGATGGAACTTCAGCCCTGCAGAGAGGGATATGATAGAACGTTAGCTAGAAATATCTGCAAAAATAACAAGACAAATTGATCAACACTTTGTCTCTGAAATGCAGCCTCAGCAATAAAAGCAATCAATTTGCATTCCACTTGCACAGAGCTACTTTCTCCAGAGAAGTGGGGCAGAGTGTGACAGCCCTTGACTTTACAGGTTATTGGGAAACAAGTTCCCCCAGTCACTAACAATGGATGTTCTTTCAAGTAAGGACTGTGCAGCAGCCAGAATAGAAGACGATATGTGGCATCTTTCCTCTACTTATTCAGGCAAGTTGCCCCTTGCACTGTGATGCATCGAAGCCTACAGCTTTTCTTTTACAGCTCCCCATTGAAAGTTTACAAAAAAAACATAACAATAAACCAGTATTTGGATGGCCCAGTTTATCAATGTTTGATAGATGACACTAGTCAACTTAGTGATCCCATCTATAAAATGACTACATTCTTTCCAAACTTGACGTGTTAAAACAGGTAGGCTCATGTTGTATTAGGCAGCGGTCTTGACATGCCTTTGTATCGTGCCACACTGGTCTATTTTAAGAAGCCAGTGTGCAACATAAAATAACTAAGCACACCACACACACCATAACGCTCTCCAAAATTTTATATAAAGTGCTATTTTTTCAAGGTGTTTACTTGTGTGTAATTAAAAGCAACAAATAAAAACAGACAGTATCATTCAAGGTCTTTAAATTAATCTTAAGCCATTTCTTTAGTTGTAATAAAAATACAGTAAAAAATAGTGCATACAAATATTTAGTATTACAGAAAACCAATCTATTTTAAAATTAAATTCAGAAGGAAACATAATAAAAGAATAATATTTTAAAAAACTATACCGGTGAAGACAAGCTGTCCTTGTGTCTGTAAATCCAATATAGGCAGCTTTATAATAATGTGTAAAAAAAAAAAAAAAAAAAAAAAAACATTTACACATAAATATGGCTTCCTAGACCTCTTGTACTACGGAAGTGTATCAAAGGAGGACCGGAGTTAAATACACTGAAGGAAGGAAGACCCTCAGCACTACAGGTCACAGAGGTATAAAAGTACCTTCTGGAAGCGACACACACTTGGCAGGCAAGAATTCTTGCTTTTATTCATTAGAAATGCCAGAGGATCTACATCCACCTTGTGTTCAAAGGCTGCACGGTGGGGAAGGCTGGTTCTGGGCAGCTTACTGAATTCAAGTTACAGATACATTCATATCTGGTGTCAACTGAATACAAGTTAAAAACAAGAACAGCTGGCCTTTAGCAAAAACACCTCCCAAGTCAATGCTAACAGAAGGCAGTGTGGTTGAATGCTGTAAACTGAGGGGGTGCATGTAGACACAAGGTTCAAATCCCAGTTTAGCCCCAGATTAACACTGTGATCTTCAGCAAGCCACTTATTTTCAGCCTTAGTTTTTTTTTTCTTTTATAGTTTTCCTTGTTCAAAAGGAAGATAATTAGACAATAAAGTAGCCACAGTATAACAGACAGATAAAGATACCCCTTTTTTTTTTTTTTTTTAAACCACTGACAATTTAAAAACAAGCACCCAATTACCTTACCTCCTCTACCTGAAGACTTTTTAAATTAAGATACCTTGCTCCCCACGGTTTGCCAGCTTGCCAAAAGAGGTCACCCTACTTAATAAAGTGAAGCAGTAAAGCATTCAGCACCACCCGCCAAAAATAGTTTTCACAGCCATATAGATCTTTGAAAATTAGAGCCTTGTGCTGCAAAATGGAAATGTAGCCCTGAAAAAGATGCCAAGATGCTGACACACAGACATTATTCTCTGTTCAAGATGCAATAGTGCTTCAAAACATCTGAACTGAATTGGAAAATTCAAACATTTTCCTAGTTATTTGGTGAAACAGACAAGACCGTGTTGGGTCTGCAACGTGCAGTAGGGCAGCACATACTGTATTTCTGCAGTAAAAAAAAAAAAAACAACATAGTTTTAATAAGGGTTATGTCCTAACTTGGTAATTCCATACAATGGACAAAGCTTGTCATAAATGAGTCAGATCACCTTTGACCCTGAATAGACGCACACCCTAAAAACAATACACCAGCTAGCTCAAACCAGTAAAAAATATCCCAGAGAACTAGCCTTTGGCCTAGAGACTGTGTTCAAAACAGGAAGAGTTACAAATGCATGAATCACAAACCTCTTATAAACCTATTCACAGGATCTGGATTATGTTTCTACACTTCAGGGCATGATTTATTGACACAGCTTTCACAGTCATTCACTGTCCCCAGTCAGTGGTAGTTTCAGTCTTGTCCACACCCCAAGGGGGCCAGGTGGATGTACTGATGTACTGAACGGATTATAGAATAGTGGCTGCAGCTGTATAAATCATAATATTGTTTTTATTGCTACGGTCTGGTGTGCATGTGCTAGTCTATGCAAGTTTAATTGATCAATGTGTGCATTATTTTGTGGACTAAGAGAAGGCAAGTTCTGACCTATTTGTAGATATTTGACTGTCTAGCATATCACAGATGATATTATTGAGGTGCTTTTGACATAAACCAAGAGAGATAATTTAGTCAACAGTTGCCCCCCCCCCCCCCTCCGGAAAAGGATTAGGTCTTGGAAAAAAATCATCTTCTTGTTTCAAACTGCTAAACAGTTTCACAATAAAAAAAAAACACCTTGTTTCATCACATCACACTTCTTTGAAGAAACAGTATTGCCTTTGTATTACAAATGATACATTTTCTCAGAAAAGTCACTAAATGTGTCAAGATAAGAGCAATTAGGAAAGGAAATATTGTAACTAACTTTTTAATAGAAGCAGCTGTCCATTGTGTACTTTGCCAGAGTAGGAATTAACACATTTTTTTTTTTGATCAAATTTTTTAAAAAGTTGTCTTCCCAGAACCAAGGAACTGTAAAATGTAGCATGTCTCTATTTTGTGAGTATAGTTTTGGTTTAATTTCCCCCTGTAACATTTCACTAGTTGACTTCAACATTTAATCACTTAATTAATCATTTATTCAAGAGGGGTGAAAGGGTTAATGTGCCCTAGCAAGACGAGCTAAAAAGAGGATCGTCACACAAACAACCTATTTGGCAGACCACTAAAGCACAATTTCTTCATTTGAGGAGAGCAAAACCTGCAACATTTTTTTTTTTAATGAAACATTAGCTTTCAGAAAGAAGGAGCTCTGCCAGTGCTGACACTGCACAAACTAATGACCCCCATCCAAGACAATGTATTACAAGCCTCTCAAAAGGCTGGTCTTTTTTTTTTTCTTCCCTGGCCTTGAAGTGAAGGTGGTATGTTGCAGCCGGTATGATACCCAAGAAAAATGATCACTGCAACATTCAAAGTGGCCACAGGGTCACTGTACAACAAGGACAGGGAAATGGGTGGGCATAAATCAAGCATGCTACAGAAATCAGAGACATGCTGCAGAGAGGGGGAATGCATTCACTGAGCCTTCAAACCGGTGACAAAACGGGCTATTTAACTGTCAGCATGAGCCCTTTTGCAGCTGTCTTCCAAACAGAATTATTCACCAAGACTAAACATTAAACTCATAGTCAAATATGGTATTAAAAGCTTCAAGATGTTTTCCATCTTATTTATCCCCAATCTGTTGCTCTCAATGCATGTGAGTCCCATTCCCCTCTCCCCTCCTCATAAACACTTTTAGATGTTCCCCTTAGGTTGGCACCCATAAAGTCACCTTTTAGAAAAAAATGACAACTTTCACAGAGATCAGAAATAGCAGTCTCTATTGACGGATTCTGTTGGGTTTTGTTATGCAACTCTAAAAAGCTTTTATTTATATTAGCATTCCTCCCAGACAATAAGAGTACACTATTCACAAACAACCGTCACAACTGTGTTTTATGGATGCACAGCAAAAGAAACTTTTTTTTCTTAAATTGTAAAATGTGCTCCAGTGTTGTTTATCCACTAACTTAAAGTATTTACAGTAACATGACCATCCTTTTGTTTTACTACAAGATATTCTCATTGGGAAATACTTACAGTAGCTGGGCCTGGTGGACTTTCTACTGTACTTTACACAAAAAGCTCAAGGAAGTCAGCACTGGATATACTGAATAAATCTGTTAGCGTGCTACAGATTATTGAAATAACTTTCTTTTAAAAGTAATATTCTGTGTCATAAAAAAGTCTTAACGACAGAAGTTAACCGGTATATATTTTTTATAAAATATCATAGCATGCAACTATGTCCTCTTCTGCTGCTTTGCGTGCCAGGACAACAGCTCATATTACAGACATTTGATAGTTTTTTTTATAATTATTTTGTGTTCAAGCTTTTGTATCGTTTCTTCTCAAGAGGAGGGGAGTTAAATAGCATATGAATCCAAAGTAGTGAATAAAATTTAGCATTTAATTTTATCATTTTCGGTGCCTGACCAGATTGGACAAGAATGCTATTTACATTGGCGAGTGACCCACTGGGGAAACATTTCTGGGTTTGGTATAATGTCAACTGGCACAGGAATACTACTTTGGTTTACATACCTACTTTGCAATTTGTTTTGAAAAAGTGTTGATTTTGCTTTTTCCCTCAGAAGAGGAACCAGCCGAAAATAGTTTCTCTGTCAAAACTCACCCCACTTCCCTTTAACAACCCAACCCATCCCTTACAAAAGAACAAGATGGTGAAACATACTGTATTGGATGAGCTTAATCTATTTCCTTTAAAATACCATTTGCAAATAGTGTTACATATTTTCACAGCAGCATTTATATTAGTCATTTGGACAGACAGAAACATACAATGTAAGTCTTTCTACTGCGCTAAGTAACCACCAGTTCTAAAACACATTTTGATCTGAATAAATGAACTGTGAAGGTGGCCCTTGTATTATTTTCCTGTGACGTGCTTTCATTGCAACTGTAAAATTACTTTTGTTTTCAAAAATTAATTACATTTAAACATATCTAATTTACAGTACAGTACTAATGAGATTTATTAGCTAAACCAATTCAGCAATGCATCCTCCAAATAACTATTAAGCATGAAATTGCTTTTTCTCTTCTCTTCTTATAACCAGGTCTTTATTTTTTTCCCCCCACTCACCCATCAAAAAATTTAAATATATATATATAATGTGCTACTGATGACTAGTGTCAATAAGTGTACATGCACATTTCATGCACCTTTCATGGAATGACCCATCTATTTAAATGCAGAATTTATATTTGTTATTTTACACTAATCAACGTACCCTGTACGGAGAACTTAGCTTTTTAATTCCTTTAGAATTTAAAACAAACATGCTTACAACATGCAGACTTGAGACATGGCTGCAAAAGACTTGGACTCCAACATATGGGCTCTGTGACTCTGAGATATTAACAATGTGTCCTTTTTTATTTTCTATTACACAAATAACATTACAGTTACTAGGAAACCTGTCCATAATAAAAACCCACCCAACAAAACATTACCCAATCACTGGTTAGCCCTGTTGTCTTTGCAGCCAGTCATAGCAAGAATGAGAAATTGGACACGAAGTAGGTCGCAGCGTACACTACCCACCCCATTCAAAACCAACTTGCTGTAAAGGACAAAAGCATCCCATTATAAAACGCTCTTTCATTTTTCGATTTATGTACATCTGCTTTCACCAACATAGTTTTAAGATTAGGTGCTCTTTTGGAAGAAAACCATAACATTGATACTTTAAGGTGTATTGGAATAGAAAAAGTAAATCAATCAAGGGCGGCACTCTTAATAAGAAATTTTTACAGAGAGAATCGTTTTGAATTTTTTACTTAAATACTGTGGTACCCATGTATTCCATTTTTACCTTTGCATTTTATAGACAAACAAACCAAAAAAAAAAAAAAAAACACAAGACAAACTTTCTAAAAATATTCATGGAACCAACCAGTTCTTATATTTATTTTCAGTCTACCAAGATTCGGAGTTTACATACTTTCCCATGTTGCCGTTTCTCATTAACTACTGGGTCTGAGAATGCACAAGTGCACAAATAAATAAATAAATAAATAAATAAATTGAACTTTTTAAAATGCGCCTGCGAAACTGCGATTTCAGAAGTTCGTTTCGGTTACATTTCCTGTGAACATTAAATCTATTTCTACAGTAAGTTGTATTTTTTCTTTCGTTTAATATTTTTTTAATTCTGTTAACTTTTGCTTGATTAAAATAAATACAAATAACAAATAATGAAAATAAACAACCCATTCATTAATGCCTACATTTTTATACTGTGTATCTATGTTTGCACCATGCCTTTTAGCACCCTAAAGGCCCTGGACACACTAGCGCTTCGCGTCACATCGCTTTATATCTATTTATTTATTTGTTTTATTTATTTTGATGTGCAGTAGACAGTTGTACAAAGCACAAATGTAATATCTTCCACAAAAGTAATAACTGCCTGTTCACATATATGTGTCTCCCACAAATGTTGCATCCATGGTAAGTCCACTGAATTACTTAGCACATATTTATTTATGTATTTAAATAACTTACAATTAATAATATTCATTAGTGCCGGTTTTGGATATAAAGATTTTTTTAAAAAGCCAATCCCATACCCGCAATAATGCCTGCCCAATGATTTAAGCATATACTCTTCCAGTTAATTATGACAAATGTTTCTTGTTTTTGTTTTTGTAATAAATAATAACTGAAAGTTGGTAGATGGGTATAACATTTTTGGGAGAGATTATTACATTTGTGGCCAGATGGTTATTACATTTGTGGGAGACACTACATTTGCGGTAAGATGGTTACTACATTTGTGGGAGACACTACATTTGTGGGCAGTTACTACATTTGTGGTTTGTACACAGTACCACACCAGTGCGTCTATACCCAAGCGTCAGTTACCTTTCCCGAGGAAAAAATTAATAAAAATAAAAATACATTTAAAAAGTACTTTATACTAAGCATTACATTTAGCGCGAAAATACCCTCCCGACCCCCACTGTTGCTCTTGCCTAATATACAAGGAAAATATGTCTGTGTTTTGGGTTTGGGAAGACATCAACAGAAGAGGAAGAAGAGATTTGCACTGTACATACGTTTGAACATACATTTCCATTTGACTTGAACTTCTTAAAAATTGAATTTACATAGGTCTACTAAAAATAATGAACTTATTTAAACATAGATAATCACAGTATGTGCTTATGTGTATTTGTACGTGGGTGTTTGTGTGTGTGTGTGTGTACTTTTTATCTGCATTTTCTGTCTAAACTGTCAATAATATTACTTGACCACAATTTTATAGCAATTGATTATGCAGAAAAACATCTGACCAGTACATCTTGTTGCTCATACAGTGATATTTTTTATTTAATAAAATACTGAATCAGCAAAACAAAGGACTTAAAAATAAAATAAATCAGTTCTATTCATTCAATGTGAATACAGTTTCCTGAATTAATTCTATATGCTAGGTTTCAGATCGATCTTCTAAGTCAGTGCATAAGATATCAGAGAAGGCTATCAAATAACTGACGTCATATTTAATATAAACCGCCCTACCAAAACAATGATCGCTAGCAAACATGATTGTCAGTAAATAAACAAAATTACCACTTTACCACAAACATATACTCACTGTATATTGCACGCTTTGAGTAAAAAAGACGATCTTACATAGAAAACCTAGGTTGTTTGTTTATTTTAAAAAAATGCTATACAATGTCATAACTCTGCTCTATGGTTACTGGCTCACGTATATGATTGTACAGTTCGGCCTTCATCACCAACATCGCTTGTAAACTCATGGTGTCCATGGAAACATAAGCCCAGTAACTAAATGCCCTCGGAGAAGGAATGTTTTACTCAACACACATATGTAATGAATTGTGGAAAATGACGCTTATTTTACTGTAACAAAATAAACTGTAACTGCACTGTAAAACTAGTTTTCTTTCTTTTGGAAACAACTATTTTAGCCGACTGCCGGCTGGAAATGAGAAGGCTGGTTATGAAATAAACTTCATTTTAATACCTAAATTTATCACCCTTATCATGTGATCGGGCTGTAGCATATAATGACGATGTCTATTATGAGTTGCGCACGCGGCACCACCCCATGTGAGCTACCCTGCGAGAGCTACGCTGTGGGAGCCTTCGTTCTGCACCTAGACCACTCTCCACCAGCCGCCACTGGGAAATACATAAACACAATGTTTTTGTGTAAAAGAGAGAAAAAAAAAATACATCATCCGAAATCAAATGAACTGAAGCACACTCTCATAAATGCATCACTGTATTACCTGAACTGAAGTCAAAGTAGCTGCTATAGTCAGAGGTGAAAGTAACCTTAATTTCTTATCTGTCTAGTGTTATTTTCAGGTAAGCGTTAAAGTGGTACTTTGCGCACTGAGCTTGCTTGCACATGCCTTAAGAAAGCAGGGAAGCGCCCATTCAAATATGGTATGTTGTGCTGTTTTTGATTGTTTACATCTTTAATTGAATTTACCATATGTCAGTCTTACGTCATTTTTTTATGTATTTTTGCAAATATTTATCATTTTTTCTTTTTAGAGAAATGAATAGTCTGTTGCCAGTTTAAGTTTGCAAAAAAATTATGTACAATTAATGGTAAATGTACCTCTTTAGACAATAGGAAAACACCCATCAGATCGCAATTGATTGCACATGCACCAAAATATTACATCGTACCACTTTCTGCCATTACATGAGTCAAGTTGTGGTATGCATACCACATTCTGACGATGTACCACTTTCTAACACTACACTGCACTATAGTCCAGATCACGGCGTCTATTGAAGTGAAAACAAACGTGAACTTAAAGCTTATCCATAAACTTCAGCTACATTCAAACAGTATTCCAATTACAATTCCAAAAGAAAAGAAGACAGTGACAGAAGTTGAAAAAGGCATGCAAATAGAATAATATAGCTAGAAAAAATAAATAATTTTTTTTTTTGGTATTTTTATTTTTTTATTATTTGTGCATTTTTCCTGAGGGATATCGGACAATGTTCGTTAGGTAAACTGTTCAGCCTACTATTACCACTAGTTGAATGAAAATTGATTTGAGTTTGTTTCAAGTACTCAGACTTGAATGATAGCGACTCGGACTGGAATGATAGTGACTTGAACTTGAATGATAGTATCTCGGACTGATGATAGTGACTTGGATTTGGATGATAGTGACTCGGATTCGGACGATAGTGACTCGGACTCGAGTGACATTGCAGTAAAATGTGCAGTTTTGTCACACAACACAATGCCAGAGATGTCTCAAGTTTTGAGGGAGCGTGCAATTGGCATGCTGACTGCAGGAATGTCCACCAGAGCTGTTGCCAGAGAATTGAATGTTCATTTCTCTACCATAACCCGCCTCCAACGTCGTTTTAGAGAATTTGACAGTACGTCAAACCGGCCTCACAACCGCAGACCACGTGTAACCACGCCAGCCCAGGACCTCCACATCCGGCTTCTTCACATGCGAGATAGTCTGAGACCAGCCACTCGGACAGCTGATGAAACTGTGGGTTTGCACAAACTGTCAGAAACCGTCTCAGGGAAGCTCATCTGCGTGCTCGATGTCCTCACCAGGGTCTTGACCTGACTGCAGTTCGGCGTCGTAACCGACTTCAGTGGGCAAATGCTCACCTTCGATGGCCACTGGCACGCTGGAGAAGTGTGCTCTTCACTGATGAATCCCGGTTTCAACTGTACCGGGCAGATGGCAGACAGTGTGTATGGCGTCGTGTGGGCGATTGGTTTGCTGATGTCAACGTTGTGAACAGAGTGCCTCATGGTGGCGGTGGGGTTATGGTATGGGCAGGCATAAGCTACGGACAACGAACACAATTGCATTTTATCGATGACTATTTGAATGCACAGAGATACCGTGACAAGATCCTGAGGCCCATTGTCATGCCATTCATCCGCCGCCATCACCTCATGTTTCAGCATGATAATGCACGGCCCCGTGTCGCAAGGATCTGTACACAATTCCTGGAAGCTGAAAATGTCCCAGTTCTTCCATGGCCTGCATACTCACCAGACATGTCACCCATTGTTTGGGATGCTCTGGATCGACGTGTACGACAGCGTGTTCCAGTTCCCGCCACTATCCAGCAACTTCACACAGCCATTGAACAGGAGTGGGACAACATTCCACAGGCCACAATCAACAGCTTAATCAACTCTATGCGAAGGAGATGTGTCGCGCTGCATGAGGCAAATGGTGGTCACACCAGATACTGACTGGTTTTCTGATCCATGCCCCTACCTTTTTTTTTTTTAAGGTATCTGTGACCAACAGATGCATATCTGTATTCCCAGTCATGTGAAATCCATAGATTAGGGCCTAATGAATTTATTTCAATTGAACTTGGAATATATGAACCGAGTTCATATATTCCTTATATGAACTGTAACTCAGTAAAATCTTTGAAATTGTTGCATGTTGCGTTTATATTTTTGTTCAGTGTATTTTATTACCACTAATTAGAACTAGAAATACAATCACTGGCCCACTGTTGATCTGTTAGCTATTTTAAATAATGCAAATTAAAACACAAAATATTAGCAAAGACAATGCTACAGATCAGAAGCTGATGTTTCCTGGTACCTAATCACTTATTGTGCTGTAGTTCAAACTCACCCAAAAACATCTATCAGATGAGAACATTGCCCACAAGTGACAGCCAAAAACAACTAAAAGTTGCTTAGCAGAATGTTGCTTAGCATTATGTGATAATTATTTAAAGTACTTTTTTTTTTTTTTAAAAGCCTGTAGTTTCGTTAAAAGGTAAACCTTTTTTGGCCAGCACTTGTAGGAACAATGCCGATCTTACAGACCTGGCCCATTGGAGAGTGTACTATGTAGGGGCTGCAGGTACCTGTGTGGCTTTGTCCCTCATGCAGGGTGCGCACTGCCCCTGGCTGTCCCGCGGCCAGTGTCCGGAGAGGTAGGGGGCAGCGAGGGTGTCCAGAGAAGAGGTGCGACGGATATTATTATTATTGGAGGGACTGACAGAAGGCTGGCGTGGTCTTTCTATAAAAAGAAAGAAAAGAAACTAATTACATTTACAAATCTTTTCCATGATGCTATCTCCTGTCCTTTTTATGCTGACAGATGAGCACATTAAGGAGGCAGTTATGGTCATTGCTCTTACAAGCACTGTGATCATTTTATTACCAAGCAGATTTTTTAAATATTTATTTAATTTTTAAAGCTCATGCTCTTATATAGCTCATATATTTTAACCAAGTAAAAAAACACATTGCATAATTTCAACATATGGGTATATTTCCGATATTTAGTTTGTTCAGTTACAATCTCCATGGTGCAAGCAAGTACTGCATGGAATAACAGAGGGTACATTTATAGGCAGAGATGTTTCTCCACTTTATTAAGTGTCATGGATGTGCAATTATCTTGCATAATTTAAGAGCTTGTACAGTAATAAACTTTCTTTAGCCTGTGGTTATGGCTTCTTTAGCATTGCGTAAGTGCAGGAGTGATACGATGATCAACGAGACAGACAGACAATGATAATCCAGCTGCAATAGTGTTTATTTATAATCCAAAGTCACTTGACAAATGTAAATAACAATGAATGATAGTACACAACGATGTGTACTACACTGTATAACCCAGGGAGTTCAGTCCCGAAATAATAAACACAGTATAAAACACACACAAAACGCAACACGGTCACAAGCCCAAAGTGAGTACGAATGTGCAAGAGGTGAAATACAATTTATTAGGTTAACAATGGTGCAGTGTCGTCCAGGTTTGTGCTGGCCTTTAGGAACAGCTCCTGGTCCGTGTTTAGCCAACTAAAAATAACAAACGAGCAATAATTAGACAAGAGAAAACAAACAAACAAACACTCACAGTATAATTCACGGCCCTTTGGGTACAACCGTAACCATAACAAAGGAATAGATCAACTCGCTACGTCCCCTTTTGTACCCCCTTGGTAAATGACTGCAACCGCTCCTCCAGTCCGCAGCTGCCACATCGGTCCCTTCCGGGTTGATGACTTGGTTTACCGTAGCTCCTTCCCCTTTCTAGATGGCTGACTTCCACCTAACCCTGGGAATTAATTGTCTGACTCTCTTTCCTTTACGCAGCACCCTCACAGGTCAGGAGGGAGATTTAATCACCAAGAATCAATTTGTGTCTGTCACACGCCCCAGAAACCCCCTGGGTAAAACTGATCAGTGCACTTCCTGTCTGTGTGCCAGTGTATAAGTCATAAATAAATACAATGACATAATTCTATATCATTAGATAGATAAATACATAGACAGACAGACAGATAGATAAATAGTGACTGACAATGTATAACATATAATGGGAACATTTTTTATTAAATGACCATCATTGGCATGTATGTATCCTACATGGACTAACCATGTATAACAAATTAATTGTTTCTGTGTGCGAGCCCCTTGCACCGACAGGAACGATGAAAAACTACACTATGAGTATGTACAATTATATTGCAATGTTATAGACTGCTCTTTCCATGATCTTGTCCTGTCAAACTACTATTTTTTTGCATATCTGTTGTTCCTTGTAGTCCATCCCATTACTTTAAAAAAGGGCTTGTTAATTGTCTTTAAAACTGGATTAACAATGATCTGCTTTGGCAGGCACTGTCTTAAATGCAAATCGGATTGTCTTGACCTACTTTCTTGAGGTAGACACTCTGGTAACCTCCCTTCCCCCTCACACACACAGACAGCCTGGGACTACACCAGTTGGCTGTCATGTTCCCTGCATCTCTACAGGCCCTTTGGGTACAATCCTTTTCACAGCACACAATCTGAATACAACTTGACATTCTCGCAGCGCTTTCATCTGCTCCCACTTCCAACATGTTTTTTTATGTGATTATTTGTTGGTTTATTTGTTGTACTAAAGCTGAATGTCAGGCTGCAATTGCTAAGTTAGGGAATTGAACAGCAACAATTCTCCAAAATTTCAGTGTTAAATTTGACACTAATCTTCTTTTAGTTGCCTGGGTGGGATTATTATTATTATTATTATTATTATTATTATTATTATTATTATTATTATTATTATTGTATTTCTTTTAAGATAGTCTTCCAGATAATCCCACCTATGCAAGTAGTGTACATTCAGCATCAACCACAACTTAATACAGCATGTAAAAATAAATGACATGCATTGGAGTGGATCAAAAAGCTTGTAGTACAATGTGCTTTTCTTTTTTTTCCCCCACGTGGCCAGTCTAGGCATTCCAATATATTTTCTTTCCCAAACTTAGTGTTACTGTAATTTGGATGCATTTATAATATGTCTTATTAAAATGTACACATAAATAAACACATTTGTGGGGTTCTGGGCTAGTAGGGCTGACTCATGTGGATTGCGACTAGTTGCCTGGTGTATTAGCAGAAAAGAGTGAGGGGTAATGCACCACAAGACACCCACCCAAAACCTAGAAGATATTAAGCTTTGTACATTATTGTAACTGAAGACACTGGCAGTGTGCACCTTGCCAAGGCAGACTCTTCTTGAAAGGTCATCTATACAGTTTTCAATTGTCAATTATTTTCAATGTCAGCTCCCATTTATGAATGCGGTATGCCACTCATGACCAATTTAAAACACACAAGCAGAGTAAAACATGAGTACACTTGATGAGGTCACCCTCAAAAAGGTCAAGAACGGTTCTCAAATGCGATTCAAATCGCCTGAGCAAAAGCTGTCCTGCAAATCACACAAAAGCACCCAAAAAGAAATCCAAGTTTTATTTTTTTTCCCTTCCTGTTATTACAATGTACGAGAATAAACTAAAACTGGTATGCTCACACCTATATAAAAAGATTTAAACAAATGTGTTCTTTAGAGTACACAGTGGTGCCAACTGCAGACCGCTTGCTACACTCACTTGCCATTCCTAACTGTTATAACTAGCCCAATAGCATATTCGCCAACAGCAGGCAAAGAAAAGACTTTTCACTGAATTACAAACAAATGTAGCCACAAAAACAGACGATGTGGTCAGTGCACCTTGTAGCAGTTTTATTTTTTAAACCCCCAGCTCACTGGCTAGCTTACTCTCTGTGCAGTTTCTTGCTTGTCATGTATCTCAGAGTTAAAAAGAAAACATCCTTTTACCTTGACAAAGGGAAGCTCTGCCCTTACTTTTAGGAACAAATGGTTTTGTGCAGACAATAACATCTTCAGGATGTAATGTATTCAGCATCCATCTTTTGACCAAGGTAATGACCCCATGTTTTCACATTAAGGCTTTGTGCCTTAAGCCAAACAAGAGAAGTCTCTGAGGCGTTGGTCTCCAACACAGATAAAACAGAAGGACAAAAACGCCCCGCTCAGGTGTGCCAGATATGGATCACTTGTCTGAAAGATGAGCCTGCAGATATTAAAAGGCGCCAGAGGCAGGGTTAATTCATACCATCTCAGGCCACTACTGAGTACTGACCATGACAACCACCACTGAGAAGTCAATAGGGCAACACCAGAACAAAGCAATTCTTGTGTGCTTCCTCTAGTCTGAATGGAGCCAATGCATAAAATTACAGTTGAATGTTGAAGATTACCCAGACTCATTTGTTAATTCTACTTCTTAGTCAATAATAATAATACTCTGTATAGTTAATTTGCTATAACCTTTCCATTTTAATCTCCCCTCTAAGCTTTTCATATCAAGTCTCTGGGAGGGGGTTGAGACTGTTTTAAGAGTAAACAGGGGAGTCAAGTATGATCAAGGAAACTAACACTGGAAAACATGATTCCAACAGGTCACGATGGCCATCTCAGGTCACAGGTCAAAGTGAAGGGTGTTGTTAGATGCAAGAAACAACATACTTTAGGATTTAAATTCAGTTAAGCTGCTTGTACAGCTTTTCAAATATTGAAAAAGATAACTGATGATTTTTGGCATTAAATAATTTTACACTGTCATAGTTTTTGTTATTAAACCACTGTATAAGGTTAACAGCAACATAATTCAATCTTCTGATTAGGTACAGGATTGCACAGCTAAATTACAAGTAATGCATTATTCAACCTTTGCTGTAGCCACTGCTAAAGAGCCCAGATAGAAACAATATTGTTCTTCCTTTCAGAATCAGGGCCTGAATATGCAGGAACAACTTCTTGTATAAGTGTAATCCGCTGTAATCCTATTACAGCAAAACAAAATAAAACTAAACTATTTAGTTTTTTATGATTCTGGTTTCTGCAATCTTAAAAGGGTGCTGTGCCCTGATTTTTCGACACTACCACAATACAATTTCCTTCATGTGACAAGCTGACGTAAGACAGCTTCCGTTTTATAGAAGCAATTAAGAAACAATGCATAAGGCTATGGTTTATTACACATGCAGTACCTTTTTTTTTTTTTTTTTTTTTAATTTAGTAGGACGGCAATTGATTTTTTACCCCGTTTTTCTCCCAATTTGAAATAGCCAGTTATTTTAGGTTCGGCTCACCGCTACCACCCCTGTGCTGACTGGGGAGTGGTGAAGAAGAAAACACACTGTCCTCGTAAGTGTGTGCCGTCAGCCAACCGCTTCTTTTCACTCTGCAGGCCCACCATACAGCCACCTCAGAGCTACAGCATAAAAATCTGATTTTTTACTCTATAACAAGTGTAAATGAGCTTGTTACTCTGCGGTTCATTGCCCCTTTCAAACAGGACCCAGGACACAGAACTGGATTTTTCCAGCGCTGACGCGCTATTTTTAATATCACACAAAAACCAAAATAAACAAAACCAACACCTAGCTCTTACGAGCACTGACTAACACACAACACAGGAACCTAACTAAAAACAGGACAGCTAAGCAGTTTACCTGTAACACAAAATAAACAACCAAAAACACAGAGTTCCACACACCAAAAGGTTTTTACACCACCGTTCCTTTTTTCCTTCACTTGAGCACACCTTCAAGTGGGCTTTTTCACACACAGCCCTGAACAGACTGGCTGCTTCCCTTAAATACCCTGGTCAATTATGGGCAACTTGACATTTTTTTGGACAACCAAATGTCTACAATGGACTGCCCGAAGGGCAAGTACCATTGCCAAAATTTTGCGATCCCCTAAAGCTATTTAAAGCGCTACAGTAATTGCGCAACAGAATCCCGATCAGAAAGCATTACCATGTGGTAGCTGACCATGTTGGGAAGGTACAGTAAGAGCCTGAGTCACAAGAACGGACGATAACTACCAAGGCAATGGACAATAATCAGGGTTTTATTGTGATTAGAAACCAGTAAACAGTGCCTTAACTGTTATTTTAATCTTACATTTGACACATGTATTTAAATTTTGCCAATGTTTGTCTTTCCTGCGGTTTCCTTTTTTAAAAAAGATTTTTATCTACAGTATCCACAGTCGTCTGGTGTAATAGATAAAAGTTCATAAATGTAGGTTTGTAATTGAAAGTAAACTGTGTACAGGAACTGAAAGATATACTTGCAATGTTTTTAATGAACAAAATATCTTTGCACTGTTTTTATATATCTCAAAATAGATATTTGTACTGAAAGCCCTTTATGAATGATGCTTAGATAATTGTCATCGTAAATGGCAAACACATAGCACAGGAACACTTGCACTTAAGTGTAATTGAAGTTTAACTTTCTTTTATTAAACAGCAAATAAATGTTTAAAGTGTAAAGCAAATAAAATGAAACACAAAACTTAATAACAAAAAAGATTGTTACATCAGCAAGTCTGAATGTGACTTTAGCAGAAGCAGCACCATTTATTTTTATGACTTGGTACAGTACCAAGCTACCTGTAGATACGAAACTCAACAAAATGACATAACTTGCACTCCAATGTGAAAAAAGCATTCATGCAGTACAGTAAGCTATTTATGGCAATACTGCAAACTGTTAGAGATGTACCAGAGCACAACAGCATCTGACAGTTGTGTCATCTTTAAATTCTCTTTTCCCTTTGTCTGGTTTTGTTCTTCCAACAATAAGCCAGTGTGTCTCTCTCCACAGGATTAAATAACATTTCAGAGGTCACAAAAATAAACACAGTTGCATGATCTAATGCCAACTTCCCGTCCTAACCAAGAAACAAAAGCCATCTTATTTTAGCTATGTACTTAATTAGATCAACTTTAAAATTTTCATCACTAACCACATGAAGACATAAATATTTTTGCTGTCTAAGTTTCTACATATTAATTTTGTCAATCGTAAACCTACTCTGCATGAAAATAGAGAAGATGGTCAAACATCCACTAAAATGTATTTCTTTATTCTACCAGACTGGATGTAAAATACATTGCATGAAAATCTTTTACACCATGGTCAACCTTTATGAAGTGGATTTGTTGTCACTATCTGTTGAAATGGATTTTGGTTCACATTGTTGTATCTCTTGCTCACCAAGTGTGAAAGTCTTTAACAGTCCCATTACGAGCACTGAATGCATGCTTGTTTTTGCACACACGGCATAAGGCATACACTGTATAGTCATGAATCAGTCAATTATCGCTATGTACAAAAACCAGCATGTCTCATTCTTAACATAAAGACCATTAAGAGATTTTCACACTATAGCTTTGGGGGTGAAGACCACACCAAACCTTGGTATATAAGAATTAGACACAAAACTACTGAATCCACTAAAGCTTCTTTTAGTACTAATATTGCACACCATTGAGTATTTTTAAGTTACAGGCCTGGATGCGATATCAAACCAAGTAGACAAATCTATGGTGCTAGTTTACCGATTTGATCACACTTCTGCTGCCGACACTGTACTGTGATGTCGTGCATGTGTAAGCTCTAGTCTATACTGTACACTGTATAACACATTGCTGCTTAATAGGGTGTATTCAATTGATTTAAATGCAAATGGATGCAGACATGGACACCATCAGGATTTAAATCCTTATAGCTCCTTACCCTTACATTTTCCCAGACATACACACTAAAAGAAACTTGCATGCACCAATGCACATTCATTCTGCTGACCAGTTTTCCCCAAGCTTTCTTTATCAACAATCATTAGAACAGGGCCACCTTAATTCATGTTAATGAGATACACCTGTTTAACTTCTACAGCAATTCAGGAATACTGTATCCTGGAGAAAAAAATGTATTTAGATTTGTCATGTTGTTCTTAAAATTTACTTTATGAAATATAAATTACTTGTGAGCTACTGTACACCAGAATGAGTCACAAGAGAGCTTAAAATTACAGCACTTGCCATCTTTTCAAGGGATGCCTAATGTCTACTTCATAACAGCACTGTCAAGTACAAACAGCACTTGCACTTGAGTTGTGCTGGTAAAATAGTAAGCAATTCCACCTTAAATCTTCAATAGATTTCAGTTTGAAGGAGATTCCCTCCAATTCAGTAGACACAGCTGTTAAGTTCCCCTTAACATGTGTAGTAGTCGGCAGGGGCATTCCCGTAGAGATACATTAATTGAAAGATAGCTTCATTGTACCGAGCCAAAAGCAGTGCATGGGAAAAGCTCTTAAAAAAAACACTTTTTAAATTCAGTCTCCTAGATACACCTGTTTGTGTTGTCTGTGGCTACAGCTGCACTGTTACACACATCTCTCTAGGGATCATTGGTTTCTAACCACCCCTTCCCCGGGCAATTGGGAGCATGCTGTTCAAAAAATGTCATCTTCAGGAGCTTCAATTCCTCAGTTTCAATACAACTACACACCGGGTGAACCATGACTGAATTCAGGGATGATTCGGACATTGGTTCCAACTGGCTTTCACTGTGATGAATGCACATCTGGCATTTTTAGCAGTAATCAAAATTCTTGAGGGTTCAGTTCATTAAGGCTATGATGACACAGTGGATACAATGTTGAAATCAAGGGTTTGGGGAAACTTTATCCAATAACAGTGTGCAAGGAGTTTTAAATTGGAGGAATATGTGACCATTCATTAATGGTTAAACTGTACAGTACATAGTGTACTGTAAGGTTGGTTCATATTGCATGTTAACACTAGCACTTCGTAGTTTTTTCGTACCCCTCGCAAACCAACCCCCCCCCCCCCCCCCCCCCCAAAAAAAAATTAAAAAAACATAACAAAAACAAATAAGTTGTGGCACAGCCTTCAAACATTTGGAAATTTAGCACAAAGACATGGTCACTGATGTGCAATTCGGGAGAGAAGATTTTAGGCTGAGTCACTCTCCATTGTGGGATGTGTTGACACAGTTCTCCATCCTAAACTTGAAGGTTGAATCATTTTCCATAACGGAGCAGTACTGAGCTCAGTGCTGCAGACATGGGAAACATATGGAAGCAGTCTGTGCCAAAAGCAGGCTGAAATATTTAACCCATTCATAACTTCAAAACTTATAAGAAACCAAGTAGACAGAAATTTTGTCTAGTGCAGTGGTTCTCAATCGTGGGCATCGGGGACCCCTGTGTCTGCTGGTTATCATTCCAATTGATCTCTCAATTACTTAACTAGACCCTTAATTGCTTAAATTAGACATTGTTTTACTGTCTTCAGCTCTTAAACAGTTGCAGAGTTCATTACTTATGAAATGTTATAACTAACTTAATCTGCAACTGTTCAAGAGCTGAAAACAATTAAAGGCATAAGCAAATTATCAATGCAATTAAGGGTTTATAAAATTAAAGCACCATACCCATACAAAGTAAAGCTATGGAGCCTCTGTAGCAACAGTATACATTGTAACGGCTAGAGTCACAATTTTTATATGGTCTGACCACATATATATATATATATATATATATACGTCAGAATCACAAAATCAAAATCATGAACGAGATCAGAAAAATAATGTAGCTAACTATAGATACATAACAAAAAACAAAACCCTTATAAAATTGTGTTCCTGTTGGTTGCTACAGAAACAAAATGATGAGGAAACAGCAAGAACTGAAAATGGTCATAACTTTCCAGTGTTGACATTCCTACAGCCTTCTGGCACGAATTTAAAAAATACGACAATAAAGCTTGCCATTTCAAGAGGAAGGCATTTAGCCTGGAAGGCGCAGTCAAATTCCATTTCCCAGCCTCTGATCTAAGCAACAGCATTGACCAGCACCCTCATATTCCTCTTCCAAAATCAATATACCTGATATTCTTTTCCAGGATAAAACTTTATATTAAGACATTATATATATATATATATATATATATATATATATATATATTATATATATATCTATATATATATATATATATATATATATATATAAAAAAAGGTAAAAAAAGGTGATAACTTGTATCCTCTACTACAGGGGTTCTCAAATTCGGTCCTGGGGACCCCCTGTGGTTGCTGGTTTTCAATCCAACCGAGCTCTGAATTACTTAACTTTACCCTTAATTGAGCTGATCATTTGCTTAATTAGACCTTTTTACATGTTTTCGGTTCTTAAAAAGTTGCAGATCGAGTTACTTACAACATGTTATAGCTACTTTGAAATATACAACTGTTTAAGAGCTGAAAACAAGTAAAAAGGGTCTAATTAAGCAAATGATCAGTTCAATTAAGGGTCTAGTTAAGTAACTGAGAAGCCCTGCTCTAGTATTTTTGTTGCAGGCGTCACTTATAGTATGCGACACGTTAAGCACGTCAGTAGTAATCTGTTTGAAATACAAACCAGCACTGTTGAAATAGGCACTTCTTCCGAAAATTGTTTTTAATTTTTTTGAAGAGCAAGGTTTAAAATAAATAAATAAATAAATAGATTTTTTCAAGTGCCATAATGTTAAGTCCTACCTGCAGATAACGTCACAAAACAGTGAAAAGGCGTTTAAAGTCACGTAATTCAGTGCATATATATATATATATATATATATATATATATATATAGTATTAGCCGGGTTGCCAGCTGCCCAAACATCTCGATATGTTGTACATATCTTCTCACAAACTTAGTTTTGTACCTCCAATAAATATCCACAAACTACCGTACCTGTTGATGACAAAAAAAATATAAGTTTATGGTACTAAATAAGATGCATTTAGGTTACTTTTCTTACATGATGTAATGGTGTTCTATATATTGTGACATCATTTTTACTTATATCTTTAAATCTATATTAATTATAATTAACATTATTTTATATAAACTTATATTTATATTATCATACAATGCTGGCTTTCAGGATCAGCCTTGATTTGGCCTCCCCTGTGCATCAACATGCACAACTTTTGAATTATTTTGTTTATTTAATTATTTTTAACTTTTACATATTTATTGGAATTAATCAGTTCATTCTTTTCTGTTGAGTCCTGCTGGCATAATCGTGTCTATTTATCCATTTACTCTCTTTTATTCTTCTATATGTTGCATTGTCTAATTTTAGCTGTTCTAATACTACAAACTTTACATCAATTATGTCATGTCCTTGACTGGTGAAGTGCTGTACTATTGGTTCATTCATTTTTTTATTTCTAATTAATGAAAGGTGGTTCTGAATTCTTTAATATAAAGTTGTTTCAGTCTCTCCAACATATTTTATTTCATCACATTTTTCACAGGCTATTCCATAAACAACATTGCTATTTTTACAGCAGATATTAGTATTTAGTGGATATGTGGTGTTCTTATGTTTAACTATATTTTACTTTGCATGTACTATTTCAAGTATTTGTAGAACTTATTCTGTCAATTATTATTTTATGTTTACTGTGAACTAAAATATCACTTAAATTAGCATCTCTTGAATGTTGTAACTGGGGCCTTAAATACTTTTTTTTTTTTAATTTTCTGAATTATGTAGAATCCCAAAGTGTTTCCAAACTATCTTAGAAATACTGGGCAAAAGTTTAGAGTAAGTCGTTACTAATGGGACTCTTGACCTTTTTTATAATCTAGTAGATCATCTCCTTTTAGTTTATCCACTTTTCTTAACTCTGTCTCTATAATTCTTTCTTTGTATCCCCTTTTTTAAACTTTGTTTTTAGTACATTTCTTTGTTTTACATAGTCACTCTTATTCCTAGACCCTTTGGGATTGCCCTTTAAGTGTGTCTGGGATGTGCAGAGGACATGTGTAAATACTGTTGCATGTCAGTAGGTTTACAGAAGAGGTCAGTCTCAATTGAACCTTCGTCAAGTTTTGCTACGGTATCTAAAAATTCTATTTCTTTTCTTGTCTATCGAAGGTCAACCTTAATATTACTGTGTATTTCATTTGCCATTTTATGAAACTGGAAAAGAGATTCTTCTCCATGTGTCCAAACCCCAAGAATATCTTCCACAAACTGAATGTATTCTAAAAGTTCTCTTTCCGATTTTCTAAGTAATTGTTCTTCCTATTTCCCCATGTATGTATTGGCAAAATGCATTCCTAATTTAGATCCTATTGCTGTACCATCGTTTTGTTTGTAATTTTTATCAACAAATGTAAAATAACTGTTTTCTAAAACTATATTGATCATGTTCAGCACCTCTGCTGTTGGTATTGATTTATGTAGTCTATTATCTAGTGCTTTTTGACAAGCTTCTAAAGTTTCTTTATGAGGGACACTTGGGTACAAGGATTTTACATCCATGCATAACAAAACTGTATTCTCTGAAAGGTTGTGCTTTAGTGATTCAAATGCAACATGTATACTTCAAGCATTTCAGAAGAACACTATGCGGAGTGACACCAGTTTAATGTAAACTAAATATTTAAATCAAAACCAAACTGACACAGAAACCATACAAGTCTACCACAATTTTGAATGCTCCCACCACAAAACACTTTGTGGGCCTTCAAGAGTCTGTTCTAATCCAAGCCCTAGCTCAATGTCTACTAGAACAATGACCTCTGTAGCAACAGGTCGCGAGTTGGCATCCCAGCATTCCAGATTTCAGCCACGTAAGCCAGGAAGGGCAGTGTCTCCTGATGAAGAGTAGCTGATCCCTTTAGTAAGTATGAGGGGTTTTTTTTAATTATTTTATTGCTATTGAGGGCTACGAATGAACAGCAGCAGCAGACTTCTGGCAAATACAAATACTTAGTGGAGTTTCTGTCCCTGTAGGCCATGCAAAACAGAGAACAATAGAACAGACAATTTCAGTTAGTAGTAAAACAAGATCAGGAAAAAAAACAATTGCAACTCTGGAACAGAGTACTGTAGCTTAGATAAGACAGTGAAAGCAAAATTAAATACACAAAAATCTTTTATACTGCAGTTAACCTTTATGCAATGGTTTTGTTATCAGCATTAAACCACTGTTGAAATGTTTTGTCCTCCACCCCCAAATTATAAAAATATGTAAGGCATTTAGGACAAATTTAAGCTAACCTGAAAGAGGGATTGGTCAGTATTGCTGAAAGATGGGACGAAAAGGCAGTATTTCAATAAATGTGCTGACTGGCTGTACGTAAAAGTTGCCTACTTTGTTGAGTAAACAGTTCACCTTTATGAAAACTACCAGTAACATTTTCCTTTTGCCCATATCTAGACAAATCCAGTCCCTCGACTGGATCATTGTGCACCATCAACATCTATCTGTCTACAACACTGTATAGTGTGCTACACCACTTACAATAAAATATATCTACTAAAAAGCCAGAAGTAATGTGCAGAAACCTCTGCTTTTTCTTGCAGTAAATTTAAGGGTTTCAAGCAGTGCAGAGGATTGATGGCATTCCAACAGTGGAAACTGTAGTCTTTGTGACCTCATCTCATTTCTAGCTTGCAATCAATCACCAGCATTATTTATAATCTATCCCTCATTGCCCACATATACAATCTTTTATAGAGGGGAGTGTTGAAGGTTTTTATCTTCCTGAATGTGTATAACATTGTTTGCTATCCCCAAGATATGTGTACATACCAATGTAATTTGCTGTACACAATGCAGATTTAATTGTAGATATACATTTACTGCTTAGCCACCACAATGTAATAGTCTACTAAAGAAAATTAATACAGTACATGTGATTAAAAAGTGTATAATTGTGTTGATAAAAGGTACCTCATCAATTAAAATCCCAACATTTCAATACTGTTATTTTGGCATAGGATTTGGATCTATGTTTCCTTTACACTGTGGTTAATGAAATATCATACTGTAAAAAAGGCATGGTTGAAACTGTTTCGTAATGCAAGCTTTACTTAGGCCTATATCCCATACAGTAAATCAGTGATTCTTGACTGCAGTCTTGCAAGACAGACCAGAATCCTATTTACGGATTCATTAGCAAAGCATAAAGTAGTTGTCATGGAAATGTATTTGCTGATCACTTAAAACTGATTAGCACCGTATGACCCCAATTTAAGCAATACAGTAAATCTTGAGCTGTAACTTTCATTTATGGAAACACCAACATATTCAACTTGCACAGTAACATTTTACTCTGCCCAACCTCAGCTTAGTGTCTAAGCCAACTGCGACAATTTCAAAAGATTTACCGTGACAGTCCAGCGGCATTGGTATTATTAAAACGGTCACAGTAGGTCTTTGAAAACAATCCAAGATGTGTTGATAAAAAATGACTGCTTTCCAACTGCCACTCATTAAGTGGGCGCATCTTTCCAGTGCAGAACCGACCTTCCTGTAGCTTGTTTAAAATGTATTTATTAATTTTTTTTTTTAAATTCAGGAACAGATCTCCTGATAAATAGCCAAAGACAAAACGTAGAAGCCAGGTCCACTCTGGAAACACAGTATATTTTAAGTTGGGCTTAAGCATGAGCCATTTATGAGATTTGTTCAAATGGCAATTGTTTACAAAATTTGATTGGCCAGTTATTCGTCTGTCTAAAAAAAAACCTGTATGTCTCTGTTAGAAAAGTGTATGGTGTGCTATTTCCCTGCTCTTTCAAGTAAGCCACTGAGGAGAAGCATGAAGTGTAAATACTATGCCATGTGAGTCTGCACCTCCAGATTGACCCCCGTGGGAGTGATACTGAACTGGAATGCATATTCATACAGCACTCAGATTTCTGTACTGGGTTTCTGGCCACAGGTTACAGCAGATTACAGGAATAGTCAGGTCGGCAACAACCATAACCTCAGAGTAATGTGCAAGTTGACAAAATGCTTTTGAAAATACCTTTCATTCCCATGGTTTGATCAGTTTTGTTCTGTTTCAGATCTGTTAAGAACCAAGAAAAGAAGCGACCCTATCCCAAGGGCTATACCCTGACCAATTACAACTAATCTATTGCAATTAAGAAACTAGAGGGCTGCACGCCTATTTATCCAATGGCAAATCACACCACTGTTTGCTCACTAATGATCTTGCATTGCATCTAATAACAGCCAGTGGGGTAGGTTTTCAGGGCTTTTTTGGAACAACATTCAATTGTGCGTGGTCTGTTCCCCCACCCTTTTGAAGAACTAGATACAGATTTAAAAACTCTTCACAAGTAATATGAGTCTCAAGCTCTCACTGAAACAAACGTCTGTACAAGAAAACGTATAAAAGTGTGTTCTGCAAGCATGTGTACATAAAAGACACATTTTAGAATGAGGATTGATCTTCCGAATGGGCTTTTTAACACAACAGGTATTAAAGAGTATTGATCAGAACAAAATTTACAAATACAAAAAACACATTTAAAAAATATATATAATAAAATAATTGACAACTGATCTAACTAGGTCTTTTTCAATTGCTTAGAGCAATAATTCCTGATTCCGGAAGATACCTTTGGGGTGCATATCAAGTTACATGGTGCTAATCCGATTATGCAGCATAGTTTCCCCATGTTTTTTCTTTCAACTGCCATAGAAATTGCCTGGGGATATCACAAGCACATATGATCCATGCAGACAGGTTTTACAGCTTTATTTCAAACTTTTCAAATACCTGCATGGGAAAGGATTTTTGCCACTTGCCATTTAACTGACAATGACTAAATGGATAATTCCACATGTCACTTTGACCTGTGTACTAACACTGAAAGAAATTAAGCCATAATACAAAAAAATAACAACAAAAAACAACAACAACTAAAAGAAACAGCCTTCAACTATAAACCTGAGTCAAGTTGCAGCAAACCAACATTGTTTCTGTGGGCGGCCCTAGTAAAACTGACTAAAGTTTAAACTAGAATTATTTTTCTATGTTGCTTGTTTATCAAAGAAATAACAGTTTCTTATAGTTCTGCTCCGTATTTGTGTCCTCCCTGCTGAGTTGCACTGCTGAGTGAACCACATGTTGCAACTCGGAGAACAATCCTGTATAACTGTCAATTGTAAATAAGCTAAAAAAAAAATTAAATGCGAGTGAGAGAGTTCTTCTGACCCTGTAAATCAATCAATCTTTATTTTATATAGTGCCTTTCATACAGGACCACCATCACAAAGCACTTTAACTGGTTAAGGACTAGCCTTATCATAGCTCCCAATGGAAGCGCCAACTCCAATTCAGTCTTACAGTTCAGAACGATCCAGACCCAACAGACTGCCTCTCCGGGTACTGATGTGAAAAAAAAAGTTTATTTGTTGATGGCAAAGTCTTTGGAAATTCTGAGATGTTTCAAGAGGAATTAAAAGTGATGTATTTTTATACTCCAGAAAATAACCTGCAACAAAACAATATCCCACCCCCAACCACAATTAAAGCTGTTGTCAGGCCTCCAACTTTACTATGTGGATGGTGCTGCCTGCTTTAAAAACAGACGTTCTGGGAATGAACTGAGATAAATTGAGCTGAATGTGATCGGCCAGTTGCTGCTGCATATTTCTGCTTCGTGTTGCAATAATGGAAGTAAGGGTTCAAGGTTTAATCTTAATCAGCATTTGATGCCAGTATCCATATTTGATTTAATAAAAAAAAGGAGTTTAGAGGCAATGCTAGCAGTAATCTGCAGGCATGCCCTTTAATGTAATGAAATCAGCAGACTGTCTTGTAAATGACAGCAACGTTTTCAAACCAACATTTTTTTTTTTGTTCAGCAGTGGCTTTAATGCTCTATCATTAGTGGGTTTAGACTTGGTTAGTCACCCCAAACCTTCCACCTATTAAACACACACTGGTTCATTGACTGTGCAAGCAGCACATGCTTGGAATTACCAAGAGACTAGGAGTGTCAAATCACCCACTCTTCCAATTAACAGGGTGCCTCCAAATGCTGCTTGCTCTCTCGGGAGGCATAAATGCCTGGCACTGATTTCATTCCTGACAACAAGGGAACCATTCATAGCATATAACGTTACAGTACTAATAACTGGAAAATTACCACAGGCAGCAAATCAGCGCAGTAGTCTGCTCCCTTTTGCTTTTGACAGCATCCTTTAGAATGCAATATTATGTTATCGCGTATATAGATAAACCCAGTCTAGCGGAATGTTACAATAACACGACAGCAGCATGTCACACGCTAGCTCTCACTTCCACACGTACCTTTGCACCCTGGCGAGCTGGGGCTTCTCCTCTCGGGGGAGCTTTTGTGTTCGGGAGACCTCCGGTGATGTCTGACTCTTCCACCTGATGATGAGGACAATGATGAGTTTGATGAGGAGGAGGAGGACGCCGAAGCAGCCGACACCGTTGATGCGGCCAGCAGTGTATCCGGGACCCACAGTAATTGGGTGGGAGAAGAGCAAGGGGAGCCTTGAGGCTGAACCGAGTGCTGAGTCTGCTGGTGCAACGATGTATTAGTATTGTATTGTTGCTGCTGCTGTGACGGTTGTTGTTGTTGTTGTTGTTGTTGTTGTTGTCGCGTAGGGCTACCCCAAGCAGAGCCTGACGTCGCATGCTGCGTGGGACTGCCCCGAGAAGTAGACCCGCCCCCTCCACTCGTGCTTCGCGTGGGGCTGTTGCGCGAAGACGTCCCAGTCTGCGTGCCAACTGTGGGGCTGCTGCACGAGGAGGAGGAGTTGTTGGCAGCACGAGTGGGGCTTCTGCTGTTTCGCGAGGACGTGCGCGTGCCAGTCTCTCCACTGTTGTTGTTGCGCGTGGGGCTGCTGCCTTGTTGTTGCTGCTGGGTTGGCTGCGCCTGCTGTTGCGGCTTCAGTTGGAAGGGGACCGTCGCCTTCATGGGAAGCAAACGGCTAACCGTCCCCATTCCCGCACACCCAGAAGTGCCCCCTCCGCCACCACCAGTATTACTACTAATGGTGCTACTAGCTCCTCCACCACTGCCGACTGAAGAAGATGAAGTACTACCTGAAGTGGGCGAACCGTTTCTTCTTGCTCTCTGAGACATTTCTCGACGATTATTACGCCAGTTTTGGTATGTTTTGTTATTTCATAAAATGAAATAAAACACAATTAAAATAAAAAACAACAACAACAAAAAAAAACACTTAAGGTCTTAGAAATTAGACTCGTAGTTAATCCAAAATATGTCTGTATTGGGTGCTCCTCTTCCTCTGTTATTACCTCCAGTTGTATAAACCTGTGCAAGTGGGTTGCAGTGTGTCTCTAACCCGAGACTGAGCAACTCTCATCCTCCACCTCACCTTCACTACAGAGCTCCAAATGCCATCCCCGCTAGCCTGACCCTCGCCTAGCTTTCTCTATTAGTTAAGCACAACCCTTTGCCGTTTTTACCGCTGCCTCCGATTGGTCAGCGACCGTCAAACAGTCCAACCTCCCTTCATTTAAAGGGACAGCCGAGTTTTGATCGAGAGAATTGAGAGGAGGAAGAATTGAACTGGTCTTGGTAAAGTGATATGCTTGGTGCTGAGATTGGAACAGTGCAGGCTGTTTCTAGTTCTTGGTTCCATTTTGTTAATGCTACTTACAATACTTACGTACTTGCTATCTGGGTAGTAAAATTAATAGCCACCTGTCGTATTCGAAGAACTCATTTCTGTAGTAGATATGATTTATGACTGAAGCACAAGCCATCTGGGATAAGCAGCATTATTGAACGTATTAAAAAAATAAATAAACAGAGAATATGGCATTGCACTTCTTTATGAAATATTGTCATCTTCACCTTTCATACTGAAGCTATTGCATAGCACTTACGTGGTAGTATGAGGAAGGGAACTACCAAACTGGTTTCTTTCTTAAACTCATTACCTGGTTTGTAGCAGCTGTGCCCGCACCACTGTGCTTTGTTTTGGAAACAGACGCACACGTGCTTCTCTAATACAGTGCAATTATTCTGAGCTTCAGAGGACAGGAAACAGCGCACTCTAGTGGGACAAATTATTTCTTATTCATCGTCTCAAATTAACTTGGTCCTCAACTGACTCCTCTACAGTCAGCGCTGATGACTTGCATCACTTTAGTTAAGGGAGAAAAATGACACCTGCATAGTTCCATGCAGTGCACTTTGAGAGTAAAACTCAAACTTAAGTCTTTTGAGTAGCAGTATGGGTTCTGGGATTGTCATGAGCTTTTCAATTTATGTTCCATCACAAGTATTTGATGCCTTCCTCTTGGATCCAGATCTTGGCTAAGTATTTTTGATTCGTGACGGATCTACCACAGCTTACCTCTTTATAGAAGAGCCCTTTGTTTACAGAAGTTATGAAAACCAGTAACTCCGACACGGCATGAGATTAATTTACTGGATTTGTGACAAGTTGTGAGACAGCACCACCTGCTGGTTCATTCTGCAGTAGCAGGTTGTATTTGTAAAGACCCGTAAGAAATTGTGCGGTAGCACAGTCAGTAATTACTTTCATATTTTAGGAAATCATTTTGAAGAGTGTTTATTTCTGGTGTGTAGCAGGTACTGGGTTTTGGTTACATAAATGACCAAGTTTGAGTAGAAACCTGTAGTTGAAAGGATAATCCTTTTTATATAAGGTTTTTAAAAATAGTTCCAATAGCTGCCTTTAGGGCAACTGGATCAACCCATGCCATGCTGTGAACCACACACAAGGAACAATAAATAGACAGATGAGACAACCAGAGAACTAACAGAGCGAGAAAGGGGTCAAGGGGGCAGGTTGGAGGTTGCATATGCTTGACCAACTTCTCAAAACCATGAGCTGAGACAGCAGGGAATTGATGAGTGGTGAAGGCATGGTCAGGGGGATGAGAAGGTCAGTGCCTGAAACAACAGAAAGGGCTGTGATGGTAAGATGGTAATAAAAGTGCAACTTGTATGCATCCTTATAGAAGCACACACCAGGGCATAAGCAAAGCAGTGCAGTAAAGCATATGGAAAGCGTGGTTAGAGAGTAAGAAATAGCTTCAGAATGTATTGTTTTTCTTCACTGTCTCCTTACCTTTTCATGGTGTTTGCAATCTTTCAGAGTTGTTCTACTGCAGTTCTCAAGAGCTGCACTTAAGGTTCTAGCCACTCCAAAAAGGTATAATATGAAATTTCCTCAAAAATTCTTGCTTTATTGTTTTGTATATTTTATTACTTTGCTTTTGGTTATTTAAGTTACGCTGTCCAAGAACTATCGGCCAGCACACTGGTGATATACGCAGTGCTGACAGACATATTTGGCATAAGTCTAACCTGGCCATGGGAGTCTTTTTTTGTGCTAGGAGCTCCCCTGCATGTGAATCTGAACAGTGTGTTGTGCTCCATGGAAACTGAGTGTCTTAGCACCACTTGTTGCCAGCAGCTCGGCACTCAGTCAGTGCTTGCCAATAGAGTTAAA
Source organism: Polyodon spathula (assembly GCF_017654505.1). Lineage (NCBI taxonomy): Eukaryota > Metazoa > Chordata > Actinopteri > Acipenseriformes > Polyodontidae > Polyodon > Polyodon spathula. Next base: position 31,573,016 of record NC_054543.1, on the reverse strand, counting down.
CATTTATACAAATGTTTTCTTTTTACCTTAGTACATGATGGGGATTTCATGTTGGCTTGTCTGCTTCTATCCACTCTGGATTAAACTAAACTCGGCAAACAAAAACAAAACAAAACCGAAAAAAGCCCAACCTTTTAAAAGGTTATCTCAAGTAATATGAGCTACTTCATTAACCATTTCAAAGACCTGTGGTTTGCTTCACATGCAAGTAAAAATCATAAGGATCTGTGTGTTGGGCTAACATTGAAAAATGTCTTGTTCTTACTTCTATGTCGTGATTTTAAAGCTAGGCAGGACATTGTGTGTTCTATTCAGTTTTCATAAACAGCAGCATGTCTCAACACAGTGCTCCCTCGTTATAAGGCAGCCCTTCACACTGCAGAACAGGCTATCAGGCAGCATATCATTTGCCCCATAGTGCCATTATACTAGCACTTGTATTGTCGTTATAAGGTGGGACACAAATTGCACAGAACCTACATCCTTATAAAAAGGAGAGAACTGTACCGTCTTTGTTTGAATTATTAAAAGGCGGCCCCTTTGGGATCTATTTTAGAGGTCTAACCAGATGCTGATCTTAATACAATAAAATGTAAATTGACACCAGTATCTTTTTATAGCTATCAATAGAAAATCCAGTGCTTTAAGCAGGTTAATTCATTAGCGTTTTCTGCCTTTTACCTTTGGCAGGCCTTACAAGGGAACAAGCTTTGGTGGCCTAAACTATTGATTGCTTCCCTTATAAAAGTTTCCCATTGTAAAAGCAAAGTGGTAAAATTGTGTTAAAGCATAGGTAAACATTGTAAAGAATAGCCAGGTATGGTAAATATAAATAAATAAATATATATATATATATATATATATATATATATATATATATATATATATATATATATATATATATATATATATATATATATATATATTATATGTACCTTTGTAAGGAAAAGTGCATAGTATCATATGAGTTCTTTTATACACTTTGGGCAAATTTACTTGTATACGTACACATTTAAAAGAGTTGCTATGTTGGATCCATCTGTCTCAGACAATCCCAAGCTGTAGATGGTGCGCATTCCCCTCTATTAACAATTGGAGCTCCCAGACTTACATAGCCTCTCTCCATAGCAGCTTTGTGTGCAACTTCAAAAAAGCGATACACATTACAAGTTCCACGTTTCCACAGAAAGAACAGACTCAAGTTTCTCATTAATATAATCTTTAATTAATGGAATAATGCATGATTTTACAGCAAGCTTTACATTTTTTTAACACGTATTCTTCCCAGAAACTTCCTGAAGTATTCAGTTCAATCCGTTCAGTTAACAAAGCACTTACTTGCAAGCATCAACAGAAAATGTCTTAGTGGCTTTTTAAAAATGTATTTTTTAGCTTCTGTAGTGAAGTCAGAAGACAAAAACAGCCTTGAATAGTTACAATTATTTCAGAAAACATAACTTTTACAGCTCAGCTAGATATCCCATTAGCTTATACAAAAGCAGATAATTTTACCATTTGTAAACTGTGTTGTCAATTAATACTAAGAAATAATTATGTATTCTTTGCTGAATCAACATTCTCTTCAAGGCAATGACACTCAATTGCTTTTGAAAAGATCTTCATTGCCTCTTGTAAATAATGACAATTACACAGGCAGTTATAGGTTTTTACAATATAATTGCAGGCTAGGTTATTGAATTTGCTTCGCCATATTTTCAAATGTAGTTACCGACCACTAACAGAAATGCATTTAAAACTCTACGGTACTTTCCCTACGAGACTTGAAGTTCAGAAAACTTCGTCACAAAGAACAATTCCAAGAACGAATTGTGAAAAGGTGTTGTGGCATCCCATGCTTTTACCACATGCATCATGGCTTTTCTGCACTAGGTATAAGTGTATACGCAGTGTAACGTACACAGATATATATGCATGTTGTTATTAATTTTAGCATTAACAGAAAGTGTTAACATAACTATTTGTTACTGTTGTTGAGTGTGGTGTAGTGAGTGAAGTTTACTAAAGCATTTTTTATGAACTTGGTATCATTTCTGTATTTTAAGTTTTCAAATTCATGTTCAAGCTTTGCCTTAGAACAACTGAAAACAGCACTGAAATGAAATCAACCAATGCATTTTCTCAGACATTTAAAGGTGTAAGCCTCTCCGGTGCTGTGCTCAGAACAGGGTAGGGAGGGTAACATAAGGTTGGTAACATGTTTCTGGAACTTGGAGCAAGTCTTGCAATGTAAAAATTAAACCATCTCTTAAACATCTAACTCAAGAGTGCAGATTTCATAAAGCTGGAAATCTGGAGATATTTACACAAAGGAGTTCACAGAACTTGTTTTGAAAACCATTAAAAAATGACAGAAAAGGCCAAGACAAACTTGTCAGAAAGATACAGGAAGAAACTTGGAATGACATTTTACATGAGGTGTGACCTGTAGTCCCTTCACAGGTTGCAACTTTAAAAACAATTGGTTAATTAGCCAGTTTCACCAGTTTAGTCAAACCTCTGTTCTGTGGAGTAAGTCATTATCAGTGGCTGTTTATACAAGATTATAAAGGAGTTACCTTAGAAACCTAAAACTGCGAAGTCTAATTAAAGCAATAAAGTACAGCAGGTGACATGATTTTAAACTCATGTACCCTTATTATATAGATAACAGTAGCATACATAACCCCCCCCCCCCCCAAAAAAAAAAAACCCATTAGATTCTTTGTAGTAATAATGTACTGTAAATACAAGTAACTTTTAAAACAAACGTTTGGCTCTCTGCAAATATGGTTTCTAAGCTGCCACCTTCTGACAGTGACTGAGAATAATCATAGCTTAAGTATGGTACACAAACGATACACTAAACAAAATATAAACAAGGCCAAAAAAAAAAACCTTGTTGCTGGGAATTCAATACAAGACTGTCAGGCTGAGAGAGAGATTTAAGGTTCTTTAGTTAAGACTTTGCACTGTAGAGTTTAGAGTTACAATGAACTGAGAACTTGGTAGCCCAACCCTCTCCACCCCCACCTTCCCTACCGTGATTCATCCCTTCAATTAACAAACTGGAACACCAAACTAGTATGCAACATTTCATTCCTTGCCTGTTTAATATCCTAATCCGCTTGTTCGATATCATTCTTTGTTGTTGTTTGCTTATGGGAAGCATATCAGTGTTGCACAGCCTCACTGCACAATACTTCACCAGTGGGCTTTCATGTGTGGCACCTATATGCTTCCCCACAATATACCTTTTCTGGCTTTTCTTTGCTGGAATCGTTTAGTAAGCAGAAACAATATCAGAAAATCATACATAACACACACACATAGTATGCTTTTAAAGCACGCAAGATATGAAATATTAAGGAAATGATGATGACAAAGTATCCTTTTAACAAGGTTCAAAAACTGTGTAGGGCATACATTTAACATAACTCATTTCGTCTTCCAGTTATGCAAGGCTTCACACCCTCGCAGAAACCTCAACTCTGGGGCCTGGACTTGTCACAATCCTCAGATACGGAGAACAAAAAAAAACAACCAGCTCTCAGTATGAGACCATACCATTCTAATGGAAACTATTAACATTTACTAACCAGGCTGATGTCTTACGCAAGGGGACCCCTGTTGCATAGCGTGACCAGCAAGCAGTAATGCCAACACTTAAAATAAAGTGAAGGGAAATATCCTGCAGTGCGGTTCTGTAGGTCATGCAGATAGTTTAGTCTTTAAAATCTTAAAAAGGTATACTTTATACCCTTTGCATTTGCATAGTATTTATTTAACCATAATAATACATATTATAATATTTTTTTGATCTCTATATTAGCCCATGCTGTGTGTTAATACAGCAGACAACGTGGATTCAGAACACAACGATGGAATAATTAACATAAATAGAATGCAAATTTGGAGGGTATTAAGCATTAATACCTTTTTTATTAGTTCTGCAGGCAAACTAATGATTGTATTTGTTGCCTACAGACCTGCAGCAGCATTGCTGGAATTTAAAAGGGAGCCTTTTTATATTTGTTTATCTTACAAATAGTTCCAGCAAATAATGGAGGATTGTCATCTATGCTTCTGTGTTTTGTAACAAACCCAGAAATGAGGCCCAAATGGGGGGTGAACGGTGCAAGTTTACCGCTGCTATAAGTGCACTGCTTTTAGATTGATGCAAAAAAGTAGAACACATTTAATTTAAACGAGAGCACTGCAAAGCTAAAGCCTATTGCACATTTCAAACATAATACAGAAGAGGACTACAACGATAGTATACTCATGAATGCATCCACATATAAATCTACATTGTATACATAAAACAAAAATAGCCCAACAAAGCATAAATCCATAGCAGTCAACCCTGTCTTAAAGACCACTGTTTTATAGACCTTATATATGTATATATGTGTATATGTATATATATATATATATATATATATATATATATATATATATATATATATATATATATAGTCAAACCCATTTACAACGTACCTGGGATATAACGTACACACTGATATAAAGAACCAGTATCAGGGAACTGAATAAAATCGTATTAAATCCTGTATTTTAAATATTTAAATTATCCTTTTAGTACATACTCTGATGCATAGTTCCTGTTACTACGCATTCACCGTGATGACACCCTATGCTGCACATATTGCATACTCGTAGGCCTACTTCTTGCTGTTTGAACTTGACCTTGCTCTCTATTACTGTAATTTATGCAATATTATCATGGCCAGCACTAAATGATCGTCAATTGTACTTCAGGACAAATTGTACATTATTGGAAAAATCTTAAAGGGACGAAAGCAGTCAGAATTAAGTTGTCAAAGAGCTCAAATTTAAAAAGCAGCGGTCGTTTAAGACCCTGTCCACATTACAGCAAAACAAATTGACAACCAATTACCTGAACCCTAGCTCAACAGTGTTAGACCGTCCAGATTGCTGTAATGAAACCAGGTTAGTTTAACCCAGCTGTTGGGGGAAAAAAACAACAAAAAAAAAACTTTGCTGGATGACTGTATCCAGGAAACCACTGTAATGTATACACCTCCTTTCTTTTTTCCCCTCTTATAAATGTTGTTTATTTTCATTGAACACGGGAGCAGAACGGAGGAGCTACGAGAAAGTGCCTCAGTACTCAAAAGGGGAATAATAATTATTATGGGGAAAAAAATGCCCAAGCCATGGTAAATAAATTAGATGGGCATTTGCACAAAGGAAAAATCTGGGGCGGATAAGAGTTCTTTAATTTAATTCAAAGTTGAAATAAAGACCTTTAACTTGGTAATAACTCAATTCTAAAACGCTAACGTGGCCAGGGCCTAAAAGACTTCTTAAAACAGCGTACAGGCAGTGATTACTGTACTGTACCTGAACTGACGGTTTGTATGGTAAGGTTTATTGACCTGTATATTATTTTTATTATTATCAGTTTTATTATTTCTATAATGCATTATTACTGTACTGTATTTTTTTTAATTAATTTGTTTATTTTACTAATTACAGTACAGTATTATTCAATACATTAGTTACATGTTTTGTTATTTTTACAATTAATTTAGCTGAACATCTTTATCCAAGGCAACATAGAATTACTGTATTAAATAATTAAAATATAAAATTTTGCATACTGTAATGTACAGTGCTAGTTACATTGTTTTATATTGTTTCTTCTGTAATAAACCTTTATACTACATACATTGTATATGTACATTAATTAATTAATACTGTACTAGGTTTTGATTTGTGTGCTGATTTGGCGGGTATGTGCACGTATCTGGTTATTACATACCTCGGTTATAACATACTGTTTTTACAGTCCCAAGGCAGTACGTTGTATCAGAGTTTCACTGTATATAAAACGTGGTCTATGTTGATTGTAAATGAATGCATTGTCATTTTTTTCTTTTTATCCTTCTTCACAAGAGACTTAACGATGTCATAAAAAATATTTTAAAAAGTGCAAAAAAAAAAAAGTCAGCATTCAAACAAAAACATAAAAAATGGAAGCATTTTACGTCAAACTTGCTGCATAGCTGAATTCTATTTAAAGCGAGTCTTTGAAGGAGAGGTGGGAAGTTAAGCTGCTTCTAATTTATTTTTTTGTTACTTTTTGTTTTCTTTTTCATATCAAGTCACTTGAAGTGAAATAAAAAGGTAAACTGTTCACAGGCAGGTCATTCTGTTATCTGTGGGAACGGTTGCCGTGGCAGTGCCTCCGCCCACTAAGTAGACAGCAGTGCCTGCACCCTGTTGGCCGTTGTTGTTCACTTCGCTGTCGACCGGGTCTGTGGAGATGACCCATGTGGAGGGGCGCCACCTCTTCAGGGAATATGGGGTCTTCACTCGCTTCTTGATCTTCTCCCCAGAGCCTGGCTTGTTATCCCGTGGTGTTTCACCTAAAGAAAAACAAAGCAAAAAAATAAATAAATTTACAGGTGAACAATGAACCCAATTATGAAATTAATGGGAACCTTTAAATTGAGTGGATATATATCCACAAAGCTTTAACTAGAAACTTATAAATAGTTTGTATCTGACTATGAGAAAACACACTACTTCCATAGTCCTGGACAGGATGATGCAATCCTTTACTTTTAAACAACCCTGCAGATTGTCTCAAGGCAGTGCATGGCTCTAAACCCTGATCATGCTGGTGAAGTGAAGCGAAGCCTCAACTCCTGCAGTTTCATTTCCCCCCAGCAGGCGTTGCTATTGGGCTCGATTCACTTGAACAAACAACGTCACTTTGCTACAAACTGTAAAGCCATAAATATTTGGGGAAATCACACCCACAAAACCTATTTTGCTCCAGAAATAATGGAGACCTGTTGCAATATACAAAGTATGTATTGTTAGTGGAATTTGATATCCGTGCCAAAAATGTTTGCAGTGTTTTTTTCATACGTGAAAAACACATAATAAAAAGACTTGCAAATATTTATGGCTTTACTGTGTATCTTTTTTTTCTTTAAATGAGTTCTTCTTTTGTTCACAAAGACTGATTCATTTACTTCAAGGGAAGTTACAGTACTTTGTCAGACCTTTTAATCTAATCTTGGAATAATGTGCACTGGATGACCAACGTCACAGTCTTGGAATTTCCTTCCTCCTGAACTACTGATGTATAGGTTAACCTGTCATTTTGTTGATGTTAACTGTAGACAAGAAGCTTTAGTGGTATATCCTGTATTATTGTTTACAGCCATCACACTGTGGATTGCTTTTCAGAGAGAACTGTATTAAAATGGGATCCTGCACTGTAAACATAAAACATTTTTTGACAAGTTACCAGGTAGTGTACTTTGTGTTGTATCAACATACAGCTCAGATGCCTAATTATGAATGTTTCTACTGCTGACACAAGTGATGGATACACAGGCAAGTGGGACACCAACTAGGCTTCCACCCAAAAAGCATGAAAAGGTCAAGGGTCATTCCCTCAGTAGTCAGTAACTCACCCTGCATGCCGCAGCTATCCAGACTGTTGTTGGCTGACAGATCCAGTGAGTTCGGCCTCTCGACTCTCCTCCCCCGGGGCTGCCGTAGATTTGTTTCTGCCACAGTATTGTCTGTGCTGGCTGGCGTCAAGCTCGCCCGCTCCACAGCTGGACATGGGTTGCTGTTGTTGTTATTGGAGTTTGTCCGGCCGGCGTCCAGCAACCGGTGGTCCCTCCTGTCCACGAGCCTCTCCATGAGGCCGTTATCCCTGCCAGCCTGCTGCTCCCGCCTCAGCAGGGGCTCGTGCTCGTCCGGGCTGGAGTTGATGTTCAGCCGGCTGTCTTCCACGCTGAACTGAGACTGCAGCGCCTCTTGGACGTGATGGGCAGAGCCGTTGGCCAGCTGGCTGGTGGGCACTGACCCGTTGGCGTACTGGGTCTGCATGGCGGCAGTGGAGGAGGAAGAGGAAGATGGCACGTTTGGCATCTGCCCCCGGCTTTGCCCGTTGTTGGTAACTGTCACCACGTGAGGCTCAGCTGCATTGACTGTGTTCAGTTTGGCCACCCCGGTCTCCACCTGCTTCAGGTTGGACTTGTGCTTACTGCCGAACTTCAGGCGAGGCTCCTTGGTGACATTTTTGGTGTTGAGTGGCAGGCTGGTGGGCCGCTTGGGCAGGTTCTGCTGCTTGGGGAGGGGGTATATGGGCGCGGATGGCATGTCTGCGATCAGACCCGCATTGCTGGCAGCCAAGCTGCCCACTTGGCCAAAATCCTGCTGGCCAGTGACCTCCGCAGCCAGCTTCATCAGAGGGTACAGCAGGCTAGAACTGCTGCTGCTGAGCGGGTCGGGGACACTGAACTGCTTCATGGAATGCTCCATCAAGTTCTCGTCTGAGCTCTCCTTCAGGTTCTTGTCCACCTCCTTGGGGTCCAGCTTGGTGGTCTCCAGGTCTTCCTCTGTCAGCTGCAGGCAGACCAGTAAGGGCGCCCCGTGCTGCAGGAGGCCGTCATCGGGGAAGGTTGTCTCCGAGATGGTGGTCATGACGGTGCTGGGGGTCAGTCCTGTGGTGGTGGTGGTGGTGGTGGACACACTGGTGCTGCTGGTCTCGGGGCTGGGGAGCCGCGCCTGGGCCTGCTGCCGCTCGTAGTTGATGGAGTTGCGGTTCTTCTCGGGCCCTGTGCCGGCGGCAGTGGTGGAGGAGGTTGAGTTCTCACTGGAGAGGTTCTTGACGATGCCTTCGGTGTGGTGCAGGGAGTCCTCGATGTAGGAGGATGAGGAGTAATCGGGGTATGGGCCAATCTTTGGCACTCGTCTGCTGTGTGAGAGATTCCTGGGAAAGGACAACCGATAAGTTAAGCCACTTTTCTGCTCTTTTTGCTAAGTGATCGTGTTCATACCTGGTTAGCAGCTTGAGCTATTGAGATGTCTTTATTGAGCCGGTCACAGCTAAACAGATTAGTATTAATGTTGTTAATAAATAAATAACTATAAATATTAACTCATAACCAGTATATTAGTAACATAAAAGCCCCAGCATGCTATAAACACAACATTTCACACATCCACAATATGTAAAAATGCAGGTATGTACTAGCACCTCCACTATCTCCCTGACGTGCAGGAGGTTACTATCAAGTTTCCTATATGTTTTCTCTATGCAAGCTCCCTATCCTACACATACAGAAAGCTGGTGCTCTGTACCTTTCGTTCTGCAAGGCAGTGGACATTGGATTGACGGTGGGGCTGACAGACTTATTTCTGTCCCAGATCATCATGAGTTCTGCCACCCTCTCCTCAGCGCACTGTGCAGTGAGCCGCGCCTCTGCGTCCTGGTCCCAGCAGTCCTCCATCGTCTCCTTCAGAGAGCGAACAGCCTGCCCCGAAAAAAAGAGCCCACCTCTTCATACTGTACTGCTGTTCACAAGACTAGATATTAAAAAAATTATTACTATATTTTTTAAGTCGATGTCATTCAAGACTAAAGAGCCACATACCGGACTGTAGAGCGCACTAGTAGTATAGGAAGGATAACTCAAAACAGCACACCGGTAAATTAACTTACTGTATATACTAAGACTTATTTCTATGCCCGATTCTGTTATTTTTGTAATTGGTTATCCAGGGTTGTACCTTTAAAGGACACACTAGCATGAACACCCTATACAGTCCATTCATCAACTGGCAAAATATCCCAGCAACTAATGAAGCAAATGTGGAGCACATTAGACACAAATGAATTAGCACATCATGGAATTAGCACATGGCCGATTCGACTTAATTGAATCATAATAAATAGGGCTCCATAATCCAGGTTATTCTGCTGCTGCAGTTTTCTTGGTTAGAAAACACTGAAAATATTCAAACTAGATCCTCAACTATAAGTCTGTCCCACACGGATAACATAAGGCTACATTTAATAAGCGTATTCCCCTGTGCATTTGTTTAATACATTTTCCACTCAAATGAAAAAACAAAAAATGAAATATTACAAAAACTGGAAATAAATAATTTGGTATGCGATTAGAGCGTGAATTTTGATGACTGTTTACTTTGTTTGCCAACTCCAGTGTCAGCCCCAGCATTGCAGGAGGACTGACCAAGGCTGAATGCAAGGCTTCACATGCCAGTAGCGTTCCACGGCAGACTGGTTCAGCTTTGTTTTTAGTTGTGGCATTTCAAGCCACTTCTCAAAAGAATTGCATACATTTTCATTGAAGATTGTTCACAATGCCATTTGATCTAATCCAAGGTCTGGAATGGAAATATATTTTTAGTTGTTAAGCTAAAAAAAATGGTTTTGCTTCAAACTCAATTGCTTTTGTCAATTCCACCCATCTAAAAACCTGGTGGAAAAATGCATTGTAAAGAGAGTGACAGTAATGTTCTGGTGTGTTGGGAAAATACCTTTTTACTATTGATATGCAAAGTAAGCTGCAAGTCTTGCCTTTGTAGAGCTGAACTGTACGTTCCTGAGAAAAAGAAGGAACCATTCTCCTTACCAGGCTGTTCTCCTTCCAGGCTTCAGGGAACTTGGGCCGCTGCTTTTCTCTGGAAACTAGCACTTGCATGTCCTCGAAGGTGGGGTGATTCCCAGCTTCCACCAGGAATGCCATTTGATACTCCGGCACAGTCTCTCCTGGGAAGAGGTTCAAAAGGTGATTAGAAGGTGCTGACCAACAGCCAACATTTGTGAAGGCAAAGCAACATTACAGTAGGTTTGCATTTATAATACATTGAATAACTTATTGTAAGACAGCTGGTGCTTGATCACTGTAGTACTAGATCTTCAGTTCCCAAGACAGTACCTTAGTAGACCATTTGGTTTAACACTTACTATGGGTTACACTAATACTTTTATTATGGACATGCATCCAAGATCATACCGTTGCTTCTCACCTGGAAAGAGGTCTGTACACCTCATGAATATCTCCCAGTAGATGAGCCCCAGTGCATACATGTCCACCTGCTTGAGGGCAGATTCGCAGTCCCGCAGGTTCACAGCTCCCTCCAGAACCTCGGGGGCCATGTATCGTATAGTTCCCACCTGGAGGGAAAGCAAAAAAGAGTTAGTGAGGCTCTGAATAGGGCGGTACATAATATGTAAGAAAATAACACAGAATCACAGAGCAATTAAACTGGGCAGGTAGCAACAGCAACCTAGCAGTGGAATAAGAAGGTAATGGTTGCCACCTTGCATCACAGGGACAGAAGCAAAGCAACTGCGAACAGTGAGCACTTCACGGTGAATGAAAGCATGACAAATGTTTTGCAGGCTTCTCAGTCAGCTACTTGGTAGCATTCAGTTCAGCCTGGTGTGACACCATGACAGCCCACCAAGGCCTATTTAACATACTATTAAAAATACTATTCTGACACTGCATTACTAGTGCCAAATAATGCCATTTCATCACGGCTGGAGATGGGCTTCTCCAAATGCATGTAAAACTCTAAAGAGCGGCATATAATCCTCCACTATATCCCTGATGCTTAACCACTAGTGATTCTGTATAAACCATGTGCTGTGGAAAAAGTCTTGGTCTAGCTGAATAACTGTGCCAATTAAACATCTTTCAAATAAATAATAAATCAGTAAAAAAAATAAATCCTGTCCGCTCATGAACTCCCTGAGCTCCCAGCAGCTCACCTCACTGATGGCTGCGTTGTCCTCCTCTCCCGGCCGGACCAGTCTGTTTCCTGTCAGTTTCATAGAGAGGCCGAAGTCGCTGATCACACACGTGCCATCGTTCTTTACCAGCACGTTGCGGCTGTTCATGTCCCGGTGTGATACTGCAGGCTTGTAGTAATCTGTTGGGGGCAGACGAGAGGAAAATCAAGAATGAAAAACTTCCCAGAGAGTTCAAATGACACTTTTCTGAAACGCCTCACCTTTTACAATCCTAAGACCACAGTGTTTATTCCTGGAACCAGAAGGTCTGACGGTGATGTCACCCACAGTCACAGCTTTGTTAGAATACCTTTGGCTTTTTGAAAACCATGGCAACATAGGGTAACCAGATTTAGGCCCTGATAGACATATAAACATGTCATTTCCTCCTTACAATTCCACCCTTAATTGCCTTTTCGTCTGAGTTAGGAAAGCCGTCTTTAAAGATGGTTCCTGGCAGCTTTTTTTCTTATTGCTATTCCAAGGAATTACACCTTGTTTCAAAATTAATAGAAGGGGTATCTAGGACTTAAAAATGAATACGTTCTACTGGTGTAAGAGGAAGTGGTGAAAACCCTTCGAGAAAAGGAAAGATATGAGGTAAAATAAAAAATACAATTCATCAAGAAAATGAGAGGTCAGAATGAAAAAAATCTGCCAAATAGCCAGGACATTAAATAAACCAGTTTACCGTAACTTTTCCAGCATTAACTACATAGTTACAGTGTCTTCTATGGAAATAAGTCATACAAACGTTATACTATAGGAGGTTATTTCCTGGGTCTAGCATTTTGTGGTTTTGAGTGGAGACGTTTTCCCAAGACCACTTGCAGTTTTGAAAAGGAGATCATCTGAATGTTTAGCAATTCAAATTTAAAATAGCTCTGTTCCTGAATCTTACAAGCCAGGGCACACATCTTTTGTGTTCGTTCAATAAACAAGAGCTTTCTTGTGTTCTTTTCTTCAGGCTATGGAAGGTCTCATACAGTGATAAATGATAGGAAAATACCCCAAAATCAAGACACAGATAGTTAACTTTAAAAAGGACACATTAGTCTCAATAACAGTATTCAACAGCATTACAAAACAAGCTGTTCTCCTAAACAACCTGAAGGCATTTTATTCTCAGATATAAGTGTTTATCCCTTTGTCTCCATCAGAGGGTGCCAGTGCTGTGAATGAGACTGGTCACGTACCTTCTTGTGTTTGAAGGCGGGACAGGACTGCGTTTTTTTTAAATACAGTGTAGGAATTACGGATTTGATTTCCATGCTCTTTCTTGGATGTGCCACCACTGCTTCATACATCCAACCAAAAGGGTACAAATATATTATTTAAAGGCGTGCTAACCACAGATTTACCGTATTTTCACTGCCTTTTCTCATGTGGTCATTTCATTCTTTGCTTGTATTTTATACTTCAATTTGGACCAAAACTTGCTGCTGCTGCTTCCTGGTGCAGAACAGTATCCAGCCACTTGTGTTGCAGTTTAAACTGAGTCCAATGATGAGAATGAAGCATCAATAAACAGATCAGCCAACTGAGAATCTGCAGTTATCTATCAAAGTCAGTCAGACCACTTCTGCCTTGCAACAGGGAAATACTACAGATTGTTCATGGATTGAAAACAAATAACTAATTAACCTGTTTAAAAAAACTAAACAAGCCAATCTTGGCCTAGATGACTGCAGCCCATTTGTTCTGTTGGCATAAAATCACTTCCACTCGTCACAGTGGAATGCCTTGCACTTCTGCCATGCTCAACTGTGCAGATACTGCAGCTGCAGTTCAATGAACTTCAAGGCAGGGTCTCAGCAGTTTGTAACACCACTGAAAACTTTACACAAAACATCAGTTATGCACATGTAGCACAATTCATTGCATATTTGTACTGAAGAGATTTAAATATATATATGTATATATATATATATATATATTTATATTTTAATGATGTGTTTTTATATACAAGCCCCTGCTGAAATAATTCCCCCTTTTTTAATAAAATGTTTTCATGCCTTCCTGAGCTGCAGCAGATTTTGTAGATGTCATTTGAGCTGATGCAGTTAGAAGTGGAGCATGCCTGTTTGGTGGCAAGAATGCTACCAGCAAGGAAGCAGGAAGTGTGTGGCTGCCAGCGGCTGACACTGCCTTTTGGGAACGTAAACAAACTGGAAACCCCCACAAGATCTGGTTTCTGTTGAACCATCACCAGGCAGCAAAAAGAAGGGCGGTCATGACTGTTGGGACTCCATATTGAGTGTGCAGTCTGGATCCCTTTACAACAACAGCGTGCAGCCCTCCAGGAGCCTTTGTCAAGCACATTATTGAGAACGTGGACAGGCTCCTAGAATGAACAGGAGTCGACCCGGTAGTAGTCGTCCACATTGGTACAAGCAACATTGAAAGAGACAGACCAAAAATCTGGTATAGTAAGCAAACTTGTTAAATTTGCAGATGACACTAAAATAGGAGGATTGACAAACACCATTACAGCAGCAAAGGTCATTCAAAATTATCGTGACAGCATTCAGAACTGGGTAGACACATGGCAAATGATATTTAATATAGAAAAGTGTAAGGTACTGCACGCAGGCAATAAAATGCCCATTACAAATACCATATGGGAGATACTGAAAATGAAAAAGGAATCTAAGAAAAAGATTTAGGAGTTTATGTTGTCTTCATCTAGACAATGTGGGGAAGCTATAAAAAAAGGCCAACAAGATGCTCGGATATATAGTGAAAAATTTAAATCAAGGGAAGTAATGTTAAAACTTTATAATGCATTAGCAAGACCTCATCTAGAATATTGTGTTCAGTTCTGGTCACTACTGCTCTAGAAAGAGTGCAAAGAAGAGCAACCAGAATTATTTTGGGTTTAAAAGGCATGTCATATGCAAACAGGCTAAAATAATTTAATCTATTCAGTCTTGAACAAAGACGACTACGTGGCGATCTGATTCATGCATTCAAAATTCTAGAATGTACTGACAATGTTGACCCAAGGGACTTTAACCTGAAAAAAGAAACAAGGACCAGGGGTCACAAATGGAGATTAGACAAAGGGGCATTCAGAACAGAAAATAGGAGGCACTTTTTTACACAGAGAATTGTGGGAGTCTGGAACCAACTTCCCAGTAATACCGTTGAAGCTGACACCCTGGGATCCTTCAAGAAGCTGCTTAATGAGATTCTGGGATCAATAAGCTACTAACAACCAAACAAGCAAGATGGGCTGAATAACCTCCTCTCGTTTGTTAACTTTCTTATGTCACCCAGAGGCCATATTCAGTCTAGTATCAAAAAATGAAACATGAGGACACTGTAGCTTTAAATGCAGTTTTGTTGAAATTAAACTGTGAGAAAAACCCTGAGGAATCCCAGAAGTTTAAACTTAATAGTACCACAAAGCAATAACCACCCCCCCCAACCCCTGCCCCTTTAATGTATTATTCAATTGATAATGTTGTTAATTGGCATAGACCTATTTAACGTTGAACTTATAATGCAAAACATAATACTTTTGATTACAAAGATTCAAATTAAATGTGTTGTAAGAAAAATATAATACTATTGTGGATCATATTTAATTTAAAACATCTACAGTAAGAAAGGCAAGTGTCTACGCTTTTAAATCTTAAGAGGTCGTCTCTGGAGTGCACTGGAAAAACATATCTAGTTCCAGTTTGAAAACAAAATACAAAACAGAATGGCTGTTCTAGGAGACAGTGGAAACTTGACAAGCATGCTGATGCTCTTTACTGCAAGCAGAGCTTCAGCAAAGCAAAAAGCAGATTGATGCTGTGTTTTGTTTCTGACTTTCTGTCCTCCACAAAGAGATCATTTGTCGTACTGCAGAACTGCGCTGATTGCCAAACAGAGAAGAAAACTGCTGAATGATCTTAAAGGCCGCTGGCTCAGGGGTGCTGATGTCGAGCCAAAATGATGACATCATATCATCCGAAGCAAGACGTTTGATTCATGTGATTCGGTCTGGTTCTCATGCATGTAGACCTAATGTCTGGCAACTGGACTGGAACACCAGCCTGTGCAGGGAATCTCTAAGCACAGATTGGTGATCTGCCTGTTTGCCTTGCTGTCTCCTCCATACTTAGAGGTATTAAAGTTTGAGAGTGCAGACCAAAAAAAAAAAAAAAAAAAAAGCCATAATGCCTCTGCATAGCTTTTGGGAGTTATTTAGATGTCTTTGTGCTGGGCGGCTGTTAATGATTTTTAATAACAAAAGTCAAAACTGACTCACAAGGAAGCCAGCCTGAACAATGCAATGCTGGATGGACAAACAGATTTTCTACTTTTGTACTACTTTTGGATCTTTCTAACTATTTGTAACCCCTAACAAAAACAGATTTAAAAAAAAAAAAGTTTTTTTTTGTAGTAAAACAATGTTCTTGAACATGATCTTAATACCGCTGCCCTACATTTTAAAAACCTGTCCTGACCTGGTATATTTATATTGTCTGTGTAGTGATTTTATGAAGCATTTTGACAAATCACTATAGTGGAACACCCCAGCATGATTAAACTGTGGACAGCAGCATATATATCCCCTGCTGTTCAAATCATTAAAGCAGCCCTCAGCACATCGTCAACGGAACAGCTTACCTCCTCTCAGCAGCTCGGTGTGAAGGTACGCCAGGCCGCGGGTCACTGAGTGAGTCAGTCTGCAGGAGCTCACCCAGTCACTGGTATGCAGACTCAGGTACCGACACAGAGAACCCTGAACAAACACACCATTTCCAATGGTTATGACTGTATCTGGGACAACTGGAAGTCATTTGAGGGAGAAACAATCATCGTTATCTCTAAAATTATGAACCTGTACATTTTTTAACAAAATTGACCTTGGAGGCACATCAGGTTCACACAGGTGTATCAGAGATATGACTCATAAAAGATTGGTTTGTTTTGTACCAGTGACACAACAGAACTCTACTGAAGACAAGAAATCAACTTCAAAACAAAAGCGTTATCCAGGATAAAAGGGGGAACCCTGTAGTGACTCAGTTAAATTGTACGTCAGTCCATCACTCTAAATAATTGTATCACTTCCTTCCTGTTGTTATTTCCAAAATTTTCAAACAAAGCCTGTTCTGTTTGTGGATATTTTCATTGATAAATACTGGGGAATTACTGTGTAGTGTGATGAAGTATGGAGTGTTTAGCATCGCAGCCACTGCCTGGGTCAATATTGTTACAGGAGTGCGCACAGGAGAGCCGTGACTAAGGCTCGACAATTGACAGCCACAGCAATTTACCAATGACAGGTTGAACAAAATGAACTACCTCCTCTAAACTGAGGAGGAGCTTATGTGACCTTTTGAGGCAGCTGGTTGTTATTAATAAAGACCTAGCATGGAGTCAATTTAACCTGCATTGTCAGAAGCTCTGGCACCCATTGATTAAAATATTTTCTCTTACGTAAACACTACATAAATCGTGATAAGTGACTTCACGTATTTTAACTTCACTGTGCTAATAGCTAGTCCGGAAAACATCCTGGCAATGTTTAAAATAAATTCAGAATATTATTTTTCACATATTTAACGTACAAGGGGTTTTCCCAGTGTTTTGTAATGCGGTCAGGGTGGCTAGTTCATGGCTACGGGGGTCTTTGCTCTGCCTGTAAAAGACTGCAAGTAGACAGTGCTCACGTGAGGATAGTACTCCATGACCAGCAGGTACTCCATGCGGCCTTCAGCAGTGAGCCTCTCGTCCCCCACGATGAACCTGGCGATGTTGTCGTGCTCCATGAGTGGCAGCCGGTATATGTTCCTCTCGTTGATGAAGTTTTGCCTGTTGGTGTAGTTGAACACCTTCACGCCTACGGGCCGCTCATCCAGGGATCCTTTATATACCGCGCCGTACCGTCCGCGCCCGATCAGCTGGGAGCACGAGAGAGCAACATTCACAAAGGGGCACGGGAATCACAAGATTAAGAAACTTAAAAGAACCGCCAGCCAGACATGGATCATTGGGCTACAAACTGTATCCTATTAAGGTCATTTGGCTCACCAGGACTGCAAGTACAATAGATCGTCTTTGGTAGAAAGTATAGCCTCTTTAAAAGCCCACTGTCACAGCAATGGCTCATCTAGTTTAATAGCTGAATGCAAAAATCCCAATGTCCCTTGAAATCTTCTAACACTTTTCTCCATTTTTCTACAGTAGTTATTCTAAAAGTACGTCACCACTTGCATGGCTTGACACCTTCTCCTTTGTCCAGACACTGAGGCCTCCACAGAGGTACCCCGGCAGTTCTTACCTCAAGCAGTTTGAGGCTGTCCAGGTCGAGGGAGGGCTCAGAGGAAGCTGCTTCCATCATGTTCATGTTGTGAAGGCCTGCTTTACGGTCTCCTGTGGGCAAAACAGGGGGCAAGTGTTAGCAGGGAATTCAGGAACGAATAGCATGAAGTCTTTTGGTTGGTTTTATATTAATAGGTTCTGGTCTGCTGTATATATGGAAGGTTCTGGAAGCACAGTTACAACAGCAGTTCAGTGAGGTTTTTACATTCAGTTGTACATTCATACTGTCTTGTCAACAGGCAACAGCTGCCCAATGAATGTAATGCTGTACTGAGCCAATGTGAAGGAATCCTGCTCTTATCTCAATGACTTGTGGGGGAGGGAGGACGTTCTGCTGATAGGCCAAAAAACAACATTTATAGTAAATACATTACGCCTGGTTTCCACAGGCATTAAAAGTCCAGTTCTGTTTTACATTTCCTAATCACTTCTATTTGGAAAGCATTTTTATAAATTTCCAAACCTGTCCGTCCCACTGCTCACACTGTTCGGATTCATGCCATTTCATTACTGAAATGAACACTTGGCCCGACTCATGGACACAGGGTATGACTTGGTGAAAAGGACTATGACAGGTCTTCACAAACAGCAAGAAAGTGTGGTATTAAATAACTGTTCTCTCACCGGTTAGCATCCTGTACCCAAAGAAAAGTGCTACGATCAGGACAGCCACGACCGAAACAGAGGCCAGTGCAATAACGATGGTCTCCTCACGACTGTTTGGATCTATAAATAAAGAAACGAATGCAATTAGATCATCTGTAAAAAAATAAGAAAACAGAAATCAAGGAATTCACACAGAATTTAAATGATTTAGGAAGTATGGGTGATTCTGAAATGATTTGTTATTCAACGGTGCCATTGAAAACACCTGGATTAGGGTATATGCAGATGGATGGCAAAATGAATATGAAATAAATCAGTACTCTAATATATAAAAGCTGCACATCCTTGTTGCAGGCCAGTTTCAGTCAATGAGTGCACACACAGCTGTGGTGCATTACAGAAGTAAACAGAGAATGTTGGTTTGTTGTTGCTGTTTTTTTATGATTTGGATGTCTGATTCCAAAACATTCAAAATACAGGAGTATCCAGAATATTAAGGGCATGTAAACACATGCTCAAACCTGCCTTTTATAAATAGCAAGATTAATTCCTAAGTTAAAAATATATTTGTTTTATAAAATAAAAACTCACTACTTAAAGTTTTCTTCAACTGTTTTTACTTTGTTCGATAGTGTTCTAGACTGTTCTGGTTTCATTAACAAGGGCCTAGAAAAGTTTCATGCAAGCCAGACATTTAATTAATAAAAACAAACAGCTTTTTTTTTTTATTAGAGTTAGAGCTTTGTGAATATGACTGATAGAAATACAGTATATTCCTTACATGTATGACTGGCTACATAATTACAGTGACCTCATACCAAAGCCCCCAGTGTGTAGCGCTTGCAAACAAGTGTGTCTTATCCAGTGTTGTTTTCTGTGATTTGGGCCTCTGTAGCTTGCTGTCTGTTGCTTCTCACAATACACTGCACATGTCGGAGGGCTTGATCCATCATGACTCGCTTGCGACCGTAAATTTCCTGCAAACATTGCAATTTCAGGATCTTCCGGGAGTCTTGATGGACATTTTGTGCAATGCAGCCAACACACACAGCTTATAACGGTCTAGGGGATCACATGATGCACACTGCAGAACAGGGCCAATTCTATTTTTACATCTTACATTCTATAACATTTTGGCCAGTCAGTATACTGTATTTTTATAATTAAGCCATAATACATGGTGCCAGAACAGATTTGAAGAAATCAGGCATGAGATTTAGGAAAACTCCATTAACATGCATTTCAATTTCCTTTCTTTAAGGATCGAGACACCAAATGAGTGAGAAACAAACAAACAAACAATGTAGTGTTGTTCACTGGTTTAGTGGGTGGGCGATGTTAATGTTGCATCTTTGTTTTTTCTACTGGTAATCGCCCTGTGCAGACGCTTTGTAGTTTGTTAGTTTTATCCCCTCAGGGCATCATTAAGTTAACAATGGTTCATCAGATCTGATGCATGAACAGAGCAAGTCAGGCTAGTTAAAAAAAAAGACAAAGTACAGGGGTGAAGCTTGGTGTAGGATTCAGCTAATTTTCAACTGTGTAGAAAATCACAGCTTTTCTGTGAGTAGAATAAACAGAGAAAAAGCCTTTATACAAAAACAAACAAAAAAAAAACTACTGACTGTGCAATTTCAGTACAGACATAAAAGGCTTTAAAAATGTACGTCAAGAATTGAGCCACCCCTGATGTGGTTTTTCTGATCTTTCATTTTCTTTCAAACACTTCCATAATTACACCAGAAGCCTAATCTTGAGCACAGACTATTATAAACACAAGCTGCTTATTTCTCCTTGTCTCAAGCTGCTGTGTTGTGCAGCCAAATCCAACTCTTAACTAAAAAAAAAAAAAAATCAACTCTACAACAGGACACCCGCATAAGAACTCGGTTAAAACTTGTACACATCAAAGTGGCGTTCGTAATAAAGGCAGTGTTACTGAAAATCAACACAGCGGAATGCAGCTTATTTTTGCATGGGCTCCGCCAACTTGAAGACTACCCATCACTTAGAAGAGTGCAGTAACTGCTGGTTGAGAGAGTGAGCTTAACCAGTGGGAAACGGGCAGAAGGCATACTGTAATTAAACAGTGGATCTCAAAGCTCAGGGTTTAAGACAACAAAATAACACACAACAAGCAAACCAGAAACAGACTCCTGACTGACAACAGGATGTCATTTTAGAGGGTACCACATCATTAAAGACATTTTAAATAACATATTGTTTATTAAAAAAGGTTAAAAGCAGATTCTAATTTAAAACAGCTTTACACTGTAATCCATCAAATACTGCCCCCTTTTGCTGGCCAGCATTTTTCATACTAACTTTTTAAATAACTGATCCAAACTGGTTATATAAAGACCCGTACTGTGTACTAGTTGTGGCAGTATGCCACGACAGAGCTGTCCAACTTTCAGGTCTTTAAAATGGCTGGCACTGTTAGAGTGAGCTCTCCAAAACTAAAACAAATGAAGTCAAATCCACAGCAGTGTGCCACCCTAAAGAAAAACACATTTTTATAGGAACCTCTCTAGTCAAAAACTAAATCTTCTGAATTTCTTCCATTTTTAACACACTGAAAAATATTTTACAAAACCTTGGATTCTTAGCTTGAATTTAACCTGTTTTTATTCGTATTGGTATTGACTAAGGATAAAACCATTAAAAAACAGTGAGGTCCAGCTTTTTCAAGACCTTTAATTCACCAACACAGCTTGCAAACTGTTAACGAAACATAGCTAGTAAAACATACTTTTCAGACATTAAATTAAGTTTCTGAATTGTTTGTTTGTTACTTGTTTTATAAAATGAACTGTTTCATTTTACTTTTGGTGCAGTCCTTGATATAAAAAAGACAATATACTAAGCATAGGGTCATAAACAGTTAATAACCCAGAATAAAACATTTTGCATCTCCAGCTGCAATGTATGTCTGAGTCTCTCTGACTCATACAGTCCCATCGTTGTGGCGAGGGAACTGGAGAAGCCAGGGAGAATTAAGGGTGTGTCGCGACTGGCTTGCTGGCATACAGAAGATACATGAAAAGAGTTTCCTGCAGAACAGTGTTGACATGTAAAAAACGTGCTACCCAGCCAGAGAATAAAATAGTTTTGCGAGTGTGATAAGATAAAAACAATAGTGGGAGTGGAGTTTTTTTTTTTCTTTAAAAAAAGTGGTTGAGCGGATTTGCTGAGACGGACGCAAGGCTTTCTTCTATGAATAATTTACGTCACATTAACCTTATGTTAAGTATTCGGTTCTTTTAAAATTATTCAGACATGGGAACTTGAAACCTAAGTTACATTTCATTACACACGACTGAAGCAAGTGTCTTGTGGAATGTTTAGTTTGATTTATTTGAATATTTAAGAATTTATAAGCTCTCCTTTTTTCAGGAAGGCTCAGTTTCCTTTGTCAGAATAACACACAAGTCCGAAGAACCCTTACTGTCCATCATACTGTCACATGTTGCACGCCCTATTGCTAAGTACGCAGCTGAACCCCAGTGTGTTATGGGTTGCTGTAATAGGGGTGTGGGAATCTGCTGCAAGAGATTGAAAGAGAAAAAGGAGTTGCCATTGAAATGGTGACTTGGCGCCAGGATATACTATTTACAAGCAAACAAAAGACCATGTGATGCTACCAGCGATGGTAGAGTACAGAAGGGCATGCAATAAGTGTAACAGGAACAAAAAGGCAAAACCAAAACACTGGGAAAACACAACTAAAAACAAAAGGTGCCATGAGTATGACTAGCGTTGCTCTTGCTATAAAGACAGATCTCACTGACATGCTCCTGTACTTATGGGATTGAAAAAAAAAACAAAATTAGCCCAAAATTAATGAAAACACTGACCCTGTTCCCAGATGTGGAGGTCAGATGTTTGGTTTAAGCTTGTTGTGCGCAAGTCTCACACAGCGCATCTGGCTTGTTTCCAATTTACAAAAACAAATGAAAGAAAACCCAATGCAGTGCACAGAAAAAAAGAAATACAAAACCACTCGATCCCACTTGCAGCTGCGTAAACACAACGCAAGGACGTCTTCCTGCAGTATCTGTTTGTCTGTAAAATCCAGTGACAAGCGCAGTAGCACTAGCCGACAGTTTAAAATGAAAAAAGTGGAAAAGTAGATTAATTTGAAAAAGACTGAGGTGGAGTGGATTACACAAACATGTTTCAGTCCAAACAGACCATCGTCAGCGCATATAAATTGAAATTGCTTGTTTTTCTGATAGTGATGCCGAGTTGACCTACTATTTAATAACCAAGAGGTAATTCACAAATTGTGTAACATGTTCGTTATTACAATTAAAGGACATTTTACTAAATGCCTGAGGAATCTTATTTTTAATGGTTATAGAAAGCAGTTATTTTTAGGAAGCAATGCAGGACTTGGATAGCCTGCTAATGTGCCCTGTGCTGGAACAGGCAGTGGGGGACTCCTCCTTACAGCTACTGCTTGACAATGCCTAGTCCTGCTTTGCTACAACATGTCATCGTATTCTGAAACAATGTCACCTGCTTAGGCCAAGTCTGAACATTCAAGAGGTTTCACTATGATTACCATCAGGATGTGAGAAACCTTAGTGTGTGGAAAACCTGGGCTTCAAATCCAAACAAATATTCCTCCCAATTCACCCCATATATGAACTTTAATTCTTCCAAAAATTATTTCACCTAGGAGAAAAAATGTATTGGGTATTCAGTCTTTATACCCCCAGGAAAAAGACACTTGATAACAAAACTGTAAACCACAATACTATAACCATCAGCATCAACAAATACCACAAATAAAGGGTTACAAATATTTTGCACTATTTATTTAAATGACAACATGTATTTTTCACTCAGGAGCATGCCAGCATTCCTTGAAGTGTTGCAATCAGGCCACCAACGCAGCACGGCGTTCAGCAAACAAAATGGACGTTCTCTGTATACAGCAAGTTCACAAGGTGGGGAGTGAATGGACGTTGATAGAATTCCCAAAAAACAATGACCGACAGGATAGTAAATAAACTGCGACTGTTTTTAACGAAGAAATTCAGAACAATTTGCAGTTTCGCAGTACACAGCAACAGTAAGTGTAGCAGCAGTACTGTCAATGCTAAGTCAAGGGATGTTCATTGAACACTTTTAAAAGTCAACTCTTCTGGCATATAAAATTAAACGGGTCTTGCAGCTTTCTATTATATTATAATAACGATATCCCTGACCTAGTATCAGAGCTGTGTACCGTTACGATATAGGCTATATATAGATGGTTTTAATAGGTTACTATGACAGTGCAGTCAGATGATGCCCTTTTGAGGTATTGAGGATGTTCACCTGAAATGAGGCAGTGGTTGCAATTGTAATTGCATGTTGTCAGGCACAACCACAGGGATCCTTGGCGTACATATTTAATTGTATGAGTCAGGGACACACAAAGCACTTCAATGCTTTTGTTAAGTCTTGTATCACAATTTCTGCACAAGTTTTCTACCATATCACAAGTTTTCTGCACCATTTTATCTGAAAAAGACTCAACTTTATACCAAGAAAGAACTGAAATGCATCGCTATGCAGAGTTTCAGACAGGAAAACAAACAAACTCTGCAAATAAGACCATGTTATTGGCAGATACATTTTTGCAACCATCTCCAAAAGTCAAGCAGAGATTGGATTATAAAAATGACATTGGCTACCAATATTCTAGCCAGCCTGTGCCGAGTGTTTGAGTTCCAGGATTACTGTGAAGGCGATTTTAACATTGAATCCACTGAAAAACAGCAGCAGAAGAATATAGGTATTATATACTGCTGGTTCTCTGCATTTAAAATGTTTTTCAGTAGACATTTTCTTTATTTCTGTTACAGAACACAGCAGCATACTAAATGAACCTACACAGTGGGACACATGAGGAATACATTGCAGTTTGCTATCTGATGTTACATTTCTGTCATATAAACATACTTGGTCAGAACACACACACTTAAATACATTTATTTTTATTATTATTATCATTTGTTTATTTAGTAGACACCAAGGCGACTTACAGAGACTAGGGTATGTGAACTATGCATCAGCTGCAGAGTGGGGATGGGTCGGTATATCTGTTTTTCGGTTTACCGCGGTTTAGGTACATTACGGTATTAATACCGTTCCTTTTATTCTAAACCGCAATTGTGTTATACACCGGTTAACGCATTTTTTCAACTGCAAACACGCTTCTGAAAGCGATGGTACTTGCAGCCTTAGCAAAGTGTCTGAGGAAGATCTTTTTTTGTTAACTGATACTGTATTTTGATAATGGGTTTGAAGGAAACTGTCAACGACACAGAACACACGTTTCAATTGCTATGTTCTGTTACCCAGAGTTTGCTGCGCCGGCTGCTCTAGGCTGCTGTCTTTCTGACGTCACACTCAGCTTTTAGAGAAACGCCTTCTCCAAACCTTGCAGCACAGAACACATTTTCAGCGTGCTGTATTTGTGTGGATTATCAACAGTCAGTTTAATGTAATAGATAAACATTACATTTATTGTAAAATTATACATCACTTATCACGGAATTAGTACGTTGTTTTTTTTTTTTTTTTTTTTTTTTTTTTTTTTAATTATTTATTTACTTATTTAATATAGTGTGGACAGGGCTGTTCACGGCTTCATTGTATAATGACAAAATGTTGTTCGCCTCCGCTACAAGGTGGCAGCAGTAGTTTTAGTGGTTATTTGCATTACGATTAGCAGGTCACTCGTGATCTTTGCATCGTCCCTTTGGTTCACAGCCGCAGCCAGCCTCCCGCAATAACATTTCAAAGCTCCGCTGGGCTGTGCCGAATCTGTACAGATTTCTGTGGGTGCTGAGTGACGTCAACAGCGCATCTCCGAGATTGTGTGCAGGACTGCGGAAATCTGAGAACACAACCCGTCTCAAACAAAACTAGCACAGACCCGCGACTGCAGCAGGATAGCCTACGTATTATCAACGTTGACTTGTTTAAATCATTCCATGAAAGGAAGTGTGTTTTGTTGGCTTTATTTTTGTGAATTACAGTAATTTACGTTAGTCTTTCTTCAGTTGGACCACACAGCCTCCTACATTTACTTGTGTTGGCTGTTGCAGCATGCTAACGTATTGGCTCCTCAAGTCAACTGAGATCTGCATAAACCCTTTAATGCATTCTAAATGACACTGTAATTGTGTTGCCTGCAGAAATACCTCAGAAGGGCTGGTTTGTGCCTCCCAACAATCTAATATAAACCACAGGACTACCCTTAAATCATTATTACCCTTAAATCATTTTTACTTTACAGGATTAAACTCGTACAAATCAAATACGACTGCGTATAAGGCCACAGTACAGTGTACTAAAGTCTATTAAATCAGACAAGCCACTGAAATATTCTGGGAAACAACACGTTGTTTGTCTAAGCTTGCTCTCTGCTTTCACACCCAAAAACAAAATACAACACACAGAACTGCATTCGACAGCTCGCTAGTAAATCCCGATGCAAGTCTTATGACGAGAGTGCTTAATTGTCTTGTAACCAAAACCAGACATATTAAAAGCTCCAGTCACACTGTCTCCCAACTGGGAGTGACTGGTGAACAGGGACAGAGAGGGTGGATCCAGACTGTCAAACACAACCTTTGAAGAAGGCAGCACTGAAAGTCAGACCACCGACATGACTTAACAGCTTTTCTAGTGATGGGTATTCTTAAAAAAAATAAATACAATTTTTTTTTTTTAAGTTTACGAGGGGAAACAGAGACAGCCTCAGGGCCTTTGATGATGTAACATACCTCACGGGCTGCGACGTCAACGTCTGAAACACCCGTTCACTATTTTGTGTAATCCTTCGCTTTAGTAGTGAGGCCAGGAATGCACTTTGCGGTGGGGAGACATGTTAGGTAGAGCATGCTGGGCAGAAAAAGATAATTCATAGGCAAGCCAGGGCTGTTTTGTCATCCAAGGATGGAAATATGTACCAGTCAGCATTAAAAAGAAGATTGAACATGGTGGAAGGGATTTTTCTGTGACGCTTTCATTGTACCTACACCCTCGCCTTACTCTGTACGAGAACAAAATAAAAACACAATTGACAATCATTTTTTTTTGTACCTCCTTCATTCCCCACAGGGCACCTACACCTGTGATAAGAACGTTTTGTTCCTCCCTATTTTGTTTTGTTTAAAAAAATATATATTAAGAAATGACGGGAGAGGATTTTGATCACTGCAGCATTCTCTTTATGAATTAAGTAATACATCCATAAACATGAGGACTATTTAGGTGTTAAGTCAGTGAAACCCCCAGAAGTGAACATGTTTTCATTCTGATAAACTGAAACATTGAAGAGATCACTTAGTGCTGAACTTTGGGCCTTGGCATACAGACAGACAGACATATTCCTCCAAGTCTGTGGCTGCAGTAGCAACGTTTCTCCCAGCAGGTGTCACTATTGTGCAGAGGCAAGAACAGTGGGAAAACTGCAGAATTAGATAGCAGAAATATGTCACTTTGTTTAGGTGCCATTATGTTCCTTCTTATAAAGCAACAAAGATATGATACTGGTAAAAACATTTTGAAACTTGCATGAATTGTATCTGCCATTTTGTCACACTGGAATTTAAAGAATATGACTACTGTACTTTACCATCCTCTGCCTGGATAATTATATAGAATTTCAGTTCTGAAATGCTCCCAAACACACTTTTTCAATAGGTGTCGTCTTGTGGATAAAAAAACATAAGAAAAAAAATAGATCTTTATGGGTTTGGCTAGTATGATTCTCATCAAAAAGCAAAGAGCCCAGCAAACAACTCAAATCACTTTTTGTCTCTTAAGATTAATCTCTCGCCTCCCTTTGGTATACCAGTTCTGATTCCATCCTCTGGCACTGTATCACTACATGTGTTGCTGCCGACTGCCTTTTTATGCCTTCAGGAGTCTTGAATAGAGCTCCTGTGTAGCGGGACTAGAACCATGCACACTAACAGCTTTTCTGTGTGCTACACACTCCCCCCTCCACGGTTCGCCTCAGACGCATACATTTACACGGCAACATCTGCGAGACAGCAGCTGCCATGCTTTGCATAGCAACTGCATGGGGAAGGCTACAGACTTGTCCAAATCCTCTAGGTGAAGATGAAACTTTACTGTGGCCACTTTCCCTGATAGAAACACTCAGACACGTTAAGGTCACACTGCTGTTAGACTGCTGCTGCATGCTGCAGTTCACACGCTTGAAAGGTGTTAGTATTTTTTTTTTTTACTTTGTAAGTCACGTAAGGCAGCCATTCCTTATGGGCTATCTGGTCTTTTTACTCCAAAGAAAAAATGATTCCTATTTGATACATTCCTGTGGTACAGTACCATGCATTCTGAACTGATAAGAAACTGTCAACTGCAGGGCATTCCTGGGATCGCACAGCAATATCTATGCAGAGATTGCGGCTAAGCTTTCACTCAAAACTAGCATCTTCTGGCTTCCCGTTCACAACTCCCTCTGTCCGAACATAGATCCCTTTCAGATAGAATAAAACAAAATTGCAAATTGTGGCGAAATGTAAAAAAGTGCCTAGACTAGATACACAAAAACCCCAAAAGAATGTGCCTGTGACCATAAGGATTTCGTTGAGGAAGACAGCAAAGGAAAGAATGTACAACTTAAATGTGCAAGTACTGTCTAGTTACTATAGTAACAATAATAATACTACATTTATTTTGTATAGCACCTTTCATTAGTTAAAATAAAAACATAATTAACACATATTAAAACAACAACAAACTACAAAAAAGCCAATTGATAAAAATAAGTTTTTAGACCAGATTTAAAAGCCTCTATAGCCTCATAATCCTTCAAATGTCCCGGCAAATCATTCCAGATGCAAGCGGCCACAGAACAAAAGGCCCAATCACCCATCGTAACACAATTAGTTTGGCACTACTGGCAGATCGCAAATTGCACTGGGGCACTGTGACAGAGATTGAATGACTCTTGGTGTTAGAACTCCCTCCCAACCTGTGAGGGCACTGTGTAAAAGGAATGGAGTACCCTTAATTAAATGGCACGACAATTTATTCCTTAGGGTAGGTGGAAATCGGTCATTTAGGAAGGAGGCTGAGCTACAGCACCCAAGCTCAATGACTTGGACGGGAGAAGGCGTGGCATCCGAGGATTGGAGGAGCGCATGCTCTCGTTAACCTAGGGGTCATGGACGAGGGTATAAAAAGGGGGCGTAGTGAAGTGAACTTTTCCTTTGTACATGGTTAGCAACAACCTAGAAGGATTCCCGTTATTTGTGAGAAACCGTGAGTGTTCTGTTAGTTTGTCTTGTAGCGCTGTTTGTTTGTATTGTCTGTTTCAAGATTATCAGCATCAAACCCAGACACCACCACTCACTTTTCACTAAGGAACTGTCTTTGCACCACGAGCACTTAATTCACGCACTGTAGGAACGGTGTCTGTGTTTTGTCTGGGTGAGAAAAGACTGGACTTTTGGTTGCGGGTCAAACCCGTGGGAGTTTACAAAACAGAAGTGATACACGCCGTGTACCACTTCCATCATTATTATTATTATTTACAGGTTTTGCCATAAGGCTGTGGACATTATAATTAATAAACACCCTTGTACCTGTGAATCATTGTCTGTGTGATTAATCCGCTCTGCACTGCACTCACCTGCTCGGACTCACCACCTTGCCACATAGTGACAAAGCATAGCCTTCAAGTAAGCTGGATCCAGGCCATGAAAAGACTTGAAAGTAAGCAGCAAAATCTTGTAATCAACTCTGTATTTAACCAGTAACCACTGAAGAGATGCTAAGATTGGTGATACATGGTTGTGCTTTCTTGTTTTTGGTAGTACCCATGCAGCACTATTTTGTACATATTGCAGCCTTTGAATTGATTTTTTAGAAACTCCAGAAAGCAAAGAATTACAACAGTCCAATCTAGATCTGATGAAGGCATGTATTCGCTTCTCTGCATCAGGCAATGATAAGGACGATCTCAGACGAGCAATGTTTTGCAACTGTAAAAAGGACGCTTTGCAGGTATTCTTGATGCGAGCCTCAAGAGACAGTGTTGAGTCAAACCTCACACCTAAGTTTGTCACTTCAGGGGTTGGACTGATCTCACATCCCTCAATTAACTAACTGAATTTTTTCTGCATTCAAGTTTTTATATTCAAACAATTAAGCACAGAAACGTCCAAAGAAACATCAGGTTGAGTCTGGAGATAGATCAGCATAGCAATGATATTCAATTCCATAACGACTGATTATTTGACCAAGAGTGAACACATAAATATTGAACAGAACCCCAGGGAACACCAGATGTAACAGAACTGAAATCAGAGTTAAAACCACCGAAGGTGACAAACTGTTTTCGATTGGACAGGTAGGAAGTAAACCACTTAAGAACAGTACCAGAAAAAACAAATATGTCCTTTAAACAATGTAAAAGAATTTCATGGTTGATGGTATCAAAGACAGCACTTAAGTCCAACAGAGCAAGAACAGATGGAGTCTGCGGCCATCAACAAATCATTTAATACCTTAACTAAGGCAGTTTCTGTGCTATGTGCAGGTCTAAAACCAGACTGAAAAGGTTTATAAAGCTGATTAAGCACTAAGTGGGACTGAAGCTGTGACACTAACACCTGCTCTAAAATTTTTGCCAGAAAAGGTAAGTTTGAGATTGATCTGTAATTACATAAAACACTAAAATCTAGATTTCTTTTTTTCACTAACAGACTAAGAGCAGCCAGTTTGCAAGGTGAGGGGACCACACCAGACCTCAGTGATTAATTAATTAATTAAACTAATTACAAATGGGCACAAGGATGGTAAACAAGGATGGTGGGCACAGAATCTAAAGTGCAGCTGGAGGAATTCACTTTGGCAACTAGCTAAAGGAATAATTTCCACAAAGTCAGTTAAAACAGTCCCAGTAATGACAGGAGGATCATTAGTTAAAATAGCATCAGATTAGCATAGAATACAATTTAAATTTTATAGAATCCCAAAAACTATTACACTGATCATTGAAGGCTGGTAAAAGGACTGTACAAGTTGGACAGTTGGTGCTATATACATATTGGTGTTAGATACATTGGTGTTATATATATATATATATATTGTGACAGATACGCTGGTATTATATATATATTGTGACAGAAAAAAATGGCCAAGCATTTTGGAAAGTAACCGAAAACAATAATTTCATACAGTATGTAAAAAGCAGAAGCCCTGAAAAAAAAAAAAGCATTTATATAAAACTTGAAAATAGCTTAAAATACGCACTGAAAAATGAAATGACAAAATCAGAAGCCCAGGGCTGGATTGTGCATGTAGGACGTTGGGCCCCTTTGCTCACCCATATTTTGGGGGCTCTATGTGAATGGTGTTATTAGCATATTGGTTAATCTGGCCTTGCGTTGGGGACACAGTGTGTAAGCAGAGCAAGACGATTGTATATGTAGCGGACATTTCTGAGCCTCTCTATCATTTATTTATTTTTCTTACGTGTTCAGCCATGGAATTTACCAAAAAATTAAATACATTGTACAATAGTAATCTAGCAAGAGATTACAGACATTCTTGTGCAAAATACAAGTACAGCGTAAAAATGTGCCCCTCAACCACTTACTGTATAGTCCTTTCTACTTGGAAACATTTACACTGGCCATAAAATGGTTAACTGCAAGAGTGATAGAATGACACAAGTTAATTGTATCAATTTGTGTGACCTAAGTAATGCCTAGTTTTATACTTTTTTGTAGTTGATACTTCTAACAATCAATAGGCATTCCTGATATTGATAGAAATCCACAGGTTAAATGTATCAACCTGTGCCACCTAATATCTGCCTAGATCAGGGGGTGTCCAATCCTGGACCTGGAGGGCTGATGCTTCCACTTAATTGGTCCAATTAAGTAATTTAGGGCACAGTTGGAACAAAAACCAAGAGGGTCACCGGCCCTCCAGGACCAGGATTGGAGATCTTCAAACACTTTGAACTTCCAAAATTACCAGGCGTACCCCTAGTTTTAAAAAGCTATGTATTTAAAGGACAGATAATACTTTGGATTTATATAACATCTTTCACCAAATAGGATACCAAAGTTCTTTACACGCAGCAGCTATTCTGTGCCAGCAAACTGACACAGCAGTTAAAGTGGGAGAAGTAAGGAATTGCTAAGCCAGTTGAACTACAGGAGGAAATTTAGGTAGGCCAGATTATAAGTGCCTGAATTGGAATTTAACCATTATATTTGCATGGTCCAACTGTTTGAACATTATCTATAGCATAGTTTAAACTATCAGGAATAGAAAAGGAATATTTTACCAATACAATACAATAGTATTTATGTTAAGTTGTTGAAGAGCACTGGTCTCTTAAAACCCATCAGTGAAAAAGCTGATATAGGCCCTCATTGTATTTTTGTTTTTGTGTGTGATAGGTGAATAAAATATATTGAACTCCGCCATTCTATTCATTTTGAGGTCTGATAAACCTCTAGGCATGACTATATTGTAGCAATCCTGGGGGGAAGAGGAGAGAATCAGGATAGTGTAGAGGGTGTGTGTGCGTGTGCAGGGGTTGCGTGGTTGTGTGGGCGTGTGCGTACAGGGTTTGCGTGGTCGTGCGTGCATGCGTGCGTGCAGGGGTTGCATGGTTATGCATGCGTGCGTGCAGGGGTTTGCGTGGTGGTGTGAGAGGATTGGGGAAGACAAGAGTGTGAGAGAAGGTTGTATTTGGTGGAGATAGAGTGAAAAAGGGCACGGTAAAAGAAAAACTACTACAATCATGTTTTCATTTTCAACTCCCAGTTTCCTTTCCCTCACTTAATGATTTTATTTTGCTATTATTGAATTATTGTAAACATAAATGGCTTGACTTTACTCAAAGTCTACTCATGGTTGCAGTCTCATTTCTGTCCCAAAAAGAACCCAGAATGCTACAATACATTGATGGACATTACATAAGAAAATTAGATGTCTTTTTTTTTTTTTTTTTTGGAATACCATGTTCCTTCTCAAAAATGTGTTTTAATATTAGCCTTTAATAAAGGAAAATGACTGCTTTAATAAATTTTCGTGTATCTATTCAGTGCTATATAGTTTCTTCTAATAAAAAAATACATTTTCTTTAACATTTACATTTTATTTGTTTCTTCTTAAAAAATAATGTTGTCTGGGGAAGAGTAAAAAAATACATTAACTTTGATTCCTGTACGAAGGGTTACTCTTAAATGAATTCACGATCCAGTTCTTGTGTACTTTTTTATGGTAAACTGAGCATGCATGACTTAGAAACTTGGCTGTCAGCTGAGCAGAATATCCCAAATAAGTAAAAGCAGCCCAGAATTTGGGACATTACCTAAATATCAAATTGGCTCAGAATTTGGGATGTTATCTGAAAATCAAATCAGCCCAGAATTTGGGACATTACAAAAGCAAAGCAGCCGAACCCTGAGAAAGAACAGAACTGCAATAGTGGGCAGGATACATATTTGCAATTAAAATAGATCATGCAAATGATTCTAGATATATGCCATAGAAAGCCAATTCTTACATCCGTGCATAACATGACAATTTATGTAAAGTAACAGTCACTCATAGTTTGTTATATTAGTACAGCAAAATACAACATTATATTTTAATTGAAAGGTTTCGGAAAGCAGTGTTCATGGGTTGTTTTGAACGCCCTACGAGATATTCGGATACAACCAAGGCCTGTATAAAGCTAATTTGATACGAACCATATGAAAAGTTTGAAATATGTAAGTGCACTGTACACAACACCATAAGAACCTGTTAAAAACCTGTTAATTGCAAGGTGATATTTCCTAACTTGTACTTTTTCAATGTACACATTTTTTCAGTACCTATCAATAATAATGAGAAAGCGTGTTCGAATTGAATTAGATAACACTTTAGTTAGACTTTTTTTTTGCTGATCATAGCTGGGCATGAGGCTTGTTAAACTGTGTATGCCTTTATTGCCTTGTACCATATGACAGAAATCAAATATGAGTAATAATTAAATTAATTATTTATTATTAATTAAAAGATCATTTTAATTAACATTCAAACATCAGTAGGAACATAAAACACAAAAAAATGCAATATGGATCACAGACATAAAAAAAGCTTCAGTCCCAGGCAATAAATTACAAAAGCATTAGCAAGTACATAATATCCACTGAGGTTAATGGGTCAGTGGTTTTGTTAGTTTACCAGAAAGTCCAGCAGCTAGTATATACAACAGCAAAACAAACACAATGTTTATGTTCATAGATTCCTTCTACGGACTAGTATTAGCATTGCATTCAATAGAACAAAACAATGTAGTTTAACAAAAACAGGAATAACTTATGTCCTTTAACTTCTTTACTGTTTTCTTTTGAGTGAGAGAAACAAACACTATGGACTTAAACCTTTCTTGCCGGCTGCAGACATCCACATTTGAATTTCCTTCAATCAATCTTTATCTTATATAGCGCCTTTCATAGTGGACCATCATTACAAAGCACTTTATAAGATGCAGTAACAACAAGAAAATTCATAATACTTCAAATACAGAGAAATGCATAATACATTGTTTATCTTTACCTGCCTTTTTTTCTAAAATTCCAACTCCCAAATGAAAAAGGAAAGCTTCTAAAATTTCAAGAGGCATATTGTGCAGATTTAAGACAGAACGTGTTTTTAAACTGGCCCTAAATTTATTTTCCTAAAACGGAAATAAATTAATATGTAAATTGAATTGAAATTCAATACTTTGTAGAACCACCTTTGGCAGCAATTGCAGCTGTGAGTCTTCTGGGGTAAGTCTCTACCAGGTTTGCACATCTGTATTGTGCAATATTCGACCATTCTTCTTGGCAAAATTGTTCAAGCTATGTCAAGTTGGATGGGGATCGTTGGTGGACTGCAATCTTCAAGACTTGCCACAGATTCTCAATCGGATTCAAGTCTGGGATTTGACTGTGCACTCTAGGACATTCACCTTCTTGTTTTTAAGCCACTCCAGTGTCACTTTGGCTGTGTGCTTGGGGTCATTGTCCTGCTGAAAGGTGAATCTCCATCCCAGTCTTAGGTCTTTTGCAGACTGAAGCAGGTTTTCCTCAAGGATTTGCCTGTATTTAGCCGCATCGATTTTGCGCTCTACCCTGACAAGCATCCCCATAGCATGATGCTGCCACCACTATGCTTCACAGATGGTTGGTGTTACTTGGGTGATGTGCTGTGTTGGGTTTGCGCCAGACATAACACTTTGCATTTAGGCCAAATTTTAGTTTCATTGGAACACAGAATCTTTTTCTTTCAGAGTCTCCCACATGCCTTTTTGCAAATTCCAAGTGGGATTTTACATGGGCTTTTATCAGAACTGGCTTCCTTCTTGACACTTCCATACTGGCCAGTTTTGTGGAGTACCTCATCTACTGTTGACACATGGACAGTTCCTCCCATCTCAGCCATGGAATACTGTAGGTCTTTCAGAGTTGTCATTTGCCTCTTGGTGACTTCTCTGACCAATGCCCTTCTTATGCGGCTGCTCAGTCTGGGAGGACGGCCTGCTCTAAGCAGATTCTGGATGGTGCCATATACCTTCCACTGCTTAATGATCGACTTGACTGTGCTCCAAGGGATATTCAATACCTTTGAAATCTTTCCCCTGATCTGTGCTTTTCCATAACTTTATCCCAGAGTTGTTCTGAAAGCTCCTTGGTCTTCATGGTAGTATCTTTGCTTTGAATGCACTACCCAACTGTGGGACCTTACAGAGACAGATGTATTTAATCTCAAATCATGTGAACCACTTATTGCACACAGATTGACTCCATTTAACCTACTGGGTGAATTCTGAAGGCAATTGGTTGCACCTGATCTTATTTAGGAGTGTCATAGCAAAGGGGGTTAATACTTATCTAATGAAGACTTTTCAGGTTTTTATTTTTAATTGACTTTTTTTTCACACACCCCCCCCCCCCCCCCCTATTTTTTCACACACTGAAAGTGTTGAATAGGTTGGAAAAAAATCCCATTTATATGCATCAAGATTTCAGGTTAGACAACAAACAGTGAAAATGTCCAAGAGGGAGGAATACTTCCTACATGCACTGTAGATGAAATGACCTTCCAGGGTCTCCAAACTGCCCAACCTGTGACTTTGAATAAAGCGCTTCAAAGGAACAGAGGGCTTTCCTTGTGTCTTCATTTGTAAATTACCACTGAACCATAGCGCCTGTCATTTCACATTTAAAAACAAGATGGCATAAAAAAACAAAAAGCTGCAAAGTAAACCCAGTTTGATGTCGTTGGGAGAAGCAGATAATAAAATGAGGATTTGTCTGGCCGTCGCGTGTTTCACTTCACTATCATTTCGTTCATGTTTACATTACATTAAAAAAAAAGTGTTTATACTAAAGTCAGAGCACGGTTTGGAGTGGCTGTGAGTTCCACAGGAAATTCTATTCCATTGTCATTTTGTTTTTTTCTCTCTGGCAAATGGTTTTCTGTTAAAAAGACCCGTCTTTATCTCTTCTTTATAAAAAAAAAAAAAAGTATTCCAGAGAAGCTTATGTTGACTAAGAATGATACTGCAGGGTGAATGTCTTGGCTTGGAAAAAGGCAGTGCTTCCTGTGTGTGTGCCATGGAACTTGACTGTTTACAAGTCCTGGAGCCAGACCGGGATGGGCCTGGAGACTCCCTGTCTGTTTCCAGCTCTCCTGCTCTCATTCCTGTTACACAACACAGCCCTCACATTCAATCAGATTTACAGCAAATTCTTCTGCAGCTTGACCTTCCTTTAATGCACCTCCAATTTATTCATTTTTGCACAGCCCCATAGTACCAATTAACAGTGTAGATCAGTTTAGATTAACTTGTTATTCAAAGAACAATCCAGACTTGAGACTAGATTTTGCTCATTAAGCTTTTACTCTAGTGCTACACTTTTTTTTTTTTTTTTTTTTTTTTTTTTTTTTTTAAGAAACAGCTTAGATGCGAGCAAGCCCATTAAATTAACATCCTGAGTGGTTTAGTTTTGAAACATAAGAATTTTATTTAACTTGGGGATAAACCTTTGCGCTTTAACAAAGGTTTGTAAATCTTAAGGAAAGTAGACAAACAGTTTGGCTTTACAGTGTAGTCTGATTAAAGCACAAACATATTTATTTAGTTTTACTTATTTTATAACGATGTTGGACAGACATTTTCAACTACCTGTGATCAGCAGAGCAATCAGACTTTGCTCGAGGGCTGATAACAGGCGTACATTGGCATGTTCTTACGAATCTGCACCAATTAATGACTTCTTCAGGAGGAAAGAAAGTGATGACTGGAAGCTATTCTGGAGAACAGACTTCATTGCAGATTTACATCCCTGAATTCTTTAAAAAGAAATTAGAGGCAGTGATCTTTGAGGAGGTGTCGCACATTCTTCCAGAACAATTTAAAAACCTTGCAGTCCTGGCTGCCCTTGGTGTATGACGTACAGCAGGCATGGTTATTTCTTCTTGTACACCCTGGTAGGGGACAGCGTTAGTCACAGTGGCAGGACTTTGTGTTTTCAGGACATTTGGGTACCTTTCATACATCTTTCATACAAACTTTTTTGGACAGGACCATTAAAGAAAACCAACACATTCATTTAAAAAAAAACTCATTGCATAATTCATTACACAAAACAAAACAATTACTTTTAAATATTTACATACACTAGCAAATGCAACTACAGAAAAAGTCTCAATGTTTATTTAAACTGAACAAAACTTTTCTATTTGTGACAATAGGCAGGGTTGACACTATCAGCAGTTGACCACTGCTTGGCATAATAAGGAGCCAAACACAAAAGATGTGCTATTACAACAAATATAAATAATACAGTACTATGTATCGCATTGTCTACAATTCCATTTTCAATAATTAAAATCAACTATACTGTACAGGTAACACATTGTAATAAAATACTAGACAGCTGTCTTTTTGTCTGAACATTTCAGTACAACAACTTACTGTACCTATATGTAAACTATCTAATCTTGAGGAAATCATTTGTAATACTGATTGATATTAACCAGAGTGTAATAAAAACCAAAACAGAGGAGTGAGTTAAACATGATCAACCTAAATAAAGTAGTGTACAACAGAACTCAAATGAAGGCTTGGTGTTTAGTGAACTCATCTCAAATCAATTTAGCTGTGTCTTATTTAATGTAGCTGTATATAACCCCCCCCCCCCCCCCCCCCCATGCCTTATACTGCCGACAAGCTTTCTCTGCAAACAAAGCCACTTGCTTTACATCTCAGCGGACATATCTGCTAATAAAAAATAAATGAACAGGAGTGATGAAGCCCATTAAAAAAAGCAACAGTTGTGATTAGTTTTAAAATATTGTCAGCACAGGAAATTGGGAGGTGGAAATGTTTTGCTGTGTTTCTGCATGCCTATAAAAACACAACCTGTGCCTAGTCACTTAAGAGCACAAAACAAAACAGTTTGTTCTTCCATGCTCAGTAAACAAATTGAAGCAATGTGCACAGCCTTCACAATTCAAGCAGCACAGTACTCAATTCAAGCAGCACAGTACTCAATGATAAGAATGTTAAAACATTTAAACTTTTTAAGGCCCGTTGTGCTTTCACTGGGATGATGGAGGCTGCTTTAATTCCCATTATACCCATTTCTGCTGTCGAATCACTATTTTGAAGGGGCTATACCTTGTAGAGGGTTTTCTAAAACTACCTTAATTCAGAAATTCAGCTTTTAGGAGTCTTTTCAGAAGCAGTCTGCGTGTTTGAAAAAGAACATCAAATCGTAAGCCTGGAAAATAATTAACTTACAGAAAGAGCTATAGAAATTTATATACACTGTAGCAAGGCGGTAGGAAAGCCCTGCTGTTTAATCATATTGTTTGTTTATTTTTAGAACAGTAACATTTACTGTCTGTTCATTCATCGAATGCTGAGCGCAAGCAAGCACTCAGCTTCCCCAAAACTCCACCTCTCTGTTGTTTATTTCCTGGTTCCTGGTCTGACGCCACCCACTACAGCCATCTTTTCGATTCAATGTAGTTATTTCATCACACCAGATTGCTAGATCCTCCGACTCCTTCCCTCATACTTGTGCACAGCCAGTAACAGTCAATTACGGGTTTGTTCATGCTGACATAAATACAACTGCAAGCATGTCCTAGATTGAGACTCTGGAGCCTCCAAACCTTAATTCGCTGACTGCTGAACTGAAAGAGCACTAGAATCAAAACATGACCACTGCTGAATTAATCGTTCCGCCCTCCTTCCCATATACAACTGGGTTTATTACCCAAGCACGCTCCACATATCAAGTGCCGAAAGTGACTGGACTGTCCTCAGGACAAAGGCCGCTTAACTCTGTAAAGATTATCATTGACTTCTGCTGTTCAGTAGGCAACTTCACAAGCTCTTTGAAGTACACAAATGTGATAAAATCTTAAAAGGTCTTAAATATTCAGTATTTGTTTCACTTCGGTGCTCAAGAAGGTTTAAGGAGAGGTGTGCGTATTGCATTGTGGTGGTTTTGTGATGTGGTCTTCTTCCATTAAGGACTAACTTGAGACCCCCAAACCAAGACCTGTGAAGTAACAGCCAATGCCACTTAGTCCAACTCTTTTGAATTGCTAGGGGAAGAAAGGCTGTCAGAACTCCAGTGACGAAATTTCTTACACACATCTTTGAAGGAGGTCTCCAGTTTGATCTTATAAAGACCTAGGTCCACTGGAATGCTGTGTAATAGAGTTAAAATACATTTTACTGTAAAGAACTGCCTGGGATAAAACTCTTACTGTAATGATATCGACAGGGAAGTTGAATTGTAGCTGAAGGAAACACTGCCAGGTTACGGGGGCCCTCCCAAGCATTCAAGGGTCCCTTGCCCAGAATTCTTGGCACTTTCCTTAACCTGAATATGAGAGCAAGTGCTGTTCTACTTGTGCAACATGCTGTAAATTGGCTTCAACAGCACTCAAAATAACCAAGTGTTATTTACTTCTGAGTCAGCTCAGCGTCAGCAGTTCGGTTGTGGTCTTCTTAATGTAATCCTTTAATGGCTCCCTGTAAGATTCCTCCACACACTCTCCTGTAAATGTACCTCAGTCCTAACCCTCCGACATTGTCCTGTAAATGCACCTCAGTCCTAACCCCTAACCCTCCGACATTGTCCTGTAAATGCACCTCAGTACTAACCCCTAACCCTCTGCACACTGTACTGTAAATGCACCTCAGTCCTGCCTCTGGGTTGGATTCTCCTTTCGCATCCCAACTTTTGCCTCCTGTAACTTCAACGATTAGTTTGTGCCCAAGATGATGCCAGCTGGCTATCTGACCTCACACAGACCTACCTATTCTCTTGTTTCTCTGAATGCTCTACATATTAAAGTTGACTAGGGTATTTAATACAGAGAAGGGAAATCAGATATAATAATCTTGAAAAAAGTAGACAGATTAGTATAACAAGATGGGTGACATTTGAAATTCAATAAAATCGAGCCAATTTAAAATAACATTAATATGGGTTTCTAAACAATAGCCTACATAATCTGCTCCTTTTCACACAGGACCGATTATAAAGTCACATTATGTTTTTTAAACTGAATAATCTGTTCAATGTCTACCTCAACAATGCTAAACCCTTTGTAGGAAGTTAACAATTAGACCGAGATTTGACTTTGTTTGGCAATCTCCTACTATTGAACAGATATCAAAGTCATTTAATATGGTAATAAAAGGAAAATAAAACCTAGTTAGAAATGGCACATTTCAATGCACACTCGTCACTGTCTTTGCTGTTCCTGGTCCCTTTTACTCTTCTGCGTCTTTGTGAATCTCAGGGGGAGAGCAACTGGGACTGCAGAACCCCTTGGAAATCAGAGCGCTACACAGCTTTAATCAAGGCAGAGATTGTTCAACATAAAATGAAACTGTATTCATTATATTCTGACAGCTCTTTGGTAATTGGATCCACTTTCTGAATAGAGCTTACGTTACCAAAAGCAAATCGCAGCTGAACTGGAAATACTCCTGCTGTTAGGCTCTTCTGCATGTGCACGCACACTGTATTGGCTGACCATTTTGCATGCTGTGCCTGTGGTGATGGCCTGCTTACCAGTGTTATTCTTTTAAGATTTACCTTAAACACAGAGAGAGGATTTCATTTAAAATATTTCTGGGTGTCAGAAGCTCTCCTAACTCTTGTCATTTTAGAAACGCCATTCTAGTTAAAACCAGTACAGTACTTTCTTTGAATTTTAATTAATTTATTTTGACAAATCTCGTACAATGTGCACGTGAATTATAAAAGCAGTTTTTAAGAGATAAATATATAAGTTTAGTTTTGAAACCGTGAATCAATGCATAAACATATCATTTTGAGTTTATTCTAGTAGGTGTGTGTCTTGAAATAAGTTTGTGTGAAAATATCAAAACATTCAGAGGTTTATGGTGCCTAGGCTAGTTAAGAACATGTTTCTTGGTTTCAAAGGAATGTGACTCAATTACTTGAGTCACATTCCTTGAATATCCACGGATGATAATGACTGCATATAGGATTGGTCAGAACAAGTGAGTGAGTGGCAGGACTAAACAGCTTGGCTTCCCTCTTTCTCTATTTTATAAGGTAATGTCCTCATTTTGTCTTGTAAAAACAAACGTATTTGCCACTCCAAACAACAAAAGCATCCTACCCTTCCATTTGACAAGCACTACTTCAGCTGTGGATCTTAGCATCTCTTCTAATTTCCATTCTGAGCTCCTGTAAGGATGTATGATGTCACTACAGGGAATGCAGCATAGTCTACAATACATTGTAACAAAACAGGGCGCTATTAAACATTTGGCTAGGTGCAGCACACGCTGGAATTCTTGACATGGCGAGAGGCTGATCAGCCCCTAAACTGGCACCCTCTGCAATATGCTTTTCCTTTTCATATGACAAGTCTACCGTGAACTGAACGGTGGCAAATGATGACCCGAGGAGTTCCTAATTGTTCAAATCACATTTGCTCCGAGACCTCAGATAATTGTTTTATTGAGCCAAATAAAAAGGACTGCCCAACACGTGAACGTCTATCTAAAGACATCTGAGGTGTGTCTCTATGCGTTCCCTTAGCCCCTGTCTGTGATAAACATGCTTCTTTTTATATTACAACTTGGCCTTTCTTTGATTTAAGACTAGCCGCAGGGGATTGTACTAGGACTTCAATACCTATTGTTAAAGCCTCTTTGCTGAGCACTATCCGTTTGCTTAAAAAAAGGTAGAGACCAGTTTATTTTAATGATTTAATCAGTGGCAGATCTCAACACCACTGCCCTTTAACTAGACTAATCCTGTGATTAAAACACTCCCATTATTAGCAACAAGGTGTTACAAATCCTTTATAGTACAATACCACACTTGAGAAATTCTGTATAAAAAGTGTTATTCACAAAGGGGGTTTATCGTTGCTGTTTGATGTTTGGTGTCAACTCCTTTCCCTATTAACTCTAGGGCTGTGAATATCTGTTAACGCAGCTTGGTGTAATCAAAGTCCTTAGTTGGCTTCACAGCTACTGAGTAGTTGTTAAGCCAGTAAGTTAACAAAAAAGATTGGCATCTTCTCATTGCCAGCATGTGCAGAGGGAAGACATTTTAGAAGATTTCAAACCCTTAACATTCTTTGCCACAATAGAACCTGGAAAAGTTTTGTGTGCCAAAGACAACAAGACCAGCAGCGCAATATTGGGAAAGAGCCTTTTCAATCAAGCAGTCAACTGATGCCTTACAGGGCTTATCTGAAAACTTCACCTACAACTTTTCACTGTCTGCCTGTGGCTTAAAATGTGCTGAAATGTTAAAAAAATTTTAAAAATTCTTGGTTTGCATTCTGGTTCGCTGTTTATCTGACACATGGGGATTCAAGGCACACAGAGCGCTGCTCGATATAAAACAAAAAAAAACTAAACATGTGTTATCCAAATAACACTAAACATGTTTTTTGACAGCATTTATTAATACTAGAATGCATTATACATTAGTTAAAGATGACATGCTTTACCACTGATTTAAAAATATATACATATGTATTTTTTTTTTCAATTTTAACACTGTTTTTAAAATTCTTCACAGCAGTGAAGATCATTGTACCACCTCTATTGCCACCTTAAAGAAAATCTTAACTCACTGATCAAAAGCCAAGGATTTTATCAAGCTTCTGATTCCTGGAAGTGAAGGTCTAGAGATATTAACAGAAGTGTAACATTACTACTGCAGAGGTGAAGCAGAGAGCTTCAAACAGACTTTCAAATGATGTCATCGCTGCTACATAACATTACCAGTGCTCTGTCTTTTGTTTAATATACAGGGTGTGTATAATAAAATGATGCAGCAAATTCCAATATTGTATCTGTCTGAAAAAAAGCCAATACAGCCTCTACCTTTGCATTTAGTAATATGCACACGCTTGCAAAGGCCATACATTATGTATGTCTATATCTGGAGACACAATATGGCACAATTTAATAATGGTGAATACTTACTCAAAATATGAATATTTAAAACAAAAGAGTACGTGTTTGAGCTCAATTGATGTATATCTAAAATAAAAAACACTGCATTTTGGTGGTGCTATGAGTTTTCTGTTGGCTGTAGAGTAGCCATTACATGCAGTCCCATTCATTTAAAAAAGTTACAGCTTAGGAAAAAAAAGCATTTTAGGGACACACATACACGCACAAACAGCAAAAGTGGAGCAATTTTGATTGAACAAGGGAAAGTTGAATTTAGTATAATTGGTGCCCAGGGTAACCTTTCCTTCACCTCCCTGCTGCTAATGTACTGTCTGTGCTGGATTGCCAATGAGAGCGATTGGCGCCCTTTGTTCCAGCCTGTCGCTGATGACATGTATGGCATGGCCCCTATAAGCACAGCGCTGGATAATTGGACTTGAGATGCTGAGGTCCTTGTTTCAGCAATTAAAGAACAATTTATCAAAAAGGCAAGTCAGTCACAGTTCAAAGAAACAGCTGCAGGAAAGAAATGGAACACAATCAAGATGCATGCATGCAACAGTGCAGAAACTAGATAGTAAAAAAAAAAAAAAAAAAAAAAAAAAAATGCGGCAGATCTAAATACTATAATATTGTAACATGGACACTTAATTGTTTTTATAGCCTTTAGTAAAGCTAATAGAGAAACAATAAATCACCTTTTGGAGAAAACACAGGATTTAACAGCGGGATTCTACTTGAGAACAGCATGACTTCCATTTTTTAATCGCTTCACTACAATTAAAATGAAGTTCACCTTGTTTTTCTATAGACCTAAATTCCTCTTAAATCAGTAACATGGGCAGACAAATGATTTGTCAAAAGTGGTAAATATGTAAAAGTCAAGCTTACTTCTGTAACTGTACAGTAGATCCAATCAGTGCCGCAGAGATATGCTGATGGGGGAGTGATCGCAAAGTCTGTTACTGTATTTTGCTTTAGCCCCACGTAGAAGTGTCAAAAGACGTACTTGCAGTCTGCTTTGTGGAGCCGACAGATTTCTTTTTTAAACTATTATGGACTGCTATTCTGAGGGGATTGCCACACCAGTCTTTTTTCCCTTCTAGGAATAGATAACTTGATAAATGTTGTCCCCTAACTGTTCTTAACCCTTAACAGTCCTATGTTGGTCCAAGTCTGACAATTTTTCCTTTCCGGTCCGATGTCACCAAAAAGACATCAAGCACTAGTCTCTAGTTGTTTTTTCTTTGGAAAAAGCCGA
This sequence comes from Polyodon spathula, assembly GCF_017654505.1. NCBI lineage: Eukaryota > Metazoa > Chordata > Actinopteri > Acipenseriformes > Polyodontidae > Polyodon > Polyodon spathula. The sequence continues at coordinate 31,528,685 of NC_054543.1, read as the reverse complement.
GAAAACCTTTCAATGGCTGAGCGAGACCGACAGAAGCCAAAAAAAAAAAAAAAAAAAAAAAAAGAGGCGGCGGTCCATTCGCCAGACATAACACGGACGTAAATAAAGAATTTCATGGACATTTGCCAAGCTTTTTGAGATGTTACAGTGATAAAATAATGACTTGGATCGCATTATTGAGCAGTTGGTGATAAAATGAGTGATCAGGAGATGATTTACCAGTATGCACGACTATGAAGAGATATGTGATAAATACAGCAAACAAGGGTGTGGGGCTGGAGATGTAGTGCTGAGTGTCCTGTTAATATGCAGTGCCTTTTAAATCTGTTTTACTCTGAATAAAATTACTTTTAAACAGCGTGAAAATAAAATTGGATCTGACACACCTCACATGCGCTGAATAAATGGACCGCAAAGGGTTAAAGGTGGGGTTCAGAGAATTTTTTTTTGCTGAATTCGCTTGTATGGCACTGTTGGAATGTCAATAAAAGTATCTGTGTAGTTTCAATGTGTCGCTAAGTGCATAAGAAACAACTTTGAAGATGATGCTGCTATTCAAAGTAGCTACTCGGAAGCCTGCGGTTAATTTATGCATGATGTCATACCAGGATAAGCTAGCTGACCAGCCTGCTGCTATCATGCATTGCTGCTCACCAAAACTGTGTCAGACACACGTTGAACGCATCCTGAGAAGTGATCATGGTAAACAAGTGTGTAGTGTACAGTTCCTCCAACACACCAGGACTTTTTAGTATCTCTCCACGAGTTTCCAAAAGAACCTGAACGTTGTTAAAATTGGTGAAGTTTGTGAAGAGGACCAGGGCTTGGGATGCGAAGCCCAACAACAGCTGCATCTGTAACTCTCACTTCACAGGGACAGATTCATAAACCTGATGATAGTTAAGATGGGGGCTGCAAAGAAAGCTTTATTAAAGAATGATGCAATACCATCAACTTACCCGGAGGGAACCTGCAGGACAGCAGCATCAACTGCTACAAGCAGTGGGATATGTACAAAGGGTTGTCTTAATTTACTTATTTTACCAGTGTAGTTATCCAACGCATATCAGTGCTTGCTTTAAAATATGTACTAAAACTTAAAAAAAAAATAACACTGTCACAATTCATTAAGACTCTAACATTAAATGTTTCAGAAAATAGAAAGCACCCCCCCCCCCGTTTTTGTTTTTTTAAGCTGTAAAGATGCATCTCTCCATCGTGACAAAGTTAAGTGATTCGAACCAGCTTTCATTTTATGATTAATCCACATAAACACACACACACACAATAAACAGCTAATGAATCGACAGTTATTACTTTAAATGCAGAAGTTCCGAGATATGGTCTGCAAGAGAAAATAAAATTAGCAGGTGTCAAAGTGGGCTTATTCAAAACCACTATTTTGTGCGCAGCAAAAAATATTAACGTCAAAAAGTAGCAAGCCTTGTTATAAATCTAGGTTAACGACATCAAATGCAATTAGCCCAGGACTACACAATGCAAAGGTACAGCGATCATTAGTATATATTAAATATACTAGTAGAATTTTAACGACTTTCTTTCTTTCAATCAAGCATTAAAACTTCTAAATATTTATATACAGTCTATATTATAGGCCTATAGTATTGGCCAGTGGCTCAAACATGTAGGTCCTAATAGGTCCTGTGTATAAGTTCTGCTCATTGGAATCAGAGTCAGGGAATGTGGAGGCGAATCATCGTCAATATCATAACTCCCACGTGAATCGTCTAAACCGGTGAGATCGCTTTCAAATACAGCATCTGCATTCCTAATGCGTTTATTGACATGGATTGTTGTCCCGGTGTGACGTCACGCACGCGCTCTCTTCCGGGTAGAGGCAGTGAAGATTTTTTTTAAGCTGTCACACGAAACACTTGCATTTTTTTTTTAAACTTATAAGTAATGACTATAAATGAAACTTTCAGGACATGTTTAGAAAGGATAAATACACCCTACTGCACACCACCTTTAATCAAAAAGACCCTCTCAAAAAATACCAAGTCATTTACTTTGGAGTGTTGCTTTTCTACAGCAGTTCTTGTTATGAAGTTTTGCTTGGTGAATAAGGAAAATAAACCCAGTACTGTATGATTATCAATTCATTCAAATGACATGTGAAGAAAGTACCTTTTTTTTTTTTTTTTTAGACTGAATGTTATAAAATCCAGCTGTCCAATGCACAAACATGAACGCAACATAAACTGGACACAAATCTATTGCCAATGTGATCCAGGGGTGAAGGTTTAATTAGCGTACATAACAATTATCTTAGCTCCGTATAAAGAATATTTAATGAAAAACTGAAACTGAGTTCAGAATTAACAGCTTGTTTTTTTCCTTTCGCCGAAGAAAAAAAAAAAGTTTTTTGGTCTGCTGCAAATGTTTTTTCTTTTCAAGCAGAGGAGGACGGGTACGGAAGGTCACTTTGTTCTGCTCAAACTGGTAAATAATTTCCAGAATTCAAATAATACAGAAAAAACAACAACTATTTAATGGGAGGATTATTAAACAAACCCTTAAATGAGAGGGCACTATTTAACAGCAATGTCCCTAAATGGAACTTAGTTCTAGATTAGTACAGATGCTGTGTCCCTTTTCTTGCGCAGGGCACATCGTTATGGTAATGACCTCAAATCCTTGAGTAAATAGCAATAGCCCCACATATCAGCCAAGAATTATTATTGTTACAGGTCGACTACTTTCTCTAGATGTGGAACTTTTAAACAAGTACCATTAACGGTGAATACTGCATGGTAACCCTAAAATGGTTGCTATTTATAGATGACAGCTTTATATAAAACAATACAATAGTAAAATTTGAAATGAGCTGGCTCAAAAACCTTGGTTTTGGTGGCTGTCCTCCTAGGAAAAAGGAGTGAATAAATCAAAATCAACAAGCTGAGCTGGGCGGGTATGTCTCACTTGGGCTTCAATGTTCCCTCAAAGGGGAACACCGTGAAATAACATTATAATCCAACCTTTACAAAATAAACACTGGGAAATCTTTCCTAATTTTTTTTAATGAAATGTTGCCAGAAATTTTACACAGAAACAATAGGATATCTTGACAGTGTTGCAATGTGTGCACCATTTTTGTTTTCGTAAAACAAAAAACATTTTAAGCTGATGATGATGGTTATTATTAATTATTATTACTAGGCTGCAAGCTGGCTTGGGAAGCCTATTGTTATTGTAGAGATTTTCTCTTTTAAATTTTGTTATTGTTGTCCTTTTTCCTCTCACAAGTTTAAACTGCTCCAGTTTGCACGCGGTGTAACTAAATCGACATGAAACTTGACAGGTATCATCCCCTTTACAGTTCAGATGCCAAAAAAATTTAGCTCCTGCATCAACCACGATGGTGGCCTGGTGCATTTTTTTGGAAAAACCCTTTGAAAATCATCATCATCTTCTTGGGAGCCAGTGAACTGAATGATCTCAAGCTTTGCATATTTCATCAGCAACCAAAGCCGCTTCAAGTTTGCGAAGCAGAAGCTGCTGCAATAAATTTTACTATCAAAATGGCTGCCACTAAATTCACCAAAATGCGCCCCAAACATCAAACTACTTCTGTTTGCAAACCGTTTAACCAACTAACCTAGGGATAATGGAATTCAAATATGGCAAAATGGTGTTTTGTCGTAAAAAAAGATGGTGTACAGACCTACGTTTCGTTCTTAAAATTAAAACCGCTTCAGTTCAACATGGGTTAATTTGATTAACTCCAAAGTTGACAAGCCTCATCCCTGTCTCAATACAATTAACTTTTTCAAAAACGGTGTTTGTGCGTAAAGCAAGATGGCCACCTGACACATTTCCTTAAACCTTGCAAAATCTTCAATAGCTTATAACTCCTTACAAAGGTTAATGGTTACTATGGAACACATACAGGAAACCACATGTGCTCTATCCAAAAATGACGTTGCCTACGACCTCCTTAAGTTAAAATGTAATACTAGCTTATAACTCCTTACAGAGTGTATATAGGTTAATGGTTACTATAGAACACAGATAGGAACCCAAATATGCTCTTTTCCAAAAAACAAACAAAAAAAAAAAAACACATTACCTGTGACCTCTATCAGGTTATAACTCCTTACAGTGTGTAGATAGGGTCATGGTTACTGTGGTGTTTAAAGTTATAAAGCATGGTGAGATAATGAACTAATGCTGTATTTTGAATTGAAACTGCTCTATAAAACTGATCTGTTGCTGACACTTGTGCTGCAGTGCTACAGCTTGCCAAAATTTCCAACTGGTACTGAGCTTGGAAGCCACAAAACTGCCTGGCAGTTCTAGTTGTTATTATTATTATTATTATTATTATTATTATTATTATTATTATTATTATTATTATTATTAACTGCTTAATGTAGCCACTATTTGTCTCAAGGATGGTTTCTATAATTAGGGTAACAGTAAAAACAATTTTTTCAACAGTGACCTTCTAATCTCCCTATATGTCAACTGATTACATTTGGTAGTGCAGCTCACTTTAACACATTTAAGGATAATAATCTCTATGGCAGTAAACTTGATCTTTCACCAGCAGTAATATCAACATTGTTTTTCTTATTGTGAAACAAGCATGTACTGATTGTGCCCCACTTACCTCACAATCCACACTGATTGTTTTCACTTATCCCACTAGACCAGGGGTCTCCAACCCCGTCCTAGAGAGCTATTATGGCTGCTGGTTTTCATTTCAACCAATCTGTTACTTAATTGAAACAATTATTGGCTTAATTAGTCAAGATTAACAGATGTTCCAGATCTTTAGATGTAAAGACACCTAGAAAACCTGCTGGAAAGGGGCTCTCCAGGACCAGTGTTGGAGACCCCTGGACTAGACCGAGGAGAGTGTGTCCCATGGGTGTTTTTTTTTTTTTAAAGCAGGAGTCAGTAATGGAAAAGAGATCAGACAGCCCTACAGAAAAAAGCCACTCTCTCATGAGGATTGTTATTATGTTTACAAAGGTGTACTTAATATGGTCGGTTCTCTATACCAAATTGACTACTACACATATTTACTTTACAGTTTTTACAAAACAATCTATTGATATAGATATAGGCAGTTAAATCCAAGAGTGTGACTTAGATGTTTTAATGCACCAAAAATTACCTCAGAATATCAGTTTGATTTCTGTAAAAACTACAATATATCCTACTCGTTTTTTTTTCTCACTGTAACTTGCTTGTTTGAAATTTCTCTGCAAGAGAAACCGAAACTAAATCTTCTTTCAGAACTGTAATACCATAAAATAAAATGTGCTTACTGTGTGTGTACATTAGTTCGTAATTTATGTGCTAGATTGGGGCTCCAGTCTCTTCGGGGGCGTTACATGTACATAGTGTTGCGTGTTTGTTTACTGTGTGTTTTTTTTAGTAGGGGGGAGAAAAAAAATACCTTAAATGTTTCTTTATAGTGGCGTTTATTCGAGGGTGGCACCAACTTGAAGTAATACGGGATAGATAGAGATAGATAGAAGATAGCTAGATAGATAGATAGAGATAACTATAGTGTGCAGGAGATCATTCCACTTTAATGTTACACAACTGAGAAATAACAAACCCAAGTGTAATAGACACAGTAAAGTATATGACAAATCACTGGAGTAAACGGCTTAATAATCCGCTGAATTGTACATCAGCTTGCTTTTACATTTGGCCAAATACACAGTACTACAGACTGGAACTACTACACTCAAGTGGAAGGACACAATGTACTGTACCTTTAAAACCAGAATTAACTTTAGGAATCAACCATAAAAAACAAATACATTACCCTCAACACTAACTTTAATAAAAAATCTCTAATACAGTGGAACGTCGCATGTCCAACAGTCACATATCCACCCTGATCAATTAACCACCTCGCTAAATAAACAAATATTGAAAAGTAGGCTATGAGAGTAATGGCACTGACAGCAAATGCAGCTTCTGGGATGGAAACAGAAAGCAAGCGTTATAGCAATCAGCCTTTTTGTGCGTTCTCCTTTAAGAGAGGTGGGCTGTGTGCGTGTGTCAGTCAGCTGCGTGTAGCAGTGACGTTTCAATACACCAGTTGAGAAAGCTTTTTTTTGTGCAATGCGTTCATATTATGGTGCATACGCTTGTAGATATTGACAGTGTGTTGCTGTAGCTTTTAAATGCATTTGCATTAAACAAAGCAAGCTTCATAAACACAATGCTTACCAGCCGTTTGTTTAAAATAGCCAAAGCAATATTCAAACCAAGCTTCTTATCGGCTGTTGGCAACATCAAGAAAGAGCGCAAAGTACCGTGACAGAGATATTAAGAAAGCAGAACCAGGGAGGCAGGGACTTCTACAGTTAAAAAAGAAGCCATCAGTTGCAGGTTACTATACATTTATCGTTTGTTTTGTATTTTTTTTGTTTTAAAAGCTTTGCGTGGAGATGGCTTATAGTAAACCGCATAGCAACACTGCGTATTGTAGTCTAATTAATCTCGTTTACGTTTGCTTACTTTTAAAGCTAAAAAATTCCCCATGTTTAAAGCAGGTTGCGTGTTGTTTTTATTCACTAACTTACTTATGGATGTGTAAATGCTTTTTCTACAGATGTTTTCAAATCCGACTTTTTCACATATCCCCAGTTCCCAGGGGGTCAAACTTTTCTGTTTTAATTAACACAACATTTAGTGTTGACTGGCAGTTTGCCTTAAGCTTAAATTATATTTATTGCTGCATCCAGGTACTGAAATGTGTGTCTATCAGATGTGATGTAAATGTCAGCTTTTTCTGGGACATGAATGCTACAATGAACTCTAGCAGGGCCTGGCATTGTTCTCCTATTTGAGAGAGCTATGAAACTACAAACCAGTAAGTACAGAGTTAGTGGTGCTTTTAAAATATGAATTTTACTGTTCATTTACTGCTATTGTTAGGCACTTCACAAAATGAACATACAACTTGGCATGTTAATGCTTAATAGTTATTTAACACCACCTACATTTTCATTTACATGTTTAATTTCTTACCTGTTTAATATGATTCTCTGTTGTTTCTGCTTATTTCATGATTTACCAGGCTTATTAACAAATGTATTTTTTCAATCTCTGAAAAAGCTGAATGTTATTGTACAGTGCTGTGAAAAAGTATTTGCCCCCTGTCTGATTTTCTGCATTTTTGCACATTTTCACATTGAATTTGGTCAGATCTTTTTGTGGACTGTAGTAGTACACAGAAGTTTGGTGCTTCTTTCATTTGTAAGGTAATCAAACATGCAATCTTCAGGTGTGAAAAAGTTATTGCCCCCTGTGGCAAAGTGCCCCGCCCCTGGGCTATTTATTTGTTATGTTACATGTAGTGTGTTAATGTTGGTGTATAGTTATTGGTACACGGGATATAAATGGGTCTGTGTAACACCAGTGTTTAAAATGTATATTTGTATTTAGGCATGAGGATTGCACAGCACTTCAAGTGCAAGTAAAATTAAATAATATGTGAGCATGGGGAATTGCACTTTATTAATTCATGTGCAGTTGTACCACGACTCCAACTGAATGACTGATTAGCAATCGAGTCTCAGTACAGCTGCATAAAAGCAGCATGTTTTCACTCACTCGGGGTTGTGTGTTCGGCGAGTGGAGAACGGGTGTGGAGAGGAGAGAATTAAAAACACAAGTAAAAGTAAATATGTGATTTCAATCACCCTGTCTGTCTGTTCGTTATTATTATTTAATAAAACACTCAGCGTCCCTGTGCCTCAGTTTCACCCGCTACTTCCTACGTCTATTTCTGGTCTGACGTCACCACTGCAAGGCATCCTGGTCACACCCCCCTAGTTAACTCAACCCAATTAAAGGGATAATTAGGGTCAGCTGTTTTAAAACTTTGGTTAACAAATCAGGCCTGATTTGGGCCAGCCCTACTTAATATAAATCAGACTAAATTTGGCCCGTGCCATCACAGTGAAGTTGTCAGCACAAAGGTTTTAGAGGCACATCATGCCACGATCAAAAGAAATTCCTGAAGACCTCCGGGAAAAAAGTTGTTGATGCCTATCAGTATGGAAATGGTTACAAAGCCACAAGGCTCTGGGGCTCCACCAAACCACAGTCAAAGCCATATTGTCCAAATGGAGAAAGTCTGAGACAGTAGTGAATCTTCCCAGGAGTGGCCTGCCAAAATCTCTCCCACAGCAAGGCATAAAATCGTCCAGGAAGTCACAAAAGAACCCTAGAACAACATCCAGGGATTTGCAGGCCTCTCTCGCCTCAGCTAAGGTCAGAGTTCATGACTCCACCATCAGAAAGATACTGGGCAAAAATGGGATTCATGGCAGAGCAGCAAGGCGGAAACCATTGCTCACTAAGAAGAACATGAATGCTCTTCTCGTTTGCCAGAAAGCACCTGGATGATCCTCAAGAGTTCTGGAACAATGTTCAATGGACAGATGAGTCAAAAGTGGAACTTTTTGGCCAACATGGGCCCTGTTATGTCTGCTGAAAACCAAACACTGCAGTCCACAGCAAGAACCTCATACCAACGGTCAAGCATGGTAGTGGTAGTGTCATGAGTTGGCGAGGATTTGCTGCATCAGGACCTGGATGACTTGCCATCACTGCAGGAACCATGAATTCTGCTCTGTATCAGAGAATTCTACAGGAGAATGTCAGGTCATCCGTCTGTGAGCTGACGCTGAAGCGCAGCTGGGTGATGCAGCAAGACAATGATCCGAAACACACAAGCAAGTCTACATCAGAATGGTTGAAGAACAAGAAATTTTAATATTTGGAATGGCCTAGTAAAAGTCCAGACCTATACCCCATTGTGATGTTGTGGCAGAACCTGAAACGAGAAGTTTATGCTTGAAAACCCACAAATGTCACAGAGCTGAAGCAGTTCTGCATGAAGGAGTGGGCAAAAATTCCTCCACGGTGCTGTGAGAGACTGATAACTACAGGAAGCGTTTGGATGCAGTTATTGCTGTTAAAGGTGGCACAACCAGTTATTAAGGGGGCAATTACTTTTTACCACGGGACACTGGGTGTTGCATAACTTTCTTTAATAAATGAAATAAGTATCAAAATGTTGTGTTATTTGTTCACTCAGGGTCCCTTTTATCAATATTAGATTTTGGTTGAAGATCTGATAACAATCAGTGTCAAAAATATACAAAAATGCAGAACATCAGGCAGGGGGCAAATACTTTTTCACAGTACTGTAGATATGACCACTAGAGTGAGCAACTGTATTTTCTTCTCCAATATGCAATTGTTGCAACTCTTAAAAAAAAAAAAAATCACATTTTAAAAAATCAGTTTCAAAAAAGGTTACTACAGTAAATACAGTATGTGTACTAGTAGCACTTTTCCAACAGGAGTCACACATGAGCAGGGAATGCATACTTGAAAAAAAGTCAGGAATATAAAAATAGCAACTGAAAAACAACTATAAATTAAAAACAGACTGAATGCAAGCAAAAATAAATAAATAAATATAAAAGGGTTTCCTGCCTGATTTTGATTTTCAACTCCAGCCGATTTAATCCAAGTCCCCAGAAACTGGGAATGTAAATCTGGCAGGAACACGTGGATGACGCTTATCTGCAGTCTGCAGCAGCACAAATTTCTCAGCACAAAGGCATGATAAAAGAAAGCTGCTCCGTTAAGTTTGATTTACAGCCAGTACAAACTACAGATAGCTATCTAGCCTGCCAGCAAATCATACCCATTATTTGTGGGGTTTCCACACAAAAAATAAATGGAATGTGAACAGACCATGCATCACCTGACTGTTTGCACTGCCAGTGTTGGAAAATAAAATACCTTGGTATGTGCATATTGTTTCGCTACCTTTAATGTATTTTAGAATGGCCGGAAAACTCCAAAATGGAGTTCCGTAATCCCTGATAACGTGTCTGAGACCTCAAACTGCAGAACAGGAAACAGGAACAAATAAAGGGAAAAATAACTTCCTTCTTTCTTAAAAGGAATGACTTTCTCCAGCCGAAGAATGCAAATTGGTCCTACCAGCTGTAGTGGACAAAGTGGTTTGCTCATTTCCTTAAATCAGTGACTTACGTCAGCGAACAGGTTTTTGCTGGAAAGCCTTTAAAGCCTGCCAATGTTAGTGATGCTAACGTTAGAAGTTAATGTTAACAGCTTATTGAAGTATAATAAGTGCAATATGATGTGTACAGTATAAATTAGTGCTCTTCGTTTCTGGTTTTATTTTTGGTCACGTGATGTCCCTTTAAAGTTTCTTAATTAAACTCTTGGAAAAGCGCTGGATTGTGAAACAAGACCACTTACTTTTTTCTTCCGTAGCTTGAATGAGTCTATGATTCTGTTTCACTGATAATGTAAAAACATTATTTATTTATTTTTTAAAGGCAGCTCTATTTTTAATTCAAAACAAAACACAAAAAGCCACTTAAGTTAAACTGCTTTCCCAGATTTAAAATCTTAATGACTCTTTGCAAAAATCTTATAACCTGTTTTGCAAATACTGGTAATAGTTTCCTCTTAATTATGATTTAATTAAATCAACTGAACTTCACTCACTGTTTGAATTCAGTTTGAATTAATTAAGGAGCTACTTTTTTTTACATTATCAATGAAACAGAATCAGTCTCAATCAAGTCAAGGGAGAAAAAACTAAAAGTGAACTTGTTTCACAATCAACACTTTTCCAAGAGTTTAAATGAACAGAATTAGCTCAAAAAAAAAAAAAAAAAAAAAAAAAAAAAAAAAAAAAAAAAGGACATCACGTGATCAAAAATAAAAACCAAAAAGCCTTATGTATAATATAAAAATGATATTCATGAAAAGTATGAATTAAAAATAATAATTAGTGCATATCGTTATGCAGAGTTTTTCACACACAAAAAACACAATTATTTTGCTAGGTTATTGATAAACTCATGTCACCAGAGTTGCTCAACCTATTTGAGGCATCATTAAAATGTTTTGACTGCAAGTTCAGAGAAAAGGTTCCAAGCTTAATACTCCACTTATAAAATATACAGTATGTACTGTACTAAATATGGAACAGGGTCATTAAAAGTATTCACGCTACCCTGTTTAATACGAACAGTTATTAAACAAGTTGTTTTTCAACAATATAAAATGTCTAATGTCTATGGAGTACTTTGCACTTTCAGAACAGAACCTGTGATCTGGAGCATGTCTTCTACATTTCATGGAACACATTAAACAAAGGATTTCTCCATTCATAGCTTCCACCCACCCAGGTCTGCATGCGCTGCTATACAACCACAAATGAACTGATAACACAGGGCTTTGTGCACAGCAACTCTGGGTCCCCAATCTGCTTCCTATGAGGGCAGACCAACTGCAGTAAACACACTTCAGGGGTTAGCAATGTGAGACCTGATCGATCGAGGCAGCTCATTCCTTCTGAAAACCGGAGGGGAGGGTGGGGAGCGGGAACGATCGAGGCAGCTCATTCCTTTTGAAAGCTGGAGAGGGATCGATCGAGGCAGCTCATTCCTTCTGAAAACTGGAGAGGAGGGTGGGGAGAGGGATCGATCGAGGCAGCACATTCCTTCTGAAAACCGGAGATGAGGGTGGGGAGAGGGATCGATCGAGGCAGCTCATTCCTTCTGATAACCAGAGAGGAAGGTGGGGAGAGGGATCGATCGAGGCAGCTCATTCCTTCTCAAAGCTGAAGAGGAGGGTGGGGAGAGGGATCAATCGAGGCAGCTCATTCCTTCTCAAAGCTGAAGAGGAGGGTGGGGAGAGGGACCGATCGAGGCAGCTCATTCCTTCTGAAAACCAGAGAGGAGGGTGGGGAGACCTGATCGATCGAGGCAGCTCATTCCTTCTGAAAACCGGAGAGGAGGGTGGGGAGACCTGATCGATCGAGGCAGCTCATTCCTTCTGAAAACCGGAGAGGAGGGTGGGGAGAGGGATCGATCGAGGCAGCTCATTCCTTCTGAAAACCAGAGAGGAGGGTGGGGAGACCTGATCGATCGAAGCAGCTCATTCCTTCTGAAAACCACGGGGGAGGGGAGCTCACAGAATGACCCGCTCCATTGTCCCAACAGTCACACAACAGATTAGCAGGGAGGACCCCCTGAAGACAAGCTGAGTGTTCAATCTCTTTAGGCACTGCAGTGCAAATCCACTCCCTAGACTTACTTTACCACACTAGATTGAAGTTGCAGGTTTAGGGCACTGGCTGAATGGAAAGCTGATTTGACCCGCACAAGTCTTAGAACCTCAACAAGCTTGTTATTTGTTCAAAAAATGCACAATAGAACCACTAGCTCTCTTACTTTCATATACACACACACACACACGATAATTATCTATGTTGCACACACAATATCAGCATATACAGTATTTCTGCGTTTGAAAAATATTTTAAAATGTGTAAGCAATACTATCTGAAGTACTGTAGCATACCACATTTCTAGAGCTTGCTTAGCTAGCGCTAAGTGATTCTCAAGGCTATCCAGCAGAGTGATAACAGGGCATCACTGCACTGACTTTAGTTAGTCAATAAATGACTATAGTACAGTATCAGAATGATTCAGCAGCAATATGACCCCCACCCCCTCTCCAGCAAAAGAGATAGAACAGAACAGCCAACGAATGGTCACTTCCCATGGCTGTGCTGTTAAACAGGCCCAGCTGTCCCCACAAACCGCAGAATGACACCTGGGCTGTGTCAGCACCAGCTGGGGATCAAACCCATGATCTCCCAGTTTAGAAACTCTTACACTAAACCCCAGGCAACTCAGTTGAGATGAAAATGTCCAACCAATACAAATACTGCATAACTGATGTTTCACGGCCCCTGTTAATTGAAGTATCAGTTCATGTTGCATATTTTCTTTCTCACTACTGTTTTTAAATATTATTAAACGTTATCCAGATGGATAAAAAGAAGACTCCTATTACATAGCAGTTTCACCCATTCCAGGTTTTACTACGAGCTTGATTAGCCACAGTGTATAGGTAACATGCTCAGGGGTGCCTGATTAAACTCACAGAAAAACCAGGAATGCTTCAAACTCCTTTGCAGTGGGAGTCTTGTTTCCATCCCTGATTCAGCACAAGTTTAAACCCGTCCACCACAGGACTCGCAATTAGGGGTTTCCCACATCCAAAACAGTTCCCCCTCAGCGCCCCTCTCCCTTGCAGGCATCACTTACTGTAGGGCTGTGCGGTGGTAGGGCTGGGAGGCGGGAAGTTCTCTGTGAAGTTGACGTTGCACATGTCAGTGCTGCAGCAGCAGAAGCGATAAGTGCCATTCTGGATCTGGGAAGGGGTGGTTGTCACCACACACTCCTTGTCGTGACAGTCTTGCTGGTCACTGAGGTGAGCCCAGCACCCTGAAAAGACAGTGGTCTTATTACAAAATCTGCAAACCCAACTACAGTATGTCATGCCTTTGCTTAAACCAGTGCTTGAAATGAAAACAAAAAAGTGGCAGTACTCTCAGGCTCCTTGTCCAGCAATCTCTCTGTTTCCCTGTCCAGCTCTCTCAGGCATCTTGTCTAGCTGTCTCTCTTTCCTTCTTTCCCTGTCCAGCTCATCTCATCTAATCAGTACTGCATCTAATCACAACTTGACCTGGACCATTCAAAATAAATTCCCCCGCTCAGTTTTGCAGTACACTCTGGGTGTTGCAGTTGTTTTGTAATGCACTCTGGGAGTTGCAGTCTATGCTCTGCTGTGATGTAAATCTTGCAGCTGCTGCTGGGACAACAAAGTAACAACTAGAAAGTCACATAAATGCAGCTGACAGTTTGGAAAAGAAAATCGACAGACAGTCAGTGATAAGCGCCAAAGTGCTATTCAAACCTTTTTAATTCAGAAGTGGCGGGACTCAAATATTTGAAATTAAGAAGTGGCGGTACTCTGTACTGGTGAGTACTGGCCCATTTTAACCACTGGCTGGAACTCCAAAAAAGGCACTATGAGGCAGTGCGTTAATGCAGATTGAATCTGGAAACAAAAAACAGGCAAGCGTAATGTTGGCCTGGAATAGCTGCGTACCTTTATGTTTCACTAAATTCAGTCTTGAACTCCAAAAACCTCTATCGGCATGTATTCCATTTTATCAACTTGTTCAAATGTTAGTGTGGCAATGAAAATGATAGATGGAGAAGGAGGAGACTGACAAAAACAGACTGACTCCCCATTAACAGGATAGACATAATTATGATCATTTCTTCTTTTATATGTATGTGCTAATCACCTGGATGCTTGTAGCCATTCAATGCAGTACCTATTATATTTTTGTGGGACACAGCAACTTTAAACTTATTTGATTATCTCCTGGCACATTATAAACAAATAGGGAACAAATGAACTCCTGTTTCTGTTTTTCTCACCTTGCTTTACAAGGCGAATCTCTCCGTCTCTAGTTTTCTCCCACAGGCCATAGCAATTACTCCCCTTCATACAGTGGATAGTGCCGTTGTCCTTGGAGACACTGTTCTCACCGGCACGTTGCTCTTCAAACTGGTGGTGCTGGTCATTGAAAGCACACTCTCTCTCCTCGCTCTGGGCCGCTGCATGAGGGGAAGGAGGAAACGAGTCATTAGGATAAGAAACTACAAAAGTGCCTCAGACACCCCCAATCAAAAGTATCAGAAATATAACAAATGATCACATTATTTAGTAAATGCAGAGACACGGTATCAATAGCTCTGTGAGATGACAAACAGACATTCATCAATGTTATGTCTCCTAGTGAATACTGGCCTATAAGTCTTTCGTACAAAACCTGCATGCTTGAATTCAAATGCAGGATCTTTATTGATATAACCCCATAACGGTTAATAGATACAAATACATGTTGCATTCCTGTTTGGTCTGCCTCAGGCTTACCAAGGGCTGAAATCACAAAAGTCTCTAGTTTTCATAACAGGCCATGCTCCCCATTCAATAACAAATGCAGTTTTTTGTCCTTGGAAGACACTGTTCTCACGGCAACGTAGCTCTTACCTGCTGGTGCTGATTGAAAGGGCCCACTCGATCTTCTCTCTCTGGGCCGACGCATGAAAGGAGACAAAAAGGGGGGAGGGGAACAGGGCTGGTAACAATTATTAGTAATGCGCAAAAACTCCTACAAAAAGTGCCCCCCGCGACACACCTGGCAATCAAAGTCTTTCAGGAGGAAATATAACACACCAAAACCTGTATAAGGAAGTAATTGAATATCAGAGGGGATATCCTCCAAAATGAAAAATACTAATTTCTACTATTATATGTTTATATATTTACTTGACAGTGCAGCTTGAATGAACTAGCTATGATTCTTCTATTGTGCATGCATATGTGTGTGTGTGTGTGTGTGTGTGTGTGTGTTTTTATATATATATATATATATATATATATATATATATATATATATATATATATATATATATATATATATACATATATATATATATATATATATATATATATATATATATATATATATATATATATATATATATATATATATATATATATATATATATATATAGTGGTAACGCCCCTTCATGTCAGGAATGGCCCAGGGCTTTATCACTGTTTATGTATATTTTAGCGCTTTTGTGCACTTTTATTATTTACAGAAAAACAAACAAACAACTCCCACTGAAATACTGACTAAACTAGTTCTTTTGTTACCCCAAACACAGCCAAAGTATACCACACAGGTATAGTTTGCAGTCCACACAAGACTAATAAACCCAAACCCTCACTCTCACCCAGAACGGTTGGCTTCTCGCTGTGTTTCTCTTTCCTTTTCCTTCTCTTCTAGGCCTTTGTCTCACTCGCCCGTCTACAGGGTTTCCCTTCCCTTTACCTTCCCAAGATGGCTGCCTCTTGTAGCCAACCCTCATCAAGATGGAGTAGATGTCCCCCAACCCCCAGGGTCTTACAACCTCCAAATTAAGGTCAGGAACACCTACTCTACCACAATGTATAAATACCGTTTTAAACATTTTTACAGTAGCCTGGAAATATCTCCCCTCTGAAACAATAAGTATGACATTACTAGTATGGGGGTCTGAGATTTAAACCTCTACAGGAGGGACACGGGCACCCCAGGACCAGGGTTAACCATTTGTGCTTTAAAATGACAGTTTATGAACCTGGATCCAGTAACGTATTTTGCCGTTATGTTTTTTTATATGTATGCAATTCTGTGCTTGATCTCACAATAAGGTTACAAATAGCAACATTTTTTAAGTATGGCAAGAAAGCAAACGCACACGATTCAGCTTTTACAAGGTTACATTTTCCCCATTCAGAATGTACTGTACATCCATTTAAGTGCCGGGCCTTGGTGTGCTTATGTAAATCCACGCAGTATGAAAACATGAACGAGACATCGATGCATTTCAGACAGTTCACAGGAGCTTTAATACCTTTGTTTGTGCACTACATCTGGCCTGCCAAGCCCACAGAACGGATTACACCTTTTTATAGAATATCTGTACCATAGCAACACTGCAGTTAACAGCCTTGCAGTACAGAAACACAGCAAGAACAAAGCAGGTGTAAAACAGCACTGGTGAAAACGAAGGTATGCTACAAATTGGTAGATAATGACATGCATTGCAATATATTCGTCTTACATGGGGAACCAGTACTTTTGGTGCTTTAACATATATGTATATCTACATTATAAAATGTATGGCGCCTTTCTCTTTGTTTGTAATTTAAAAGATACTGTATATTAGGGCTATATAATAATTCAGCAATTAAATTAATTCAAAATTCTTAAAAAGAGTCGCTAGCTAATTTCATTATTTTTTCTTTGAAGCTCAGATAAAGCTAGCTCATTTTTTTTAAGGAAAAAAATGCTTGGTGAATACAATGTAAATACAATACAATGTAAATTAGTGTTGCATATATAATTAGTTGAGCTTTTTTAAAAACGCTCTTTAAAATGGGGAAATAAAAATGCTTCAATCAAAGCGAGTATACTGGGGCGATGCTCACAGAAAATAAATTGAATTCTGTTCATGAAAAGCACTGGACTTTTATACTGAACGGCAGAGGTGTGTGCGCTGGGAAGCTGCTGTCTGGCTCCATATAGTGGTATAGTGTACAGTTTGATACAGTTTTTAATCACATTCCCTGTATGGTTAATATCATGTTGCGCATACACAGAGAATAAAGCCTCTATATTTATGATCCTATTTCTCACACAGCAAAGCACTTCAAAGCATATACCTAGTATTGAAATGGATTGTAAATTGAATGAAAAAATCGAGAGATTAATGTTTTCCCATTGATGTCCAACTTCTGTTATATTGTACTTGTCTCTACATTTGCCACAGCTCTGTGGATTATATTTGCTAGATTTTAAAACTGTGTGAAGGGTAAACTGATACAAAAGATGATGGTGACTCCAGTACGTCTCCCCGGGTTTCATTTTCTAATGATTCTGTGACAGTTGTATATTTTTTGATTCGCTGTCTGTCACGCTCCAGTAGCAGTTGTCTGCACTAATAATTTGCTGCCACACTGAGACATTTTCTGCCAAGTCTGTCACTACTAAATGATACAGTCACTGCTTCCATTGAGATAAAGCAGCACAGGTAGAAATGAAAACATTTTCATTCTTGCATTGTTTAATATGGCTCGCATCAGATAGTCTGTGTCAAGATTTTACTATTTATTCTTATTTAACAATACAGTAGTATATAAAATAGCATATATAAACACATTTTTACCCATCCCAAAGTAATAATACCTTTAATACTCTTAATATTATAAAACTTTCTATATTTTTGATTTGTAGAATTACACAAATACATGTATCGTCTTTTTATATAGACAAGAGGACACCACATGCAGTCTTGATGCCCAAAGGCAATGCTAGAGAATTATATTCAGGTTATTTTTTTAGTATTACCTTAGAAGTGAAAGAAATTCAAATGTTGGGGACTAAAGCAGCAGATATGGGGAGCTGGCAAGATTTTTCCAGGGTGTTCATTTTGTATTACCTGCAGATCCATTCGCAGCATGTAAAACACACGGGACATAACTTGAAAAAAAATAAATAAAAATAAGCTTAAATCATACACTATTATCCTGATGATGTTGAATTGCCTAAGTGAACTAAATGAACCTCCAAATTGAAAACTGCTCTCTCTGGAGCAGGAACTTGCTCTATTGCATTCCAGCTTGAGCATTAATATTTACTCAATAATTTCTGTACTATTCAAATAATTTGTTCTAGTCTTGCAGACGATAAAGCTTAATCGTTTCCAAACTGGCAGTAACTTTCAACTATACCTTTTTCAACACATCAGACCTACAGTGGCTGAACAGAAATGCCTCCACTCAGCCGACCTCCAGTGCACAGTCCAGGACTTCTACCTCTACTCAACACAGCAGGCAGACCAGGTCCTGGTCTTGGGAATGCCCCTCTATAGTCATTGCAGTGTGTCCATAGAAGACAATGGAACTAATAATTTATTTTTGCAAAGCTACTTCAGGAGAGTCCATGGTGAGATTATTAGCAATAATAACTTGAAAACAATATAGACTTTCTTTTGAGTGAGACCTCACTTTATTTCCCTCACCACTTTTGCAGTGTGTAGTTATTAACTGTTTTTGATTCTCCACGATAAAATCTACAGTATAGTGATGAATCTTTTTTATAGCTATGTCCTGTGAAAACACTGCATATTATAATCAAAACGCATTGTAATATACAAGACATGGCTTTATGAGATGCTTTATTCTCCACTGGTAAAAGATCATATTAGAGCACAAACATGGGAGTGTAGAGTAATGAAGCCATTTTACATGTTAGCTTTGCAAGGGGCTGCTTTTAAAGTGATATTAAATCGGACATATTTGAGACGAGTATCTCTGGGAGTTAGCAGTGAAGCAAGCTGATAGTTTGGACAGTTCCCCTCAATGCATGATTTAAAAAAAAAAAAAAAAAAAAAAAAAAAAAAAAAAAACACACACATTAGCATTTAGAATATGAGCCATACTGCACTTACAAATGCAACACTGTAAAAATCAACCTTCACAAAAAAAAACACACTACCAGAATGATAATAACTACAATTAGTTTTTTTTTTCTTCATTTTAACCCAGTTAAAACCCCAAAGACATTTCAGTCCTGTATTCACCCTCATATATGTAAAACAATTGCAAAAAAAAGTGAATGAACAATTGCCTGATTAGTAAGTTCACCAGTGATATCCTAACAGTTCATTCAATGCAACAGCAGATGCCCCTCGTTCAAAATGCTCAGCTGGTACTGTAGCTTCACCCCATTTGGACACCACTAAATTATTAATCATTATTAACAATCAATCTATTTAATATAGCGCCCTTTGCAACAAGTCGCCACAGAGCGCAAAACAAGAAAACACAATAAGTAAGCATTAGAAGCAGACCTACAAACTAGTAAATACAATAGTACAATAAAATAATAGACTATAAAAAAATAAATCTTCAGACAACTTTTAAAAGCTGCCATAGCTGATGCTTCCCTTACAGGGACTGGCAATTTGTTCCACAATTTAGGGGGCCTGTAGTTGAAAGGTCTCCCACCTGTGTTCTTTTTTAAAATGTTTGGAACGCAGAGATATCCGTTCATATACGTCACTAGGGTAAGATGGAGCTAACCCATAACCCATTCATTTACACCACTGAACTGAAAGGCTGCAGTCTCTACTTCCACAGGGGCAGTTAATTAGTGGGGCAGCAGGCAATTGCTGGAATAACTTCCTCCACGGTCAGAGATTAAAACAGTCCACCCTCTTCTTGTCACCAGTAGAAACAAACAAACAAACAAAAAACCACTAATGCACACTGAAGCACAAAATTATCTGCTCCTACTGGCTAAGGGTACAGGTTTGGTTTTATTTTGCTATTTGTATTTTTTTTATTTATTTATTTTTAATAAATTGAACATGATCTTAAACAACAGTTCTAAATCATTTAATTGAGAAAGCTTAATGACAGAAGTGTGTTAGCAGCTGCCAATTGGAAGTATGATCTGCGACTCCAACAATTACAATCCATTTACTTATGACTATTATAGCAATCTAAATTCCTAACCCTAGAAATCCTGCTCTGAGACGTAAGAGTTATACGAGTCTGGAAAAAAAAAAAAAAAAAAACAACTGAAGTGGAATGAAGTTTTCAGACTTATCCGGGTCAGTTTAACCCATTTTGAATTTAAAATTTTAATTACTCCTCCACTGTAAATCGTAGGTGCATGTCTGTTTTTTCCTAAATATATGTGTATGTGGTATATGTATGTTCTAAACATATGTGTAAATCGTAGGTGTATGTCCATTTTTGACTTTTCCTAAATATATGAATTAAATATCCTGACAGCATTTGATAGCCAGAATCGCAAAAATGATAAATTTAAACAGTTCTACCAAGAACCGCCACGCTGGTCAATGTGACCCATGCATTACAATACATGTCTTTTTTTTTTTTTTAAATAATGTAAGACATTCTATTTTTTGTAACTGCAACAAACAAGACACACCTCCTCCTCCTAGAACTTTTTTTTTATTTTTTTTTTTTATTTCAAGCCTCTTTGTTTGTACACTGACTACGAGACAGCTATTACTGATTGTTGATAAACATCAAACTCTGGTTTTAAACAGTCGACTAGCTGATGCAAAGAACTGCAGTACATAGTAAAGTGTAAATACCAAAACCAGACTCAGTTTGTAAAAGGTTAAACAAAGTTGGTCCGTATCAGAAACATTCGTGACCTTAACATACACTAGCAACATCCTCAAGGTCTGCTGAGCCAGAGATTGTCAGTACGTTCAACAAAGATAACAGCATGCAAAACCCTCCAGCAAAAAAAAACATCTATTACTAAGGGCCAAGTGTCATGTGAGTCAAGCATTTTGTTTGGAAAGATATCACTTGCCATGCTTGTAAACACAAAAACGAATGCACAGTACGCACACCACACCTGCAGGTAGAACTACAACCTTTGTAACATGCCGACAGACTCATCCAGAAACTGTACTCCCCACAGTGATACCAGAATGTGCTAAACAATGTCTTTAAATCACAACTGGACAAGTGGACCTCTTCTTTATATAGGCAAAGCGCTATAAGGATGACAAACGTCAAACGGGGGGGGGGAGGGGGGGGGGATGGGGGGGGGGGGGGGGGCTCGCCAAAGGGGGGTACTACACCAAATATCATTCCATACCAGCAAACCCCCGTCCCCAGATCCATTTAAATGACAAACTTGTCAAATCGGACCAATTCCTGTCAGTCCCTTTCAATTTTCCAGACAACATTGAACGAAGGTTGTGAAACAGGCCACTGAAGTTCAAGCTCCTGGCTCTCCCTCAGTCCTGTATTTAAGCCAAGTGGTCTGGTATGAACTCCAACGACCTCCTCATAAAGGGTGCAGACCATGTCATGTACCGTAGTCTTTACATCAGAAGAACTGTTGCATCTCTGCTACTGCAGGTTTCAGCGATCAGCAGAATATCAAATATTGATTTATCGAGAGCTGGAAATAAGACTCCTATTGCATAACAGTTTCACCCATTACAGGTTTTACTTGGAGCTTGATTAGCCACAGTGTACAGTTAACAAACTTAATGGTGTCTTATTAAACTCATAGTAAAACCAGGACTGGCTGAAACTGCTATGCAATGGCCATCTTATTTGCATCCCTGTTTATTGGTTTATAGAAATTTCAGTATCCCTTCACCCTTATGGTGCTTCCAGGGCCAATTTAATCACTACTGCCTGCGAATTGACTCAGACAATATGCAGGTTTTCACTGAGTTAGAGACATATAGTAATCAAACCCAGAAGAAATGGAATCGACTGGCCTGCAGATACAGTGCAGTGGCAGAACCGATCGTCTGCGTTATTGAGGAAAAAGTTAAATCGGATATAAAAATCTATATTGATTGTACTGCAGAAAGCATTGGGTAAAATGTCTGTCTACTTCATTTTCCTTCCGTTCTACTACACCTTAATCCTGACCTCAACAGTCCCTGCTTGGAGCCAAATTGTGGGGTGCCGTGGACTATTGGTAAATTGAGATTTGCGTCAATGTTTTTTTTCTCTGCAGTCCAAGGTTTAAAAGCTCCCTCTTGTGTCCTTGGCATTAGGCTCATTAGGTCGCTTCCTCCACCAATGTGACTAAGAGAGGTCAAGTTCTTCCCGATCACAATCCTCCTGTAACGCGGATTGACAAAGTTCCAATTCAGATGGTTTGATCTGAGAAACTGGTTGATCAGGTACTGTATATGATGCAAATCCAATTGACATTCTTTCAGGATTGGGCTCCTCTGAGCAGGCCCTGCTTTCTGCCACCCCTTATTACCTCGGAGCACTTGTTTTGAATGGCCTGCAGGCAGGAATATCTTATTTTCACAGCTCTGAAGGTTCCCGAACAGGCCCTATTGTTATGGCCCACCCCTGTGTCTCTCTGTAGATCTGGCAGCTTTGTGCACTGACTCCAGTAACTGTCAGAAATGGCTGACAAGAGTAAAGTGTGGTACACATTTTCTAAACAACTAATATGCATTTAAGAATGATAATTTGCTTCTTTTTGACATGTACTAGATTGTATTAGTCGTTTGCTACATAGCAGGTAGAAGGTTTGAAACACTACAGTCTAATTATTATCTTTTCTGCTATGACAACACATCATTTTACAAATCAGTATATCACACTACAAGCATATAAGTGACTCAATTGCCATTCACTAAGACACTGTATGCAACGGCGAGGACAAGCCCAGCACATGTATTCAGATATCTCACACTCTTACACATGGCACAAACTTGTCACAATAGGCGAGTATAAAAAGTAAGGCATTATAGACAAATTCAGCGAACCTCCTTGTGCAAGTCTGTATGTCAGTGCCACTTGTGATAGCGATTCTAGGATTCAATTCTGGGAGGCCATGAGTAAACTGGTTCCGGAGCTAAAAGAGCTCATGTCCGACTGTATATATTTTCTGTGGTAACACAGACATTATGACCACTGTTTAAAACCAAGTCCATTTTTATTGTACAGTACCTAATAGTGAGAACTAGAATCTCATTTCACACACAGGCTAAATGTGGTTGTGAGTTCACCTTTTGCTCTTAATATAGTTTGTATACACACACAGTTCGGTTACAAAGGGCAGCAACAACCACACCAGTTAATCCTGTTCAGAGCAAGTATCGAGTGTGGTTATTAATTCAGTTTGGTTAGTTAATGCACACTAACTGTGTGTGTGTGTGTGTGTGTGTGTGTGTGTGTGTATTACAATCTCACAAACACAACCGCAGTTGGCGCTCAGTGGATTTCTGCACAACTAATGATGTCATTGTTTATCAGACATTTCCGTGTGATAAACTCGACTAAAAAAATAAATAAAATAGATTAGGTGCCTGATGAGCCAAGCTGATTTTGTAATATTGATGAATAGGACATTCGTATCAATGGTAAATAATGCATACATATAACACACTTATTTAATCAAAGTACAGTTGTATAATATTTTGTTGGAAGAAATATATATTTTTGGTTTTGCAACTTAAATAAAGAATATGGGACAATTCATATCCCCAAACTCCACAGTGCGACCGCAACTCATTTTTCCACCGATACGGACCGTATCCTCTGTGTGTTTTGACACTCCAGGAAATGTCTTGATAAAGGACAGACGCATATGCAACTCCTTACACATGTGTACATTTTTAATCCAGTCATTTGGAGACCACTCAAGTTGTTCCCACCAGCCTTCTGGTTGGAAGACTGCCCAAATGTTTAGATCTACCATCATGATACTGTAGATCATCACCACTGTATTTAGCAGCGCAGAAAAGCAAAACGGCACCTCTGCTGGTTTTGAGGAAAGGGCATAGCTGTGCTTGATGAGCTCTCAATCGATTACGTACAGTACTTTCTTCCAAAAGCATAAACAAAAACACAGCCTCCACGTTGTCACACAAAACCTCACGATCGGCATGCGATGATGGACCGAGTTCAGTGGTTTGTTTAAACAGGGAGTGCGCTCACTTCAGTAATGAAAGGTGTGCGTACAACAAACAACCACAGCGAGTGCCGTTTGTAAACACTGTTGTCGATCCAACTGCATTGTGTGTGTACGTAGCCTAAGAAATGAGTTGTACAGTAGAAGAACTTTGTTACTGCACATCCTCGGAATAAATATGACTGCACTGTAACTACTGTACAGCCTCTCCTTCAGCCCCATGGTACACGAGGGACCGCAGCGCAGTTGCTGATGTTAATTTGCAAATCCCTAACTCCCAAGTAACTTGGTCACTCAGCGAGGAACAAAACGAGCTACAAGCTAGACAAGAGCTACAGGGATTATCAGAGGCTCCTGCGAGCATGAAAAAAAGAAAAAAAACATCCCCCGCAAAATAACAAATAAATCAGATTTTTAATGTTTGCTGTCATTTTGCAAACCACATTACCAAGACCCCTTAGGAGTGGTAAGTAAACAAATGTAGTATATTTATATTGGCAGCCAATTGAAGTCAGAACACAGTGTAACCACCACACTGTATGACTGCATGTCCCCAAAGAGCCTTGAGATGATAAGCTCCTCCCACCAGCAACTCTACTGTAGTGGTCCCATATCGAAAGCCCTCACACGGAGGTCTGTTGATCCTCCTCTGGTTGTTACAACACACTTTTTTTTTTTTTTAAATGACGATTCTTCTAGGAAAAGGATATTGAAGTGCTGCCAAGAAGAACTGGAAGTGCTGTTCTATTTGAGGGCCGCTACTGTGCCTTAATTGAAACTAGAGAGACACTGCTAGTTAACAGATCTCGTATTTACAAGCCTTATCTTTGACCTCATTTATAGATTATCTTCCATTAACCCAAGTTCACGGACCACAGAAAGCCTCAGCTATTGCTCTGATTTAACCAGTAATCAAGGACTGCAGAACTGTTGTTGGAGGGTCTGAGTGATTTCAGTTTGGCTGGTATGTACAAGATGGTTAGAAAGTCACACTGAGAAACTATGCACCTGCATAGTAACGAGGCTTTGCGAGGGGAACTTTTTTCAAGGGACTGAACCACCTTCCATATTGGAATATAGTTTAACCATCAAAAAAATGTTTTGTTTGTTTGTTTTTAGGGTTCAAAATGAAAAATGATAGGGTCTGTCTGCCTGTCACACTCTATACAGTGAACATGATGACTTTGCCTTAAATATTCAACAACCTTCTCCAAAATTATCATAGCCCCCTAAAATCCTTTCAGACTGCATTTGTGCATAATCTGATAAACTGTTTCAGTGTTTTTCAGGAATCAGGAAACCCAGACAACAGCCAAGCATTAAACATTATCTGAACAGCAGTGAAAGTGATTACAGTCAAACTTAAAGTAAAAAAGTTTTTGTGATATTCATCTGGGAGAAAAAGCCAATCATTTTTTAGCACATCCATCTGGCTTCACAGACTCTGATAATCACTAATCTTAGACAACCTTACCTTAGCTGCTGTAGTTCAAATACAGATCTGTGAAACCAGCCGTTAGTATTTTAATTTGCAATTTCAATTTAAGTCGCTGCATGTTTTTTTTTTTTCAAATTAAAACATTATTAAAGCCAATTTAACAATTTTCAGGCAGATGGAATATGATCAGGCCACCTCCCCAGGCCACCAGCACCTGCTACAATAAGCGCATCTTGGTGTGCACTGCAGGAGGCGGGGTCCTGCTGTTATGGCTTGAAGCGTGTCTTTCCTGCAGTGTAGCACACCTGCCTGTCTATCTAGCCCTGCACCCCTACAGTGGGTTCCATCGGGTCCCAGCAGTACTTTCAGCCTCAGTGGGTTTCTTCTCTTCTCTCCAGCTGGAGGTGCGACACTGACCTGCTCAGTCTGGCCTTGATGGCTATCTGTAGGATTAAAACACTACAGATAGGTGACGAGCACGCTTCAGATTTATAACCTCTTTAAGACTTAACAAGCCACATTCACTATGTTTTTGGGTTTTTTTTTTTTTTTTTTTTTTTTTTAACACTCCATTAAAACAAATTAAATAAACTTAAGGGCACAACTTTTTCTGGTTTTTACATAAACACGTGTCTCGACCTGTGCCCCAAAGCGTTTCAGGTTTACCTTTAATTCAGGTTATTCAGTTATATAGAAAACCTGCAGCGCAGATTCAAGCTCTTTTTATTGATCTGAAGTTTCGCTGGAGGACTGCCAAACACTGGGGTGCTGCTGTTTACCTTGTATCTGCAATGCGATTTTCTCAGAAAACCAAATACTGGAAGGCCCCCCCCCCCCCCCCCAACAAACTTCCATGAATGTAATTCTGTGGGTCTGAATTTCAATGAAAATCATCCATCTATGTTTATTAGGCTTGAAGCACTTTGAAGTACCGTAGATGTACATTATATGGGGCAATCAGCTGTGAACTGGTTTCCCAGAACGAGCCTTGTTGGAAATTACTGTAAAAGTGGCAGTTTTTAACTGGTACAGAAATGGTTTGCTCTCAAATAGTTTAAACAAGGTGTTTCAAGCATTTCTGCATTGAAAACTAAAATATTCTAATAATAATCTGCTCTGCATTTTCTCAGACACAGGTCTGGCTAATGCCCTCTATCAGAGAATCTTAGCCTCTGAACCGCTGGGGTGCCATTAACTCAGATTATCTTCAAATTAGAAGGCCAGGGGCTCTCTAGGCTGCTTGTCTCCTATGTAATTGTTATATAAGAAACACTTTGGGAAATTTTTGTACAAAGCACACTTCAAGAATGGGCTCTACTGTATTTCCTCTGTCTGTAGTTTTCTAATTTCAATGGAAGCCATATAAAACCATACAGTACCTACACAAGACCATATATCCTAAATGCTTTGTTTAGACTGGGTTTCCATCAGAGCCCTTCCCCCATCCTCCAAACCCCAGACAACTGAGCTAATTGAAAATTGAGGCTATTTGTAACAATGGATGGGAAGGGAAACTTTATCTCAAAGGAAGCAGGCAGGAAAATGCCAGGAATTTCAAGGCAGGATTACTTGGGCTTCGACTTAACAGAGGTCTCCGTACCGCTCTGTGCCCACTAGAGTTTCCCATTCTGGTGTTTCATAGTTCCGCCTAATGCATCCGATCACGGCAAGTTAGGGGGGGGGGGGGGGGGGTGGGGGAGTAAAGATGGAACTGAATATTTCATGATGTCTTTTCATCCAGCTAACAATCTCTCCCCATTAAATGATTACAAATAAGCAACCGTTTATAAGCCTGATAGACATCGGTCGCACAAATTAGGTGCAATGTTAAGTAGTTCTGTTGTCTTGAGGTTTCAGTGTAAACAGCGGTAGGCCTATCCCCTGATCTTAAGGAAAGGTCATGGCAACACTACTAAAACAAGCTGCTGAAATACAGACAGCAACCTATTGGAAACTGTTTTTCATGTTGTAACCAAGCTATATCAGAATTTACATAAAGATGTAAATAAAGTCTAGTGGCAGGGCCCCTCATTATACCCACAGACTGTGAAACTCTCAATAGTTTAATTACAATTGGATTCTCACTGCTCTGGATCGTTGTAAAACTGTACTGTGTGATATATGTACATACAGAGAACCTACCGGGCTCATCCACTACAGCTATATCTGCATTGCTCGCCCACAGTGGGGAGAGGGGAAAAAAAAAAAAAATATATATATATATTGTATTTATATATATACACACACAAACACAAATGTATATATATAATATATATATATATATAATATATATTACTATATGTATGACCCACACACACATATATATATATATATATATATATATATATATATATATATATATATATATATATATATATATAAATATACACACACACACTAGGCTTAACGATAATAAATTATCGATTGGGACTCACACGATAACAAAATCGATAATATTTTAATGAAATCAAATATTCCATGAAATTACTGTCAAGAAAGTAATCTGTGTTGTTGCTTCTAAAAGTTACTGAGAATATGCGTCTGTGAACAAATACTGGATGATGATGCAGAGATCAAGAGTAACCTGCTTTGTTGATGTATTTTATACATATTTTGTTTTAAAATCAGTCCCAACTGCAGGCATCTGTCTTGAGCTAAACTGATAATATTTAACATTACTACGTGGTCACTCGCCGCCGTTTCAGAATTATTTTTTGTTTTTGATTGCTGTCTCAGTATAAATGCCGCTGGATCGTAGCTCGACGTATGTGATACAATGAACCATTGCAGGTTGTACAAAATTGTTTGCCACCAGCAACAATTGCCAATTGTTTTTTTTGTTTTTTTTTTTTTTTTTTTTTTTTTTTTTTTTTTTTGGTTTTTTTGTTTTTATTAATTATTATTCATTCTGGACACTCACAAAATGTCAAAAACTCGTTTAACAACATCAGTTGAGCTCTCCGAGGATACTAAACCCGCCCCGGATGCCCATATCTACCAATCAGTGAGGAGAGCCCAGAGTGGTTATTTGCTGCTGTTAAGTGTCAATCAATAAATCCTGTCCAGTTTTCCATATAAACTTGTTTCAATTTCAAAATGACATCACGAACCTGCACTAACACACAAAACTTAATTGGATTTAAGTAGACAAAATATCCAGTTTCCGTTGCAGGAAAAGGTAGGCTTCCTCTAATGTACTGTTTGGAAAAATGACGATATAGTTGTATTTACTGAAGATAATACAAATCTAAGTGGCTATGCAAAGTCATGTAAAGTTTTGATTAAAATATGAAGCAAAAAGTGAAATGCATATCTGCAGCAGTGGCACACTGGAAGGGGCTGCCGCTTTCGCTAGCAGAAGCTGGGCCACGTAATTCATAAATTGTAACCAACAGCAAATAAAAAAAGAGAGATCAAATTATTTCCATGAAAACAGTCCATAATGTAAATGTAATTTTCAAACCTTCTTTTTTTCTTCTTTCTTAAATTTACCATTATGTTTACGCTGGGAACTTATCAGGTTTTACACAAAACAAGGCAAAGGCTAGTGACGGCAGGAATATGAAAATTGTACAGTGCTATATTTAAAATGCCAATGTGTTTATCAAACGTGTCTTAAAACATCTGGATGTGTTTGAATTAGTTTTTTTTATACCATGCTCTATAAAAAGAGGATTTATTGTTCCTTTAAACTGTTACTGTTTTATTAATTTTTTTAAGCATTTTAACTCGATAATCGTTGTTAGAATTTGCACGACAATTAATGTCAACGTCAGGGTTCGATTTACAACACCAATACATAAATAAATGACCGTTTTAAACATAGTGCATTTAAACAGGTATTTATTGCGACATTTTTGGCCTTTTGACTTATCATAAATGTAAATGGGTATGAAAGTCTGGGCACCTCTGATCTACACTAGTAACATTCTTTACACATGCACAGCTCTGCACTGCCTACAAGCACCAAATGGCAGTTCACTGCACACTTGCTGATACGCTATCAAAGCTGGCACCATCCATTGGTACAAAGAGTTCGTCAATGATTAGGCGATTAGGCTTTAAGAAAAAAACGAAAAAATGAGAACCCTTTTATAATGAGATATTTGTAAAAGTATATAGTTTATATTAATTTATGACATAAAACACTATAAAAATCAGTTCTAAAAAGAAAAAAAAAAAGACAGTGCATTAATGTACATGTACGTGAAATAAATGCCACAAGACAAATACTTAGAATTGTAAACTTTAACCCGCTTTATGACATTTATAACATACCGGTACAGAAAGCTGCAGATACTGTATATATTTAGTTGAAGACATCCACAGCTACGGAATAAACTGTCTGGAGCCAATGTATATTTCAGACTCAAATAAGAAGGAAATGAGATTCAAAAGCATTTCTCTGAGAAGTTAGACACCCTCTAGTTGACCAAGACATTTTTCTATTGGGGGTTGTCCCTAAATGGGTGGGATTTTAAATCTTAGTGAGGCAAAGGAGAACAAATGGAAAAATAACAATACAGCTACTGAGGAATCAAGTAACAAACAGCCAAGCACTTGAAAAAAAAAAAGGGAATTTATTTATTGGCAATATTACCGCAGCTTAAAATAGCGTCTTACACTGCAGAAATGATAGGGTAACTAAAATTTGTATTGCTGTTCCAATCGCTATTTCTCCTTTAACTATGTAACTCTCCCAAGATTCCAGCAACCAGAAAATGTCAGGCAAGTTAGCCAGGGAAACAGGAAACTTCTATAAGAAATTATTCGCACAAAAAAAAAAAAAAAAAAAAAGACAGAGAGGCGCTTCAGTGAGTTACAGGAAAATAATTTCATCGAGGGTTATGTGACGTCATAAACCACAAAACCGTTAGGTCGAGTAGTTTATGAATTACAAACAACAGTCAAAGATTATTTGTCTCAGTTGCTTGTTTTGTGCTCCCCTTGGTGAAGGATGATTGTAAAGCTTCAGAGACAGATTTAAAAACCATGAACTATGGGTGTTGTTTGAAAGTGGTCTTGGGGTGCAAAGGAGTCAAATATAATCTTCTAGACGAATATACTACTTTGAAGTCACTACTGCTGTATTATGCCTTTTTTTTTTTAAAGAATGCAAATATAGCCTTTGTACATTTGCATGTGTATCTCTCTCCATCAAGAGCAATTATTTTATTACCCCCAAAATATATAAAAAATGTTTATTGCTGTAGCACGGGATGTAGAATTTACTGATAAGCATTTATTCATTTAAAAAATGAATACCGAGCAGCAAAGGTTTCGTTTGTAAATTTTTTTTATCTTACTGAAACAGTCCAGGCCAAACACTTCCCGTTTGCAGAGTTGTAGTATTTCTAATTTAAGGCAGTATTATCCTGTCCAACAAAAACATGACTAACCAAATAACGAAGAAGCTGTAGTGTTATAAAAGCAGACCTTAAAACAACACCGATACAGGACATATAGCTGACGCTCTCAATAACATGCTGTGATTTCCAGGCTTTCGATTGCGATTTTGCCAAACGCAGCTTTGAATTCGCTTGCACTGTTAATGACAGCAAAGCTCTCGATTTTGTTTGTAAAACACCAAAAGCCATTAAATGGTACAACTGGTACAGCTGCCTGGGAAAGTACATCCCAAACAGCTTCAATATCACCCCTTTATTGATGGACACTAGTAGACTATTTAATGGCGATAAAAAAGCACCATATAGTGAAAACAGATTTAAAAAAAAAAAAAAACGTATTTCCCCATATATAATTTCAATTGAGTGGCACCATGTGTTTAATTATAAACCTCGCATGTCTTCCAGCCAGCCACATTACAAGCCGATAGGCCATATAATCATACAGCAGGTAGGGAAACAAGACTATTGCAAAGCAGTTTCACACATTCCAGGTTTTAAAACAAGCTTGATTAGCCACAGTGTGTATGCAACATTTGGCATTTGGTAGAAGCAAGTCAAAGTCTAAGTAATAAGTAATAATGATTGTTATGTATTTATTTGATGACAAAAACACGTTCCTAATTCCAAATATGGGTACTGTAAATAAAAAAAATTTCTAAAGAACTGTTTTATTTCTTTCAATTTATTTGTGATTAGAGCAAGTGTGGTAAAAATAGCATGATAGCTCTTTAGTCAATATTGAAGGAGATAAAACTCCTCATATCAAATTTTTTATATATATATATATATATATATATAATATATATATATATATATATATATATATATATATATATATATATACACACACACACACACACACACACACACACACCTTTTCTATGCAGCAGAATATTATAAACATTTTTAGCAGGATTAACAGTTTAAAAGAGATGAGTGAAGTTATAATATGCCCCCCCTTCCACCACTTCCCTCCACTGTGTTACATGCCACAACTGTAAGACAAGACATGCGACAGGGAGATTTGTATAGACTTGAACAGCGCTCTTGGCTCTTGAATGGCACATAGAGATTGTGTCTTAACTACTCACTCTTTGTCTGTGTTGCGGCTGGCACTGCCATAGAGAGTTCAGAGAACAATAGGGGCCTGACAGCTGTCGATGGGGACCCTGAACTAGACTAGACCTTGCAGGGCCGGATTAAGGGACGTGGGGGCCCTATGCATATTATGGTGAATAGTGTTACTGGTACATTGGTTAATCTGGTCCTGCGTTGGGGACAGAGTGTGTGAGCGGAGCGGAATATAAAAAAAGCTTTTATAGTCAATGTGATTAGTGTTGCATTTTATAATTCATTATGGAGGGGAAAATATATGTGGATCTTCCATACAAAAATGTGACAAACGTCATCCGTGTGTCCATCTGTCTGCGCTTATTACACAGTCTATATTGTTCTTATATAATTCCACGGTTATGCATCAGTACAGTGCTGTGAACACGGTTTATATTTTCTGCACTTAAGGATAGTTCATACACTGCAGGGAGACTCGCTCATATGTGTTCGTGGGTTGCTTTAACAAGCCCAGTAAAAAGCTAATTTGATACGAACCCTATGCACAGTTTGAAATATGTGAGACATCGTACACGACATCTAGGAAGCTGTTAAAAACCTGTTCTAATGCAAGATGAGATTTCCTTACTTTTTTCAATTTACGCAAGTTTGTAGTACCAATAAATAATAATCCTTCTACGGACTAGTAGTAGCATTGCATTCAATAGAACAAAACAATGTAGTTTTACAAAAAAGGGAATAACTTTCCTTTTCTTTACTTCTTTTTGGGTTTTCTTTTGTAGCGAGAGAAACAAACACTATGGACTTAAACCGTTCTTGCCGGCTGCAGGCGTTGTACATGTTTACCCTTTTTTTCTAAAATTCCAGCCCACAAATGAAAAAGGAACATTTCTAAAATTTAAAAGAGGCATACTGTGCACATTTGAGACAGGACAGGTTTTTAAATTGGCCCTAAAACTGAAATAAATGAGTACGTAAATTGAACCTGATTCACACATTTTATCCTGCAGACGGATGCCTCTGATGTAAGACTAGGGGTGGATCTCTCCCAGGAGGTAGAGGGTGTGGCGCCTTTGTTATTGTACATTAGCAGGAAGCTGCTTGCGTGAGAGACTCGGAGACCAGGTATGCTGTAATCGAGAATGAAGCACATAGCCGTCGTAAAATAACAAACTTAACCAAAAGCGAGCTTCTGTGCACCTCTCTTCCTGTGTGTGTGGGCCCGTCCGTCATGTAGTTTTTGTAAAATGTCCCAAACAAACAGCGACCTTGCAAGGGCCCCAATTCCGCTGGGGAGCCTACGCTATAGCATAATTTACGTATAGGTTAATCCAGCTCTGAGACCGTGTCTGGTCACTTAGAAAGGTGCACTTAAACCCATATCAAATTTAGTTATGTTTAGATATAAATATTTGAATATACCCTTCATAAGAGTGTGCTATCCATACTGAAAGGCTGAGAAGGGGACTCATGAGAATTGGGGTTTTTTGGGGTTTTTTCTGTTTTATATACAGTGTAATCTTGATATATTCCTGCAGGCTTCCTGAACAGGCAGATTGGAGCTGAAAACTATCGTTATTACAGGATCATAAAAACACACTTATTTCCTGATTGCATGTGCTGGTAGCTATTTTAATTTTTCTCTACATTTTTACATACTAAAAACTTTGTTTTTAAAAAGTGGAATGCCTTTAAAAAGTACAAGCCAGCATTAAAACATGTCAGCTCCTCAGGGTTTTCTAACAATTTTCTGGAATCGACAATGAAACGTAACCTCCTGCTGCTGCATGTCTGCAGAAGCAGGTCAAAGGGGTGTCCTGTCGGTGTCCCATAAACTGGGGAATTTAAACAAACTTTTAACCCTAATAAAGTGTAGTGTTGCAATCATTTACGAAGATAATACACACAGAATTCTTGGAAACTTGACAACTTTTCAAAAGTAATAAATAGCATATGTTATTTGAAAAAGAAAAAAGTGTAAACAATATAATTTTTTGCTCACTCAGATTGCCATGATTTATGTTACTTTATACTTGTATAAGGTTACAATTTAAATCGCTGTAAAGCTGCACTATTGTGATATCGCGTGGGCATTGCCAGTGTACATTACAGAATCTCTTCTGTAAATAGCTTGTAATGCAGTAGTTGGACACTCCAGGAACCAGTGCATCAGTACCTAGAAAGTTATTATCAATCATGTAAATGAAAAGTAGTAGACACTACAGTATGAGACTAGAATATTATTTTCCATAGTCACTACTGCACTTTTCATATAGAACGCAGAATGTAAAGCAATTGTCTGTTTAATGTTTTGCTCTGGGTGGAAGGACAGTAGCACTGTGTCATGCACCAAATACAGTGCTCTTGTTTGCTAGCTGTTAACATATACAAAACTGTTGTGTTTTTAGTACTGCTATGATTTAAAGTTATGGATGTTTTCAATTTTGTATTTAACTATGAATCTTGATCAATGAAGAACATTAGCATGTTCCATCTAGTGTATGCAAATTACTACGAGAATACACAGACAAAACATAGAATTATTGAAGCAGTACCAAAATATACACAGCACTGTTGAGTTTTAATAGTTATGGTTGTGTTATATAAGCAGGAACAAAACCTTTGGCGGTATAGTAGCTTTTAGTTGTTGAAGGGCAACCAAAATGCAAAATACAATTTATTTAGTAGAAAGGTTGTCTATTTCACAATTCCAATTTGATTGGTCTATAGGTGAAAAGAGAAAAAAACCTTTATAGTTGTAATAAAACTGATGACATTCTGGCTTAAATAGTGTGTGCTAAACTATACTGAAGCCAAAATGGTGTACACAGGTATACAGTTTCATGACCTTCCCAGATTTATAAACTACAAAAACATGATGGTCCCAAGTCAGTAATGGCAGTACTGCACAGGAGTGCAGAAAGACATACTGCAACTAAAAGAGGGACAAAGTGCAGAGCTGGTTAGGGTCGGACCTAACTGTTATGTTTGTGTAACTGTGTAGAACCGATGCAATTAAACTCTAATCACCCACTTCACCCAGACACACATAGGTTCAATTATTGTGTGCTCTAATGAGGTCACACACACACACACACGTGCTGTAAAAAGCCTTTCATTAGAGATTCAGATGTGTGGATTAAAAAGAAATGATGCCTTGCCTACAGAATCTGTGAAGAATTCAAGAAGCAAAGTAATAAAGCATGGTCTTGAATGAAACATCGAATTAGCGTGCCAAATTGCTATTGACTGTTTTCACTCGCTAAAAACTTACTGTGCCTTTTAAATACACAACAGTGACATTTAGTTGTCATTTCCCCTGCCGACAGCATACAGAATACACCCCTTTTAAAGTCCTCCCTGCGCCTTTTCCTCCGATATATCTGAACATGAATCTTTCTCAGAAATACAACTCACTGGTGCCAAGCAAGCCTGAAAAAACATTATTCTTGCATTTTCGATACATACACTAGATTACATTTCAACAACATTTGTTGGGGGTCCGGAGAACTACTGGCTCCAGCCGGTTTTCAAAATGCATACTGTGTACACATAGCAGCTCCTGTATTTGATTGTTTCATTTGGACTCCAATTGAATTGTACAGTAGCCATGTTAATATAAAATATCACAACTTGCTGTACTGTTGCTGCTTAGTGTTCTACGCATTGCTGTCTTTGGTTTTTTTTTTTTTTAATGCAACTGGAATTGTTGTGTTAACTTCACTGCCTATCCTCTGCCCTCTGAATGTTACATTATTCTTCCCTCAAAATAGGCCTACCTTTCGTGGTTGAAAAGGGCTCTGAATATGACCCTAAGATGGGAAACCAGAGGTTTTCAATATGAGGCAAGCAGTACAGCTTTGGTAGCAAAAACAAGTAAGCAGTGAGAATGCAGTCAAAATCACGGGGTGTTCCGCACTGCTTTCACATACAAATGAGGAGCTTGAAGAGTAAAAGGTAGACCAGAACAGCACACATGAAATGGGAGCATCATTTCAGAATCGTTTTGATGCTCTGCAGGATATATACAAATGCACCTATACCAACATTAAGATATGGTGAAATAATATTAATGATATTAAAATGTTAATGAATCTGTGTTTCAGTTTGTTTGATAGACTTTATGATTTTACAGAATTCACAACTTCAAAGCGTATCACAACTATCACGTATTAACTTTTTCTAAAATGACCATGCCCTAGTAGGCCTATTGAAAAATACTGTAATGCTCGACTAAGTGGGTTCTGTCAGCGGCGATAATAACCCATATTTGTAATATTTTGTAAAAAGGAACTTCTGCCACATCTCTCTCATCCAATAGCAGCCTGTAATATAAACAAACATGTACTCAAAAGAAACAAATCCGTGACTATATGCAGCTTAACTTTCGTGGTAAAATGAAGAGGCTTGCAAACACAACCTGTTAAGTCTACTAATGGCCCACATACCTTTTTGACTTGCTGAACAAAGATGTAATTGAAAACTGTAAAAGTGCACTGCAACATGTTTGCTATCACTTTCCCACATAAACCTTCACTCCTGTGTATGAGAATGAGTGTGGGTGGGTCATGTAAGTAGTCCAGACCCAATGAGAAACTACCAGCATCTACGGTTGAGAAGGAATAACAAAAAATTAGGTTCCCTAGCGCTAGAATCTAGCACCATATCATCAAATTTGCACCGCTGAGCGTCTTGCGTGCACGTAACGAACACATTGAATCTAACAGCAGTCCGGTTGAGCTTGGGGCCCCCTAAAGGGTGGGGCCCCTGGGTGGCCGCCTAGCTCACCTTGCCTTAAGACCGGCCCTGACTGTACAGTGCAGTATATACCATAAATTAAAGAAGTTACAGTTGAGGAAGGAAAGGGTTCCTTTGTTGGCAGTACGCTATAATTGGCCTGTCATTCACATTACTGCCAGACTTTCACAGAGGACCATGAAAGTAGGTGCCTAATTGACAGGTGCCTCCCTTTCCAACACTGCATACATTATTGATGGCTCACGAGGAACAGCCTCAAAAGTGACAATACAGGCCATTGTGGAGACTTTGACGGCAATTTCCATGAAGGAATTTGACACGGTATCCTTTGAGGAATCGTCAGTGCCTCTAGATCAAGACGCAAGAGGGGGCCCAGCTAGATTGTCAGCAGTAGTACTGTTTTAATGCACAAAGGCAAGATAAAAAGGTTCTGCATGGTGTTTGAGTGCCACTGTACCCATTTTCCTAAAGTTTTCCAGCAGTGAAACAGTCACTCATCACCCTCCACCCCCTTTGCTTGGTTCCCAGGGAAAGCAGCCTGTCTGGCACAGTTCCAAACTCCTCTTAATGAGCTTCTGGCAACTCCCCTGCACTGCAGACGCCACTGGGGCACAAACAAGCCCAGCGTCGCAGACAGGAACTGCAGGCTCAGACTATCAACCATGGCCTTTTTATGAAAACTTAAAGAAGAAACAACTATGACTTTGTGGGGCGAGATTTGAAACTCTTATTGAAAACAAGCGTTTAGTATGAGTGCTTAGAATAGCATAAACCTTTCCTTTGCTGTATCCCTCTCTAAAGATTGTAGAAATCGATGATACATATGGCTATCCTATCTTACATCACTTTACTCAAATGTGATGTACACTTATTCAATAGAAATATGTCTGTTCTATTTTGTGTGGTTTGCAGATGCCCAATAATACAAAGCCATATTGCACCAGGGCAATAAAAGGACTAATGCAGCATTGCACCACATGCCATGCTGTTAAAAGCATCAGGGTATGTGATTCATAACAGTCTCTCCAGCAGTATCAGAATGTGGTAAGTATATTTGCGTCAATGTACCCATTCATTTAGCTACAAACAGAAACAAGGAAAACAAAACAGCAGCTGCTGCTGAATAGATATATTTTAAGAGTCAAGGCTGAGATTATTTCTTTTGGGGGGGGGGGGGGGGGGGGGGGGGGGGGGGGGGGGGGGAGGATCACAATAGACCCATATTTTATACCTTCTGGCAAAGCTAGCTAAGAAACAGTTCATAATTAGTCCTGTGTCTGAAAACAGTGATAAGAGGAGGTGTGGAAATGTAAGCTTGAAGTTTACAAGCTGGTTAGCAGTGCATAGCAGTCTGTGGAGACCATGAAGTAGAACATATTTCACCTTTTGTCATAGCAAGTTAATTAAATAAACCAGGCTTTTTAATGCTCTAACACTATTCTATTCAATGATAAGCGAATTCTCTCCCTGTTCATTTCCAGCTCTGCCACAGACTCATACAGTACATACAGCTCAGGAAGCGAGCAGGAACAAAGACCAAACCCTCCAACTTTCTGGAGAAATGGTGAAAAGGAAAAGACTGACAGCAAAATTGAGCATTGGTTATAACCCCATTGAGAGTACTGGGCATGAGAACCTGTTCTCTGTATCAGGCCGGATCTTGCACAATACCGAGTTCAGCTTCTGAAGGTTGAATGTTTTTAAAACTGCAATTACTCTTTGTCTGGCTCATAGTTTTCTGCCATATATATAAAATTCCATTCTTCTTACCATGATTGAAAGGCATAGAGAAGCCCAATTTCTCTCAACAGTTTACTGTAGAGCAGTTCCTACAGTGCAAAACTGGTTTCCCATTAGAGTGCAATAAGGAGCCATGATGTGGAGGCTTGAATGTGGACAATATTTCAGTGAAAATTTTGAATGCTGTAGTGGTGAAACAGTGGGAAAATAATAATGCGGGTCAAATAACTGCTGAGTTTTTTTTTTATTAAATCTACTTGATTTAATATTGCTTGTATATTGCTATTGTTTGACTGTGTGCACAAGAGAGTCTAAACAATCACCTTTTTGTCTGAATGCATGAAATGGGCTAGCTGCCTGAATAATGTGCAACTGTCATGCTTACATTAGTTACAGTATATCGTTACACAATATATAAAAGATTCAAGAAATACCATTAGCCATCCACTGAAAATGTCCAAGGTAATCATAAATGACTCCCACAACATGGCACGCATTTCCACTACTGCAGGAAATGCAACTTAATCCTGACGCTAGAGCCTACAGAAATCAGAGGAACAACGCCAAGGACTTGGTTAATTGCTTAAAATGAATCAACACTTAAAGAATGACTGGAATGGGTGCGATCTGTGAAACACACAGCAAGCTTCCAGCGTGCTGCAGCAGTGTAACTCATAGTAACTGTGGTTATATACCCAGTCTCTGAAACCTTATACTATTAAAGCAACCTAAATCCACATGTGTGACTGACTTCATCTGAAAAGGAGACTGGTGTCCCAGGAGGGTTTGCCCGTGAAAAGTATTTTCACAAACAAATAGAACATAAACATAAGTCTGCGGCCCAGCCATTACATCAACCCCACCTGAGAGTCAACTTTGAGTTTTTATGGAGCACAGATGGGAGGGGGGGATATGGGGCGTTGCCAGGAAGTAGTGAGTGCAAAGGGGTCTTTATTTACTTAAATGACATGTGCTGTAGTATAAATGCAGGGACGGCAAGGCCTAATGAGCCTCAGATGCAGGAAAGCAGAGCGGTTTCTGAGACAACAGCAGTCCAAGTCTATACTCTCTTCATTTGGCGTTTTTTTTGGTGAACCTCTTAAGAATACAACACTTGCTAAAAGAAAAAAAATGAGAAGCACCTCAGACTCTACCCAGCGTCTCAACTTAAAACAAATTCCTCCAGGAAGTCTTTGAATTCCAGCCTCAGCTGACGATTAACAATCGGGGGAGGAGGGTTTGTCACTGTGCACAGGTTTGAATACTGTACGCTGCAGGTTTGGACACACAAGCCCCATTTGTAACAGTATTGAGCTGTGAAGAGCCACTCCCTGTCAGACTGTCTGAGAGCTGTGTGCTGTCTGGGAGGAATGAAGGCGAGGGGGGACTGTGAGGTGGGGTGGGGTCTGGCGAAAGCCTTTAAACAATGCCCTCGTTGGGGTATCCAAGCAGAAAAGCAGCATGTTCAGCACAGGCAGTGATAGCAGTGTGTGCCGCAGTCAGACCTCCCCTTTGCTGCACCACTGCGCTCCTTCTGCACCAGACAGTGGAACAGGAACATATGTGGCACAATCCGATTTTCTGTACTATTTGTTTATGAAGTATTATTTTTATTATTATCATTCATATTGACTAACTGACTGAGGAATAAAGTCATACGTTACACACATTATGTGCAGCACTTCAGTCACATTGATTTATTTCACAATTGTTTCCTCCACTTTTTTTTGTGTGGTTGCAGTATGGGAAGTTTAATTGCCTGTTAAAATAATGCTGCAAACCTCCAGATTATTACAATAAGGAAGTGCAGGGGGTTGTGCAACATACTGTAGTGTCACCAGATATTGTCTAATTGAGGTTTTGACCATTCTTCTAAAACATGGGGGGCTAGATTCTAGAAGCTTTTAACTGTAAATCTTCAAATGCATAAAACATACAAAAGCTACAATTATAACAACTCTGCTATGTCACTTAAGTGGTTTATTATTCATTGTTTATTTAGCAAATGCCTTTATCCAAGTTGACTTCGAGACTAGGGTGAAAGACGGAACACAAGGAGGTTAAGTGACTTGCTCAGGGTCACACTGAGTCGGTGAGTAAGCCGGAAACCTCCTGGTTACAAGCCCTTTTCTTTCACCACTGGACCATACAGCCTCCTGACTTATGATTAATAATAATAATAATAATAATAATAATAATAATAATAATAAATAATAATAATAATAATAATGGTTGTTTTTTCCTTCACTGCCTGTCACTGACCTGTATATATAAGCAATACACTACCTGTTGTAGTGCATGTTTTCTTTCCCGAAAAAGGATACCCAAACCCAGATGAAAATTGAAATACACTTGATCCCCTTTGCAGCCTGCTAGTATATACAGTAATATAGATATATGCTGTCCTGATAAAGACATGCAAGCCCAATATGAATGTACCAGTTATCTGTCATTTGCAGCACCCAGCGATGTCTGATGCTGGGTAAAAAGATATAATGCAGTGCATCCTATCAGACTGCCAATATTTCCCTGATGTGATTCCCATTCCCCTTTCTTAATGAACTACTGTTTGCAAAAGAGGACAGCTTATAATAACCGCACCACCCTCTATCAGCCAGGTTCTTCACAACTGAAATTACATTAACTAGGCGGTCTAATAAACCAAACCAAGATACAGTACAGTCCACTAAAACTGATTGTTCTCAACCTTGTAAGCTATGGTAAAGATGTACAGTAATTGGACTGCTTACCATGCTTTCTCTATGCTTGCACTAAAGTATCCATTAACTGCCCTTTATAATGGGTTAACACTCAAGATTTCACTGCTTTCACCATAGTAAACTCATAATGTCATACCAATTCAAATTCTAAAAAACCACCAATACAAACACCAGCCTGGGTAATTTAAAATGTCCTGTGTGGATTGTTGTTTTTTTTTCTGCTTATCTTTTCAGTATTCACAAGGTAATTCCTTCTGTTGTCAGGCAACTTGGTAAAAGCTTTTAAATTTTGCATTGTGAATACTAAGATTAAGGATGACCCCCCCCCGCCCCGCATTTGTAAATTGACTGCAGTGTAAACTAATGAACAAATACGTGTTATATCTGTAGTTCTAAAGCTATATTCAAATCAGCAACAGTGAATGTAATACAATGCTCTGCACACACTGCCGGGTTGTGCAATACTAGTGAGGAGCCAGTATGAGACAGGGTTTCTAAAGCACTGCAAGTCTGAGTTCTGTATAGAAATGCTTGAATGTTCAGACAGACCATCAAGGGTATATATTGATATTTTCTTTTGAATATTATTTTGAAAGGCCACAGAAGTTTCTGGAGCTTATCTGTTGTATTGACCGATTATATAACGGGCTGCAGAGCTCAAGGCATTTGGAAACAAAAGAATGAAGTTATATAGCAGGGGTAGAAATGGCATTCAGAAGAGAGAGTGGCAAAGAAAGCACCAATCCAATTTCCAGTTAAATCATATTTCCAATTCATAGGCCTATACCTGTTAAATAATTTGACACTGGCTCCAAAGTGCAAAATGCAATACAGATCCCTAGAAGATCACAATAAGGGAAAGTATTCCCTCATGTCGACCCTTTTTATATCAATGACACTATGCAAGAAACAAATACAAAACTACAGTTACTTCAAATTACTGGCTTATTTCT
Organism: Polyodon spathula; assembly: GCF_017654505.1. NCBI lineage: Eukaryota > Metazoa > Chordata > Actinopteri > Acipenseriformes > Polyodontidae > Polyodon > Polyodon spathula. Next base: position 31,486,614 of record NC_054543.1, on the reverse strand, counting down.
CCTTTCTCTTTAAGCTGCCATTTGTACTTATAGGCAGCATTTATTAGAGACAGAACAAGCAATGGTAAAATGGCACCAGTCAATTTCGGCATCCAAGTTATAGGTCAAAATAAATAAATAATTGCAACACCCACTTAATGATGTTATTCTATAAATACAATCTACTAACTCAATTAGTCAACACTTTCTTGCGCTGCCATGCAGTTGAAGACAGTGAATTCTGCTTGTACTAAGGGCACAAATACCAGTTATATCCCAAAAGACTTTGCTGAATGAGTCTTGGATTTATGTCAAGTGATTTTTGCATGAGGGGGTCTATTGTAGTATCCTAGCACTAAATAATAGCACTCTAACTATATTAATCCCGGTACTGTTTTTTGACTCCATGTTATTAGTAGGGGTGTAAAGATTCAAAAGCACAACACAGCTCATTGTAGTTCAAATGACATGCATTGTAATACATATCGTATCACGACCTGCATATCGCAAAAAGTATTGTATCGTGACTAATGTATGGTTACACCTCTTGCTATTAGGATCTCCAACTACATCAGCAGGAAAACTATGTTTGAGAGGGTTTAAGAACAGTAGTTTTCAGACCTGTCATGGTTTTGAACAAAGGTTCTCAACCGTAGATGATTTTTTGGGGGAATTTTCCCCACAGACCACCATCAATACAATGCCATAAACTTGTATTTACACTGCAAACTAGACACACATTTTGGAATTTGGATTTTGTATGCTCATAAAAATACAACAGATTTTAGCATATTATATATTTCACAATCTTTTGAGTGCCAACATAAATAGCACCTAGGATGTTGCACAGATAATGTAGTTTGTTTGTTGACATGCTGTGTTATGTGCAGTCCAGTGGTTCAGATTAACAATTTGGGTGTGTGGAACAGATAGTGGTACAGTAGTACTACATATAATGTGACGACTACATCAAATACAAATCCTGTCTTCCCGATACACCTGACAGAATGTTGAATCATAGACACTGTACTGCTCTTGTTCTCCAAGCTGCTAGCTGACTCTTTATAACACTGTTGCCATAGCAACTTGTAGCTAAATCACTTTCAAGTGATGGCTACAATTCATGACACTTGTCGCCAGGTGAAGATCAAGCTTGATACTGCCTCTGCTGTAACAGATAACTAAAAATGCAGTCGATATTAATCAATCAATTAATTAAAAAACCTTTTTCCAGATTTCCCCTCTGAGATTATCTTCCTGGAATCGTCTCAGTACATCGGCAGATCAGACACCCATTACAGTTAACGAATGATAGAGAATTCCGGTAAAGGCACACGGATGCGCACTATAGCCTAGAGGTTGCCGGTTCGAGTTCAGGCTATTACACTGCCGACTGTAGACGGGAGTTCCTAAGGGCGGCGTATAATTGGCAGAGCGCCTCCTGGGTATAGAAGGCTTAGGGTTAGCCAGGAAGTCCTCGGCTCACTGCGCACCAGCGACCCTTGTAGACTGGCCTGGCATCTGCAGGCCTGCATGTATGTTGCCCGGAGCTGTGTAGTCTGTCTGTCTAGACGCTGTATTTCTGAGGTGGCTGCATGGCGGGCCTGCATAGTGAAGAGAGACAGGATGGCTGATGGCACACGTTTCGGAGGACGAGTGTGTCTGTCTTTGTCTCTCCCAAATCAGCGCGGGGGTGTCAGCGGTGAGCAGGGTTGAAATAAATAATTGGGCTTTCCAAATTGGGGAGAAAATGAGAACAAATAATTGCCGATTCCAAAAAAATATTTGAACAAACCTAATAATTTTGTTTAAACTGAAGTTGATTAAAACTTAAGTCAACACTAAAATGAAACTAAAACAATTGTTAATGCGTAAAATAGCTTAAACACATGGGAATCTATTAAATTGATCGAAACAGCAGAACTAAATACAGTAACCATTTAAATCCTTAAAATGCACATGGCGAGATTCCTGCCGTATATTATACAGTAAAGACTCACACACATTTAGATATTTGATTGTTGTTGAAGTCAGTTATTTCAGCCACAATTTTGATCAATTGAACAGACCCCAAAGAAACAGCCACATTTGAACATGCATAAATTGATGGGTATAACCTGCCTGGCACTGATGCCTAACTATATAAATAGACCACTGACTGACACAATGGCCCAAAACTAAAACCAACAAACTACAGCAAAACGATGTATTTATTTTTAAAAGTTTGTTATACAGTATTTAGAAAATCAATCACAGAACTCCAATACTTTCAAACAAAACCCTGCTTTATTTCTCTGTTATGCTTTGACAACAAGTTCTTGTTATTACATATGCTATTTCAACCCTGCAGTTATGGGTTATTGGATTTTGCTATACCAATTTAATTACAAATTATTTCCTGACCACACAGGTCATAACGTCTACCCAGCTGTTAGCTGTGTAGACAAATACTATAATCACTGTGGTCTGACTTAAATCAAAGTTCGTAGTGGAACAATAAGAGAGACACAATATCAACTGCTGTAGGGGGCTACAGTTTAAATTTTATTCTGCTCTGCCACAACTTAAAGAAAACTATAGAAAAACTGATATACAATACAAATGCTTTCTGCTTTTCAACATAATTGCAAATAATCCTACTGTGCTACTAAAGTACCTTTCACAAAAAAGTCCCAGGTTAAAGTGATTAAAATAACCTGAAAGTAGATTTTAGCGACTGAACACAGAATATGCCAGGAGAGCTTTAAATGAGCAGAGGCTCTGGTTCCTCTTTCACTGTCACTTTAGCAGTGAAAGATGAAGAGCGTACGAGGTGCAGTTCCCTTGCATCAGTCAAGTCAATGAGGGGAAAAGCCTTGATATGACACTATTTCTGCCTCTCATTATTGCAATGCATGAGTGTTTTTAGTAATGATCTGTCTCTGCTTGAAATTGTTTTCTGGTAACCTAGGGGGAATGTGTACTGCTCTCATCTCCCTGGCACCACATAGACATGAAATGCAAATTTTAACTGGTTCTTTCTAAACTGAAAAACAGCCCAAGCAGTTGATTCATTATGGATGTATAAACAGATATACATGATATCTCTTTTAAGCTGACATCACATATAGGTAAAGAGGTTTCTGCCTCCGCTACAATTTTAATTGGCCACTGCAAGAGATGCACTTTTGCAGTCTCGACATAGCAGGTCTTTGACAATAAACACGTTTTGTTGGGCAAGTTTAGGACTCTCTTAGTTAATGTTGTTCAGAAGACTATGAATGACTTGTTTTTCTAATTAGCAGTTTCTTTTATGAAAAATATCTGAAGTGCTTTCTTATAGAAGTAAATAATGATAATAATCATCATACCTATGTTGTTTCTAAGGTGTTTGCAAAAATGAAGCAGCATTTACTGTAGCACGAAGTCTAAAACCTGGTGACAGTTCTGCTTGCCATTTGATAAAATCTTTCATTGTGTTTACTGAGATTTAGCTTAAGAAAACGACAATGAACTAAAGCACAAAAAAATGAAAAAAATGTGTGTGGCAGATTGCCAGGAATGAACACGAGAGAAAGAAAGAGAGAGAGAGCTCTTTCTGCAAAAGGAGACCGGGCCGGCTCTCAAGCAGGTGTCCTGGTTCAGTTTCTTGGGGCAAGCAAATTATTTAAAACCAATTTTTACCTTTATCAATTATTTGGACTTTTAGTAAGCTTCAGAGATATCAGCTGTTAAACACATCACAATATAACTGTCTGAATTACTAAATAGTGACAATTCAAAATGAACATACTTGGAACCAACAGATTTTTTATTTTATTATTATTTTTTTTTTTTTTTTTTTAGATTTCTTGTACTGGAACCATAAGTAAATACAAGATTTCAGCAGAAAACAAACAATAAAATGTAGACTTGGGGGGGGGGGGGGGGGGGGGTATAATTAACTAGTTCTGCTGTAGGTCAGGGAGTTCAGATGAAAGCCAGCATTTCCTGATCAGTGGTGTTTAAAGATGCACATTTACTAGGTCTTGGGAATGTTAAGATCAGTTCTCTTCCATTACTGTTCTGTATGTTCAATATGGACCCATAGCTCATGTTACAACAATGAAGATTGCATTCCGTATGCTGGGTAGAGAATCTGGCAATTCAGATGGTGTACTTATAATCAGATAAGACGATATGACAATTGAATTTAATACATGATTTGGTCCATTACTGCTGTTAATTGCAATTAGAATTTCCAGTACAGTAAAATGTTAGTTAGAATTCCCTTTGATCAGTTAAACACTTATTTTGTATAGTCTTTTTACTCCCTTAAAACAATGCAAATTCCCTAATGTACAGTCCTAGAAATTCTGTGGTACCATCACTGTTGGATGTTCTCCATGTTGTTTTACAGTTGTAGCATACACTGCAAACTGTCTCCAAAATGTGCTACTGATTTGCTAGACTATGGCCTGTAGTGCTTTACATTCTCCATGCTGCGCTGTGGGAAGCTGTCTGCCTGCTGGGTGATCTGGTCTGCTACCTCAAGGTTTTCCTGAATGCAGGATCCTTTAAATAAGGACCTAAATATTCAGAAGCATCATATATTACTTAAAATCACATTTCTAAAAGATTTAGTGTGGGCTTTCTGAGATTGGACCAGCTATTACTACCATGGATGTTGATCATAGTTAAAATTGGCTATTATTAAATAAAAAGCCTATAAATCATTTGTAGAAATAGCATGGCTGTGAAGTTCTAGAAGCAATGATGGAACATTTCTCGAGGCACTCTAATAAACACTGGGGTGTGGACTGCAGCCTTGGCTGTCCCTGCAAAAACAGATTTGATTTGACATGCAAACTGATATATTAATGTACATTGTTAAATAATCTTTAAATGTAAAGTGCTAAGAACAAAAAAGTCTGATGCATGGCAGGAGGGGAACTTTCTGGCCGCTCTGAGCACAAGTAGGGTAGTTTGCATCTTGCAGCAGCCTATACCATGTTTATAGCACCTAGTTAAATATAAATAATTAAACATTATTTATATTTAACTATACTGCCAAACAGCACCTTGCTCAAACTGTTCAATTTTCGTCTTGGTAACTGCTCAGTTGGAGAGGACTTCACATAAATTCCATTAGCGCTGGTAAGAAACATGCCTATCAAATCCTTAAACCTAGAAATATCACTGACGTTTTAAAAGGGGGGCAAGAACGTAAAGCAAAGCGTTCAAACACTTTGTTTTTTAGATATTTTAGACCTTCTGTGCAGTTACTTAGTGCAGCGAGTCGGCTCGACTATTGGGTTTCCCTTTTCCAGTGTTTTCACTGGTAAAAGAATGTGCTCCTTCATATCAAGATCTAGGCCTACTGCATGCCTAAAACAAACGTGCAGGGTAATGTGCAGTTCATTTCTGGTTTCAGCTAAAAAACAGGATCATGCTAGCATCACGCTTTCAAAGAAATGTTTTAAATGCAGACAAGTAAAAAAAGAAAACAAAGAAAATAAGTGCTTCAAGAACTGGTCTTAAGTAGTGATGCGCAACAATATGAAGATTGTATACCGATGTCGTGCACGTATTCTTCCAAAACACAGAAAAGTATCTTAACACAATTTTAATATCAAACATATATACATATACAGACGTTAACATATTTACATATGAAAAGCAATAACTTACTTTAACTTAGTGGTGCTTTGCTTCACAATATCCATGGAGAAAAACAAGGTCTTGTTATATTGTTTTACTATTCCATCATCGGCCACCTCAAAACCAAAATATTTCTCATGTATATACATCTCGTTTATAATACAGAAAGTTCACATTTTAAAAATACATTAACAGTGCAAGTAATTACATGGACAAAACGTAATGAACCGCTAACGCATGCGCACATCTCAAAATAATGCAAAACGGACAGCCAACAGTGCTCAATGCAGCATGCAAATAGTGTTTGGTACGTAAACGCCTATCAATGGAATACAATGGTTAAATAATAATTGTGTGGCGTTTACCTACGAGACTGACAATGATTGGTATGTATAGGGTTTATTGTATCTTAACATAAAATAAACTTAATTATACAGCATTGTATTTTTTATCAATATTAGCATTAAAAAGTAGTCTCTGCGAGCATACAAGATTTTTTTTTAATCCCATGACATGGCGATATGGAAATTATCGATATCGCATGATATCATATAAAAATATCAATACTGGTGGCCATCACTAGTCTTAAGACTTCAAAAACTCAAAAATCAGTCTAGTGTTTCATTGATAACTTCTCTATATTTTACTTTCTAGCACCCATTGCGCCCAGGATTGGACCCAAGCACTGCACAATATGTGGAAAGGTTTTAATACCTCACGCACAATTGGCAACAGTGATTTTACTTGCTCTAACTTTGGCCTATTATACACACTACATAAAACACACCCACAGCCTTCCTATTTATAGTCCTAAAAAAAAAACAAAAAACAATCACCCCTTATTCACCACCAGAAGGTTTTTTGTTACAGAGTAGCTTTCTGCCTAGCTAATCAGAACAGAAATCATTTTAGTTTTGGATTCGGCTTTTGTAAATTCAGCTGTGGCCAAAGGTTTCGAGTCACCCTATAGAATTAACCAATTTTGCTTCATAAAGTCGAATGAAACCTGACGACTAATATTACATTAACATTGAATTATATATTGGTTTGTAGTTTTCCCATATACTTAATAAAAACTGCAAAAATTTAAAAATGTGACATTTCGAAACCTAACATGAAATACTGAAAAACCTTTGGCCATCACTGTATTCACATTTGTTTCAACATGGTGGATGACACTTTATTTTATTAATTTTAACTGGTTAAAAAAAAAAAAAAAAAAAAGTGTAGGAAGAGCCTACGGTAATCCCTAAATCACCCATATGAAAATAAACCATTATACAAAGCTCCTGGTAAAAAGCCTGGGGAGGACAAAAAATTATTTAAAAATAATGTTCGGTCTTCCATGATATATGTGCACCTCTGTCTGGGGGAGGAGACCATGTCATAATAATGAGCTCTGGCTTCCCCAGGCACTGACAGTGACAGGGTTTGCACCAGAAAGCAGGCTCCTGGAAGCAGGACTCGTCTGCTGGGACACTGTCTTCTTTAAAGATAAAAGTCCTTCATTTTTCAGGGTTTCTACCTAGATAACAATTATAAATAGGCTTTCAGGTCTGATGTTAATATATTAAATCAAACCAGACAGGGTATTTTGTTATGCAACCTGGAAACAGTTTTCTCACTCAATCCAATTTAATGTAAGGAATTGTTATGCATACACATGGTTTACATTTACATGTTTGGGTAGAAATACAAATTTAAAAAAATGACACGGCAACCAAAATAGATAAAGTTTTGGATCATGCAATTATAACATAAGAATTGAGGAATCATCAAGCTACTTTATTATCTGGTATACCTTTTTTCCTGCAAATTTCAAGCAAGAAATGGAAGTGTAAAGTTTACAATCCAACAAATAAACTTTCAAAAAAAAAAAAAGAAAAAAAGGATTTGTCAGAATGCTGCTTACTAAAACACTAAACAAACAACTACCTGTTTTGTCTGTCTTACAGGTACATGTGCCAGCAGATAGTTGTGGCTCTAGTCTTCTCTGAGCAGAGTACTGCTTTTGGTAAAGTGTCAGTTTCTGGGATAAGAATGCACCCTATTAGTTTTGTACTCAATGCACATTGAGAGGATTCCCAGTTGGATATGAACAATAGGAATTGATAGGCCTGGCCTGTGATTAATACATTTAGACTGCTAGGCACACAGCTAGTGACAATGCAATGCAAACATATTTAGAAAACGCTAAACTGCAAAGTCAAAGCTGTTATCAAGTCACAATATAAACACTAGCTCTTACTGGCAATTCCTTCAAAATAAAAACACCACCACTAAAAGAACAAGGATTGGTGTCACGTCTTGACTAGCACCAATTCTGGACTACCTTCACTAAATCAGGGTCGAATTACATATTTTTCAAACAGTACCTGAAACATATTTCCCCCAATATGCAGGTACTTTTTAATGAGTCATGACTTGCAATACCAAAACAGGCACACACTTGCACAAGTTGTACTGCTTTCATTCTAGGTTTGCTGGTCCACATGGTCACAAGAGGATACCTTTACTGTCTAGTCATGGATGTTCTACCGTTTGCTCCTGAAAGAGGATCTGGCTTATTGTCGACTTGCCTACTGTATTAAATCCATGTCTCTAACCATTATGAATATACTCCTGAGTGTGCAATGTATTAAAATGTCAAGCAAAACACTAGGATTAATATTAGTATTATTTAAGATTCTTTAAATCAATCTCCTTGATGGTAGGGATTATTGTTACCTACTCCAATCTGTACAAAGCAAACTGGTTTTAAACCCAATCATCTTCATATTGTCAGCATCCACTACTGGACCTCACAAGTGTCGGGTCAAATCTTCATACATCAGCCACAGGTTCTTATTCATGAATTCCTGAATGTGTCTCTTATCTCACCCTCCTGGCTCGTTCTGCCATGTCTGAGCCTTTCTGTGATTTACAGTGTTGATCTGCTGTCTGTTCTTTGTGACAGTGCCACTCCTACACACAATAACAATTCTATTACTGTCTGCTCTTTGCAATCAGAGAGAGCACTGACCCCCATTTTTTGATATTGAACCCAGCTTACCATTAAAATAGAGTTTTGCCACACCTTAGTAATCAAGCAACACCACTGACCTAGTAAATAACACTTGTGTGCATGTGCAATCAGAATGTCCTTTCTCAAGACTTACTGTAAGCTGACTTTAGCATTTTAATCTGGTATTTTTTTCTAATGTTTATTATAGAAACATCTGTTTTCTCCATGTGTGACTTGTTTCCCATACTACCCAAAAGCAAATGAGCATTAAAAAATATTTGTTGAAAAATGTTTTGAATTCCTGCAGGGATCAGTTAAAAATGTACAGCTACAAAGGAATGGAGGTTCTTCAGGTAATGAGCCACACAACATCATAATATACTGTATCCAGGTTCACCATACTGCCTCCCTTGTTACCTTAATGATTAGGGTAAAAATAAAACACATTGAGCACAAATTTCTACTTTAAATATCGATTTGACTAAAGATGTAAAGGGAAATTATTTAAGTATGGGTAAATGTGGCTTCTTAAATACAATGGTTTGGACACAAAGTATAATCATTGATGATATAAATCATGACTCCTTAACATTTGTGCTGGTTATATGCTGTACGAGCAAGGGTTCAAAAACAAGCAGTTGGTGCTGGTCATTGGACATAGGCAGCCAATTAAAACACACACACACACAAACAAAAAGAAAAAAAAAAAAAACTTTGGTTCTACTGAAAACAGAAAGCACCAACTATCATCTGTGGCTTTTGCTGCATAATGCCTAACCTAAAAAGTTCAAAGAAGTTGTTCCATTCCTTTATTATGCTACATACCTCCAAACAGCCAAGAGAGAATGTGCTTAGTCATGGTTACAATGACTGGGTGCAAGTAATACCTTCAAAAACATTACAAATAAGCATCACTAATGGAAATAGCCTTACTAATGGAAAAAGAATTGTTTAGGGCAGCTGACTGAACCTCAGGCCAATAAGTAAAGATGAATCCTTCCATTATCCTGGCATTACAGCAAATGTTTGCTTATATAAAAGTCAATGGGCCGTATTTTTAAGCAAATGGAAAGACTTTTTTCAGAGGTGCATGCCTGCAATAGCCTTAAGAGAACATAAACACAAGTAACTCTTCAGCAATGTAGTTCCATGCATACCGATTATTTTATTGGTAGTATTTTATTTGTAGTATAGAAAGCTTCAAAAAAGGGTCCTATTGTTTTATGAACACCCTTTCAATCTAAACTCATGATGGGACTTCCTTACTGTGGCAATGTTACAAATCCTTAGTCAGCAGGATCAGGCCATGATCATGAAGAAAAATCCTTTAATTCAGCGTGTTAAGCTTGAGGAAACAAAATAAATCTTACGTCAAAACCAGATGAAAAGCTCATACATCATTCAGAGAAACCAACTGGGCATGTGCTAGAGAATAAAGGCTGTGGTGCTGTACCTGCGCTCTGAGCGAAGTCAATCTGCAAATGGCCTGACCTTTAGAAGAGCTATGATCTCGATTTGTTCTAACTGTGCTGACATTAGGAACAGCACACACTTTCCGCTACATTATACAGCACAGCTATAGATTATTTCTATTTGGGGAAATAAAAAAAAAACAGCTTTGTTCTTTAGTAAATTTACCCAATCAAATTCTGAAATCGACCAAAAAAAAAAACAAAAAAAAACACATCCCTGGAGTTTACTGGCAAATTAAGCAAATTGTTTGCAAGAGCAAAATAAGATGGTACTTCACAAACCTATCCTATAAGAATTATTTATTAAAGAAAACTACAATAGCACACGATATGAATGCTTTGAATAGTTCTTTAAAGCTATTAAACTGCCGTCTGTTTTCTGCCCAACAACCAACTAACACTGAGGGCCCTGTCAGATTCTATTTAAGAAACTATTGACTTTGAAGATGTCCAGGAGGGAATTCTAATCTGAACGTCTAAGAGATTAAGCTTTTTTTTTTTTTTTTTTTTTTTTTTTTTTATTTGCTATGTTTTCAGAAATGATGAACACAAAATTATACAAAAACACATTGTAATTAATCCATAAAGAAAAAGATCAAAAGAACACTAGCCATCTTTTTTTTTTTTATTTTTTTTTTAAATGATTGTTTTTTTTTTTTTTTTTTTAATATAAAGTTTGAGTTATTTTTATGCCTCTTTCTTTCTTCTAGGTATCCTGTTCTGCAGTGGACCAGGACCTGTCTCCCTTGACATGTGATCTTGCTGATTTCTTACTAACACAATAAAAGCAATTTCAAATTAAGGCTGTCTTGCAAATCTTGGCTTTTCACCTACTGTTTGACACACTGTATTTAAAATGAAACCCTCTAACTTAGCAAAGCAAGGTCACCTAGGGGAAATACAAAGTAACAAACTACATGAATAAAAAAAACACACACACAAACAAAAGTACAATTACATGAGAATTGACACACTGTACTGGCCATACAGGAGCACGAAGGAATCCAGTCCAGTGCAGCTTCAGATAGGCAATATTGGGCTAAGATACAAACTAGGGGTGCACTCAAAGATTTTCTTGGCCGATACCGAGATACCGATAGTAGATGGTTATCGACCCATATATTTTATTGTCAATACCTGACAACAATACTCGTAAATTCGTGGCAACAACACGTCATTGTTAAAGCACAGGATAGTCTGTTCACACACCTCAAGATTATTATAATGAAAATAAGTGAAAGTAAAATTTTAAATTAAGTAATTGTTCAATAACCAAAATGTTTTTTGTTTGCTTTTTTAAATACATTTCTTGGGGGTGGTCTCATTAAGCCCTTCGCACTGTTTTTGGACCAAATTAACATTAGACAGTGCAAGATTGGGGTTAATCAGAGTCTGTGAAACCTTGGGCATTGCGTGTATAAAATTTGAAACCTAAGAACACGATTTCTACTCATGAGTGTTCAAATGTGAGAACAGTAGACTGCTGAATGCCCAAGATCACCCAAATGTGTGAGATCGGTAGCTCTGAATGTGCGTATTTTATTTCATTGGTGTGCAGTTTTTTCTTAAGCAGTCTGTATTTATTGATAGAGATTGACAAATGTATTTTATTTTTTATCCTTTTTTATTCTGACAAGCAAAACGGTGCAGGTTTTTTGTTTTGTTTTTTTAGTGACATAACTCACAATTGCTGGTGATCTGGTACTACTTTGTCTGCATCTGTCATTTTACATTTGAGGTAAAATTGGGATTTTAGTCTCATTCACTCAAGTAAAGCTCCACGATTTAGAGAAAGATGTGTGTGTACTACAAACTCAACCTGTTAAATTAAAAATGAGTTTTTTTTGTTTTTGTTTTTTAACATGAAGTTAAGATATATATTTCACAGGATTGTTTGAGTAGCCGACATGAAAAGGTAATAAAATTATCGTTTATGTTTGTTTAATTTCCACCTATGACAGGACACTGCACGAATTGGTGCGTCACTGCTAGGTACAGAAACTCAACCTAACACCACAATTCTGTTAACAGAACCATAAATCTGGCAACACACGTATACGATAATATATATATATATATATATATATATATATATATATATATATATATATATATATATATATATCAAAAATGTATTATATATTATACGATAAAATAAACTACTGTTCTCACTTGGCCCCCAAGTACATACTGTATTACAATTTTCCAAAGATACAGCTTGATTGTTGCATCCACATGAAAAATAAGTAAAATATAAACACAGCCCAAAGCTCACGCTTTCACTGTCTGCCCCTTAACCTAAACGTTAACATCTGGTTTGGTTGTGAATAAAATCGTACATGTTTAAGCATTTTTTCTTCTTACTATTTAGAAAATAATGGTTCATCTACATGATTTCAATCATTTTGATAACAGCATCATACACCAAGGTAAATCCACCTTTGCATACTAATTGAAAAGGGATTTGAATGTGTACTGTACTTTACTTACCAGCTACAGTGCTGAGCAGAACTGTATTGATGCCCAACACCAACAATGAAATTCGGTGAAATGTTGCCATAATCAAGCCGATCCGAGGGACCCAAGGGAAAGTCCAAAAGTGTTCAATGTTTCAGTGTTCCTCTATCAATAAATAAGGCTAATTCATCTGTCGATTGTACTCGAGACTTAGATTATACAACGCAAAACATTTTTGCAAATGATACTGGTTCTGGTTGTCAGTTAAAATAACAGTATTCTATATATATATATATATATATATATATATATATATATATATATATATATATATATATATATATATATTTTTGTGAATTGAAGACAGAACATAACCCTTTAAAACACGAATCTTAGTGAATAACGTATTGAGTGTGCACCGTATTTAAAATAACAACAATTTAATAAAGCAGGGAAGGACCAAGATTACTTCTAAAAAAACATTGTTAACTGCGAAACTTTAACAACACCTAAAGTAAAAAAACAAGATTATTTCATGCAAAGTATGTGAAACGAAGTAGGTAAATTGCTAAAAAGTTGTGGATTTCATTTTTGTTCATTTATAAAGTAACGTTTACAGAGAAATGTTGTTTCTTCATTAAAACCAACGGTTACTTGTAGACCATTATATATCGTTATTTTTAAGGAAATGCCATATGCGGAAAATTGACTCCAATCCAAGAAAAGGCCTTTTGCAAAATTCGGTGTACAGCTCCAATTTTTAGTTACAGTACACAAATTCTACGTATTTCCTTAATCACCAAACACACAATTTATGTATGATGGCATTTGTTAACTCTGTTGAGCCAAAAAAAAAAAAAAACCGCATTTCTGACACGCGACCTTAGGCTTGTTTCGGTGCAGGACTATTCGTTTTCAAGCAGCTATCCCAGCAGAGGTGCGTAGATCCCGATCTCTGGGTATTAAGAGGCCCAATCTTTTTCTCTCCCTTGTCGTTCACATCACCTTGCTTCTCTTTACAAAAGAACAACGTAAATCAATGAAACGCCTGGATTGAGGAGAACTCGAGGTCCTTTAACTTTGCAAAATGTGCAGACAAAACCACCAAACGTTTCTCTACGTTTTTAGTTCCCAGTATATTTTGGAGGAGGAACAGACTGCCGCTGTTTCTGTTTCTGTCTGCACTTAGTGGAAGGCTTGTCAGTGGCAGTGACCACGGCGCAGACAGCAAGACTGAGCGTCTGTGACTCGCTCAAGCACACTGGCTGCCTGGGAAACGCCTCGTCCAGGGATTGTTTCTGCCTTTCATGCACCACACATCTTTAAACGTTGCCAAAGTATGCGGGAGCGAGATAGCGCCCACTGGTGGTGCACGACCATAATCACACACAAAACATTGATAAGCAAATCATTGTAGCAGAAAGCTATGTATTTAGTTTACATTTTTGTATTGCACAAACAAATTGTGAATTAGTGCATAAATAATTGTACATACAGTATGCTTTTCACTTGTTCAGTTAGATTCTATATATATATATATATATATATATATTATATATATATATATATATATATATATATATATATATATATGTCATACGAAATATATATAAGTCAATCTATATATATATATATATATGAATATATTATGAATCAGAGAGAGAGAGAGAGAGAGAGAGAGAGAGAGAGAGAGAGAGAGAGAGAGAGAGAGACCTGTTTGTAAAAAGAACCCAGTTTTTGTAGGAAAATCGGCTTAGCCGCGCCAACCCTGTAATTAAGGAAAATTGTGCTTATTCTAGGTCTCCTACTGAGGATAAGATTGTGCTTTGTGTTTAATAAAAGTGCAGTTCTGTATCTGAGTCTTCTCCCTAATGGATAAGGTGACCAGATTTTTAAGTCCTTATAATGGGGCAGTATGGAAATATTGCGAATAACTTCCAACGTCAAATCTACAGGTAAGCTCTACATTTTACTCCAAGCAAGTTCTAATGTAGTTAATTGAAGCTGTTAAGAGGTAATTAACTAATTTACGGCCTGGTTGGAATAAAGACCAGGACTGGAATTAATCTCGAGGGCCAGAGTTGAGTACCACTGCTAGTTCCAGGGTTTTTATTTTCATATGGCAAAGTTTGATCTACATCATATTGAAATTTAAACCTGCGTCAGTTGACAAATGATTTATTTGACTAACTCCAAACTTCACAAGCATCTTCCCTGATACTGTATCAATACAACTGACTTTTAAAAAATTGTTGACGCATTTTTTTGAAACCTTTCAAAATCTTCTTCTTGGGAACCGGTGAAGCGATTGAGGTGACACTTGGCATATATCATCAGCATCCAAACCTGCATCAAGTTTGCGAAGCAGAAGTTTCTGTGATAAATTTTAACGTTGAAATGGCTGCCACAAACTTTAATGAAATGTGCCCTTAACATCAAACTGCCGCTATTTGAACACCGTTTGACCAACAAACTCCAAACATAGTAGTTATTGTCCCAGTAACAATGAAATACAAATATGTCAAAATGGTTATGTTTCGAGAAACAATATGGATGCCACTCCTACATTTTCTTCTTATATTTAACCCTGCTTCAGTTTAAAAACGGTTCACCTGATTAACTCCAAACTTGAAACCCATTGTGCCTGTGTCGGTACAATTTACATTTTCAAAAATGGCATTTGTGCGTTAAACAAGATGGCCGCCTGATGCATTTTTGAAAAAAAAACTTTCAAAATCTTCTTCTGTGGAACTGTTGAAGTTGCTGGTTTTAAAACTTGGCACACTGAGAACTAAACACGCTTAGACGAGTACTGATACTGGGGCTTGGGAGCCGTAAAACTGCCTGGCAATGCTAGTTGCCTTTGAATTGCATTTCTACACAAGTAGTAGGTACACAGTAGCAATAGAATAATATCAAATTGTGTGATTCTATTCTATTGCAAATCTAGACCAATTAGCATCAATGATCTCATTTGAAAGATTCTCACATGTATTTGGCATGGATTGGAATTAACCCCACCCCTGCCAACCACCACCATACCACATAGCAACCATACTTTATTTACTAATATTTTAAAATATTTTACCATAATATTAACTTATTTCCACTATGGAAAAAAAAAAAAAAAAAAAAAAAGCACAGTACATTGACGACTGGGGAATACATACACATAAATATGAGTTACATATATTTGAACATCAGTTGTTCAAGCATTTCTCTTTACTTAATTTAAGTTAACATTTTTAGAGCAATGTATCTTTCCCTCTTTTTTTAATAAGTTCTGTGCTTCATTTTTACTATTAAACAGGATGTAATATGTGAGAATTGTTGTTTTAAAGGGGACCCTTTACTCCACACTCTTAGTAAACAATATTCAGGAATGACATTGTAATGAGTGTTTTTTAAGTCTCATATGATAGAACGAACTTGTTCCCACAACAATTGGACCTTCATACATGTTGTGGCAGTGGTGAATATGTGCAGGTGAGTGCAGTGCAGAGCGGATTAATCACACAGACAAATGATTTACAGGTGCAAGGGTGTTTATTAATGATTATAATGTCCAGAGCCTTAAGGCGAAACCTGCAAACAATAATAATGATGGAAATGGTACAGCGGAGTGTATCACTCCTGTTTGTAATCCCACGGGTTTGACCCGCAACCAAAAAGTCCCTTATATTCGCACCCACACAAAACACAAAGACAGACACAGTTCCGACAGTGCGTGATTTTAGTGCTAGCGTTGCAGAGACAGTTCCTGTAGTTGAAAAGGTGACTTGTGATATCCTGGTTTAGGCTGGCCTGCGGCTGCAGCTCCGGATCATGTTTAGTACTCTAGTGAGAAAACAAACAACACAAGACACAAAGTGTTAGTACACAGACTGACAACACTCACGGCTTTCGGGCTCAATAATACGGGCTCCTTCTAGGTCGTTTCGTATAACCATATAAGGAACAGATCACTGAACCTACGCCCCCCTATTTATACCCTCGCCTATGACCCCTAGGTTAACGAACGCATCCGCTCCTCCAAATCTCAGATGCCACGCCGTCTACTTCTACGACTTCCACATACCCTACGGAATAAATTGTCTTGCCACTTGCTTAAGGTTACTCTGTTCCTTCTTTCTAGTGCCCTCACAGGTCGGGAAGAAGATCTAACACCAAGCATCATTTGATCTCTGTCACAATGTCCAAAAAGCAGAAACATTAGAGTATTGTTTACTTAGTTTTACTTTTCAAGCATTTGAACTTGAAATTTCAAATAAAAAAAGTCCATAAGGTAAAAAAAAGAAAAACCCAGCTGTATATTTTTTTCATAATCCACTGTGTTGTTCACAATTGCGCATAACACTGTAAACCCTGGTGCCACAACACCTTGTGATGGGGTACTCCATGCCCCTGTGCATGTTTTGGATTATTTTATATTATTATTATTTAAAATGCATTACTGTCCAACGTTTTCAACCTGAAAAAAGAAACAAGGACCATGGGTCACAAATGGAGATTAGACAAAGGGGTATTCAGAACAGAAAATAGAAGACACTTTTTACACAGAGAATCATGGATGTCTGGAACCAACTCCCCAGTAATGTTGTTGAAGCTGACACCCTGGGATCCTTCAAGAAGCTGCTTGATGAGATTCTGGGATCAATAAGCTACTGACAACCAAACAAGCAAGATGCACCGAATGGCCTCCTCTCGTTTGTAAACTTTCTTATGCTTTTATGTTCTATTTGTATTTTTGTATTACTCTTGACACTGCATGACTGTCGGCTATTAATTATTTAATTAGCTGACAGTCACGCAGATTTATTAAATCTGTACAAAATGTGACCGAGGGGTTAGTAAAATAATTGATAGCTAGTTAATCCCTCGGTCACCACTAAAAAAGACTTGCAGCTTTGGCTGAATGGGGAGTGTGTTCAGAGCCGAAACGTGGGTTGGGAGGTAAAAACCTTATGGTCAGTGAGCTCAGCTGTGTTCACCAATGGCTCGTTAAATGAACTCTTAAATTTCAGGTTATGAACTTAAAGTTGTCAGTGTACCATACTTGTAATTATGGTTGTCAGAATATGGAAACTACAGCCTGTTAATTATGAATCACTCTTTTTCAAATAATAGTCCATGTATTTGTAATATATAGGAATTTATAATCCAGGGCTGGCAAGTTAATGTGAAACAAGCAATGTGATTGGTTGAGGTTCCAGCTGTGCGTATATTGGATGGATACTGACAGTTGGTGCCTTGTCACATATTCTAAATCACTGTGCTGCCTCACAAAATTTAAAAATATCGGACAGTAGCCATCTTGCTTTTACAGTTACAGATGTACAGCTGTAACTATGAAACTGAATTACCTGCAAAAAAGCCCAAAGTAGTAAGCAGACATGTCGATTTGGATGAAGAACAATTAAATGAACTGGAAGACAGCAAAAACAAAAATTGCTGTCTTTATACTTAGTCACCCCGACTTTGTTACTTAAAATAATGTATTTTTAGCGGTTTGTAAACGCTACAGAAAAACAAAAAAAGGCACTTCTGCACATTATCCACCCCTCTCAGACACAGACCTTGAAAAATTACTGAAATCAGAGACGTTATATTTATTTTTATTCCACCCGTCTGTTCTGCTCAACAGGTCTGCACTGTCAGTGACAGGGAAAGAAAATAACTTCTCAACTCCGCCCCCTAGTGTATCTTTTCTATGGCAATGTCCACAATATCATGAATACAAGTCTACTTTCTTTTACATTTTCTAATAATGATTCCCATTACATGAGAGTAGATGTTAAAACATCATGCTGATTTGAATTTGGCTCTCACCAAGATAAGCACCAACTAAGATGTAGCTTTACAGTAAATTAATTTTAAATTTTAATTAAATAATCCATCTGCGTCGCTATCCATTTGCATTTCCTTCCATCTAATGATGTAGATATCCTTCTGCCTGGTGTTGATGGCTGTAGTGTAATGCTGGCTCCAGGGATCAGCTTATTTTGCCTCCCCAGAGATCAACCACAGTGTAGTCTCCCCAGCAGATCAGAATGACAGCGATCTGGATTGAGCTAAGTAGGGTATATCTCTGGGGTCTTCAAGTGGGCACCTTCCATCCTCTGTGTTTTGTCGACTAGCCCACATCACCTCAAGAGGGCTCAATGGTGTTAATGGAGTCCCAGCATCACCCCCCTCCGTCCACCACTCAACTCAACCCAGCTTACTTACCCGTACATCAGAGTTTCTTTCTTTCTGTTGTGCTTGAGATCCCCAACCAGAATCTTTCCGTCTCAACCACAGCCAGTTGCTGCTTCTCTCTACTGCTCGGCCACTGAATCCGACTTCTTTGAGAAACCGGGTTGTAGAGTGTGCCACAAACCCTCGACAACCCACCTCCACTAGGTAAACTCAGACTTTCCATCCTCGATGTTCTGCTTCAACAGTTAGTTGAGCATACCAATGTTTCTTCCTCTCATACATCACATCCACAGCATCCTCCCATGGCACTGTTAACTCTACCATGTGAACAAGGCGTGCTGATCCAGACTACAAGACAATATCTGGTTGAAGGTTTAGGTGTGGCAATCTCAGGTGGAAAAATAAGCCATTGACCACTATCTGCCAGCATTTTCCAATCTCTAGCAACTTCCAGTTGTCCTGGGCGAGGCTTGGTTTTAAGACCTTTTCTTAGCGGTTGCTATCCTGGGTGGAGGAATGTTTTCACTGGCTTCTCAGACACTGTTGATATTACCTCACCATTAATATAGAACCTTTTATCTACTACTTTACCTTTAATTATACTTATGACCTTTAATTATACTTATTATTGATTTAGTGGGCTTGAATTGCATTTGTGCCCATTCAATGTTATTGGTTAATTTGCCCAATAATCAATTAGTGCAGGCTACTGTTGTAGTCATGATTGTCATGTCATCCATGTATGCTCCAATTGGTGGCAGTCGCATTCCAGAAGCCAAGCGCTCTCCTCCCACTACCCATTTTGATGCCCTAATAATTACTTCCATTGCTATGGTAAAAGCCAGTGGAGAAATGGTGCATCATGCCATTATTCCAACTTCTAGGCATTGCCATGTAGTAATGAATTCTGAAATTGAAAGACTAAATTGCAAATCTCCAGAGTAGACTTTTACTCAATGTGTTATTCATCGGTACAATGAAAAAATCAAATGCTGGCCAAAGAAGTTCATGTGGCACTGAACTATATGCATTAGTCAAATCCAGGAATGTCACATGGAGCTCCTTCCTATCATTTTTAGCTGATTGAATTTGTTGCCAGATTACGCTGATGTGTTCTAAGTATCCTGGGAAACCTGGAATGCCCACTTTTTGTACTGAAGTGTCAATGAAGCAGTTCTTTAAGGGGTAAGTTGACAATCTCTGAGCAATAATGCTTAAGAAAATCTTGCCTTCTACGTTTAATAAGGAAATAGGGCAAAACTGACTGATGCTTGTTAAATCTTTTACTTTTAGTATAAAGACTCCACCTGCTCGGCACCATGCTCTTGCTACAATCTGTTTTTCCCATGCACCTTTCATCAATTTCCACAGGATTCTGAAGCATTCTTGTACACTTTGTATGGAACTCCATTAAGCCCTGTTTTTTTCACAGCTTGCTCTACTTCTTTCCACTTAGGTGCACAGTCCTCAATTTGGTATTCTGGTGGATTGATAGGCGGGATGTCTGAAGGAATTGACATAGGCTCCTGCCTTTTTGACTCTGTATGTGTTTCCTCCAAATATCTCTCCAACTCAAACTTAGATGCTTTTAGTGTGCCATTTTTCTCACTTGTGAATAACTACTTTACAAATCTGAATGGGTCTTCATAAAAGTTCTCACACGCTCCTTCTTTTTGCAACATTTCCTCAGCTGTCTCCTTTGTCTAACTAAGCGTTCAATCTCCTGCTGCCATCTAGACTTTCCAGGAATAGTTTGTACTTTTTCCTTCCTTTTTTCAACTCCAAACCTCTCGCTTCCATATGTGTAGATGATGTCCCCAAATTTATCCAGCTTCTTTTCAACTGTTCCACTTAATTTATCCAACACAAAACAGAGATCACTGTTTACTGTGTCCCACGCAGTTTTCTCACAAGCTCTTGGCCATTTAACTCCAGGCTCATGCCCTTTGAGGTTCTTTTCTCTCTTATGCTGGTTTATCTGACCAGGTTCACAAGGATCATTAGGTTCATCACTAGGTGTATCCATGCAAGTCCTCCCCACATCTATGACAAGGGTGCTGCAAACTGTGGTTTGCTTTCTGTCGCTGGATTTCATTCGACTGACTTGAATGACTTCGTTAGAAGTACTGATCAATGCAAGACCCTTGACCCTTCTCCCTCAAGCATTTCATTCTCCTTTGGTGAATCTTCAAACCCCTGACCGTTGTCGCCTTGGTCCAGCCGCAGACACAAACCTGGAGTTCCATGTCTTTGCTAACTGCAGATCTTGAACTAATCTTTTGTGAATTACTCGCCATTCTCATATCCGTTTCCATTCCTAAGTCATTAACCATGTTGTCCAACATTGAGTCATCTTCCGCCCCTGCTCTCACAGACTCATTAGATGCTAATCAATGAGTGGGTGTCCCCAGAACATTAACTACTGGATGAATCAACAATGTCATGTTAATCAAAAAGTCTTCATTCTGGTGTTTTCTTAGAATTATCGGGGCATCATTTAAGATACTGTAATCTAATTCCAGTTAAAACCAAGAATACAAAAAAAAAAAAAAAAAAAAAAACCTACCAGAGAAATATATGGCCCATACACAAGTATTGTTTGCTTTGTATATATTTCACATAAATGTTTCTTTTTAGATGTGAGTATGCCTTCAATTTAGTTTCCCTTATTTATGCCCCACGACTATAGTTTAATTTTGTCAGAGCATGAATGAACTTAGTTCTGTTTGACCTTCAACCTATATTCAGATTTTTGCAAGATGTTTATTTCATTTCAGCTCCATGGAGATCAAACTACAGCCAAGAAGTGCAATCCAGTACTGCTAACTACAATGAGCCTTTCAAAAATAATCAAACTGATTTCAAAACCGGACCGATAGTAAACTCAGGGAGAGCCGCTCCAATACAGCAACTTGTGCAACTAGTGGGAGCTTGTGCCAAGCAACATGTTGAAGCCAACTGTATGTACATCCAAAGGTGATGTAGGCAAAGATTTAAGTACTTGTAAGGATTTTATTCATGTACATTGTTTCTGTGGTTATTGAGCGCCCAATTTTACAATTTATGAAGATGGTAACAAATCAAACAAACTACATGCCTGCACAATTACTTGGTGTTAAAACTAAGCAGTAGTGTGGTGGTCCTAAAGGGTCATCTGTGGCTTGTTTTAGGGGAAGTGCACATTAAATGTGCTATCAAGGACTGCACATTATTACAAGGAGGACTGTTAACTGTAGTAGGGTTTAAACGACTTCCAATTGTTAAACTTTACATGAAAATGTGCAAGTTTAATACTGCAGATGGCAGCTTTAGTCGAGGAGAAGAAAAAGCTGAACTATTAGACCATTTTACAACGCTGGAGAATCACTCTGGAGAATCGACCTCCCATCCTTTGGTAATCCAGGGATTACCCTCTAAATAGCTGGTAGATGCAGTCCAGAGGGATTCACTGGTACTGTACAATGCTCTAAACGCATCCAACTCGGCAGGATATAGGGTGATCAAATCTATCCTTTATTCAAGTACTGTAGAGAAACATATTGGCTTGTGCCTTCATCAGTAACAACGTTTTCATTATGAAATGGTGTCTTCGCCATGTAATTGATAGGCAGGACAATTTCAGAAGTAACCAGTTCCAGGCTTTAGACATAGAAGGGTCAGCAGTTGGACAGTAAACAATTTGAAAAACACAAATTATTTGGATGTGATCTTTGTTTTTATAAGCCAGCAGGGAAGACGGAAAGGCGTATCTATACCCCATAGTTTAGCATGAATGCGGGATAAAAGTCATTGTCAAACAAATACACCATTTAGACTTGTCCACTGAGGATAGTTACTGTACTGTGTAAGTGTCGTTGCAAAGATATATAGGACAGAGGTTACATCCAGTTACAGTAAGGAGTGTTAAAGAAAATTTGGTGCTTTAAATTTCAATACATGCATAGAAATAACTGGTCACTTTATTGTTACTCAGTGGGGCACAACACCTTTAAATAGATCATACATTATCTATACAATAGAAGAAATAAAACATAAATTCAATTTAAAATACATATTTTTTTAAAATACATAAGTGTATACATTACAAACACAATGTAATGTTTTTCAAAATACAGAGAGCAAAATGCTGGTAATGGTACACATACAATGAATTATAAATGCAAATATTAAACTGTTGTGTTTTTAGCAATATCAAAATTTACTGTTTAAAATTACAATAAGTTGCAAGTCTACCGCTGGAACAAATAGATATATAGACGATAAGATTTGCCTTATCTGACGTTGTTTGGCAGGTTGAGTCCATTCAGATTAAAGTTATTACTTTATATTTCTCTGCAATTAAAAAAAACTAATAATCGTGTCTGCATTTACTGTATGCCTTGTTAAATGCTACAGTAATATATGGACAACAAGCTAATAAATGCGCAAATATATGAACTGGTGACCTGTGACCCCTCTTGGGTTAAGGATTAAAGTTATTCTGAACAGGGGGCAGATTGATCAAGGTTTTTAATGAACATATTTTAAAAGCAAATTGTTAATGTACTGTATATGCTAAAAGGACTGGTTAGCATAAGTTTTCTAGATGTTTCTACCTTCTGCTAAAATGACCTTATTTTGCATTTGTAAAGGCTAAACAAAAACTGATGTCCAAAAAAACATATGCTGGTTAGTCCCTGAGCAACGAGTGGTGAAATCAGTATCTCAGCTAGGTAATGCCTCAGTGTAAAATGCACTGAACTACGTTGACATTACAGATAGCAAACAGAAGTAGCAGTTTTTAAGCAATGGTGTATTTAACATTTAGTAAAATTGTAAGGACTTTTTTTTTTTTTTTAAAGGCTGGCTTTAAAGGGCAATCTATGTGCATGATACATTATATGGATTCCTTACACACAGTTTTAATAAATACTCCTTATATTAAAATTATTTCTGTGTCAACTTGAATTTGTTACTTATTTAACTGTTTTTACACATTTATAATCATATGTTGAAAAAGCCTTCACTAAGAAATATATTTTTGTTAAAACTTCATTAGTCAAGTCCAGCCCCTCCTGTTCATTCAGCACTAAGAATCATTTGCTACGAGTGGAACAGGATAATCATTTGGGTACTGTGTCTTTTTCCCATCAACGCCCAATGTCTTCATCTTGCTTACTATGCTAGGTAGGTTACAAAGGCTCAAGCTGTACTGGAACACTTGGCTAGCAAGTGCATCAATGGCACAAATGTTCAGTTGAAGTCCATTTCTTTTGTACTCTGCATCTATGAGAGCCTTTTCTACAGCTTGATGTACCTTAAAGAGAACCCATTCAGTAGCTCTGTGCCTCGTATCATTAGAAGCTGCTACAAGGTCACATTTGTCTGACCCATTGCTGAGCTTCTGCAGAGTTTGTCTGGGAGTTTTCCTGCCTATTGTGGAAAGTCCAGAAGTTAAACCCCTGTGATGAATAACGCTGGTAAAAGCTGGTCCTGTCCGTTTGGTGTCGTGATGCCTCTCTGTCCCATTGCTTGAAAAAGAGTCTGGTGTCTTGATATCTTTGTGCACCAGAATGTCTTTGGTTTGCTGTTGTGCTCCCAAAACCACCCCCATTCCCACTCCTGCCCTGCTCAAGCTCTGTGATCTTCTGTTGTATAAATTTGTAGACTTATTCAGCCAGTTTATGCCTCTCTTCCTCTGGGAGACCCCAGATCTCTTCCAGGTGCTCACTGATTTCCTTTTTGATTTCCTCCATGGACTTTGCTGATGCTCTAATCTGATTGGGACTAGCTTCCAGAGGGTGGTCCAAAACAACAAGCTCTCTTCAGGTATTCCTACTTAATGATGGAGAATTCTCTGGCCGCTTAAATTGATAAAGATCAAGGGAGCTTACTCCCAGAAAGTCATTTCTGTATTCTGTAGCTACAGTGGTATTAACATGCTCCACAACAACTGCATAGCGGTAAACTTCCTCTTTGGGGAGATGACACCTTGTAGCCTACATACTCTCCCACTTCAAAGTTATTAAGGAAGTCCATGTCAAGCGAGTCAATCCTCTCATCAGGAATTAAGCTTCCAGGCTCAGGAAGGTCATTGCGGCTTTTCTCTTGCATTCTTCTACCATGTATGCCATTTTCTTCTAACAACCGCATTACCCCGTCTTCGTTCGCTCAAGAGTGAATTCTGGCTCATTCTATTGTTCTACTTGGAAAACATTTTTTTTAGTTATTTTAGGAAGTCAGACAGCAGGTTTTTTAGTAAGACATTAGATTTGACCATCAATTGTTCAAGGGGAGCCCCCCCCCCCCCCCCCCCCTTCAACAGGTTTCTCATCCGAAATGCTATGCTTCAGTCTGAGATTCTTGAGCAACTTTTTGAGATCTGGAGCCAAAATTTTCCCAAAACCCACTTGAGATGAACCTCTCCTTTGGAATCATGAGCTGATAAAGATGTACTTCTTCATCATAGAAATAGAAGGCAGGTTGAAGAGACCCACAGGCATATTTTATAAACTTTGCATTTCTGAGACAAGAGATGATTTCATCTTTATACTGCATGTAAATTGAATAATCCTCCTGTATTTCTAAACACATGTGGACAGCATCCAGGGTCTGTTTTCCGGTAAACCTGTTTAAGGCAGGAAGAACAAAGCATACATAGAACTCCAAATCATTTATAACAGGTATCTTCATTGTATCTAACAAGAAAACATTTGTTGAATTATATTTAAGGAATACAGTGCCATCACAAATGTGGTACAGATCTGGGAACTTCAGCAGCTGTCCTCTTTCCAAGATATAAATTCTGCTGTGCCATTCTTTTGGCGGCCCCCCTGCACTGTTTCAAAAAGTGGAAAGGATTTGAATTTCATTAGGTAGGTCTTTGTATTTGCATGGGATTTTATTCCAGAGTGCAAATATAGCTGAAGGCTTCTGAAGTCACAGTCATCCAGTTGATCAAACTGTTGTTTTTCCCACTTGCATAACTGTTTTAGAACAGCATATACATTGTCAACGCTCAGCAGCTCAGGCATAAGGTGACAACAATACAGTTGCCGGGGGAAACACAACACATCCAATGTAGCAAATTCAAGTTTATAAAAAACTGAAGCTACCTCATGTGACGTGTGACAAACAATAGTATGTATAGACTTCACTGTTGCAAGCAAGTGCTGGTTGTTACTATATGGACATATTACAGTACAACATGGGAATCTGATAATAGTACCTTAATTTCATCAAATGACCTGCTTTTCATTTTACTCTTTTTTTCACAGCCAGGTGGACAGATTCTCACTTGGGATGTGCAGTGAAGACTGAGGATCAACAATAGTATTCTGAAGAATGATTTCCAGTATGCTTTTGAGGTACTCTTTCAGAAACATGGCATTGCAAAGCACAGCAAAGTACCTAAGATAAATGTCACAGTCTGCAAAAAGCCCTTCACACCCTTCAAACAGATTCATAAACTTTGTAAGGTATTTTGATGAGGTTTGAAATACCCTAAGTTTCTCATCCTGAGTGAGCAGAAAAGACAAACTGTTCAGACAGCTGGAGCTGTTCTCTTCATTTGTCACTCAGACAGTAATCCAAAAGCATTTTAAATGAGTGTATACACTTTGACTTCTGCTCTCCTGAAACTATCGAATATTTTGGTCGTATGTTCTGATGTGGGGACCAAATTCATTCCAATGTCCTCCAAAATTGAAAGGCGGCCTTCTTGCCCTTGACTGGCCAAGTGAGGTGCTGTAGTCTCAGGTGGTGCTGGCTTATGCGAAGACTGTAATAACATACAACCCTCTTTTGTTGACGGACTTGTAAAGTCATGCCATCTTCTTTCCAGAGTCCTCTTCGGGAAGGATCCACTTCAAAAGGTCCCCTGACCTGCACTGGGAGGCCTGTTTCAACTGGTAAAGGTAGAGAACAGAAAACGTTGCTATTTTGGACAAAGCACTCACACATGCTGCAACCAGTGGTTTTCAGTGACGTGCCAAACTGCTCTGCTATAATCCACCGAGTGGGTTTTCTTACAGGAGCTGAGATTTCCATTTCATAAATAACCTGGCATGCCTAAATAGCTACCATTGAAGGAACAGAAGCCAACAAGTTCTTCACATGGTTTTGGAAAGAAGTTTTTTTCTGCTTTCTTTTGCCAGCTTTATCTCAGTTGTGAAAAGTTTCTTCAGTTCATTTGTACTTGAATCAACTTTATGAAACTCAATTTTTTTAACACAGTCATTGTATAATAATCCATACGCACCCAAACATCTGCATAATGTCACACTGCTAATGTCCAAAATCACTGTTCTCGGGCATCTTTTCTGAGCCAAAAAACATGACTTCCGCATTTACCCTCACATGTACTCTGAAACATACTGGCACATGCCCAATGAAGCATTGTATAAGCTATGTTACCTCTGTGGAACCTTACGCTGCATAGTAAATTATGCATTGTGTGCTTTCGTTGTTAAATATTGAAGTTTTGTCATTAACAGTTTCATTTTGCCCAAAACAATTTAACCCCTGAAATACCCCAGTTAGTTTTAATGGGCTACACTTTGGGGTGCTTCTGTTCATGGGGTACAGCTTGTTCACTAAAATTGTTATTGTTTCTGCAAAGTGGAGACGATAACCTATCTATGGATACCTCGATATTTAGTGAGCAAGTCATCTAAGGAGGTAAATGGGGCAAAACAAGCGGGTAATATATGGGGTACTGCTATGCTGCTGATATAGATTTATTTATATTTTCGTTTTTCTTGAAAGAGGGAGCAATTCTCCTTTAAATGGTAGCAATAGATTAATTGAGCAAGATGTGTATGTGAGTTAAAACACACAGAAAAAGGACACGCTGCTTTGTCATCTATACCGTGAATAAGGAACCGGGAATAAGTAACCAATTTCCAGGTGGTTAAAATAAATGTCTGTTAATATGTAATTCATGATGAATTGCAGACACCGAATTAAATTATTAGAATTAGAAGTGTATTCATCACGAATTCCTATTTTATAATGCTGATAAATGAATTCATACGTAATTCATCATGAATTACAGACACTTATTTAAAAGTGTTACGCTCTCAAATAAATTAATTAATCAATATCAAATAGTAATTAATAGTACATTAAACATAATGTACTAATCCATGATAAGTAATGTGTACTGTTACAATAAAGTTAATGTTAATGTACATCAAACTGACTATGCATAGTCTGACAATCCAGAAACTAACTATAGGACGTTTAAAAATTAAAATTAAGTTGTAATGGACTGCAAATGAATGCAATCCTCATGTGTGATACATTGTCGTAAATTAAATAATTAAATGTAATTACGTTTCATTATACACATCAAACAAATAGAGTAAATCATTAACTATGCAACTAGAGTATAAATAAGTGATGTTGCTGGTAAGTTTGCTAAAGGTTTGGAGAAGTCGTTACTAGCAGCAACGTGACATCAAAAAAAGAGCAGCCACACGCACCAAGCTCTGGGAAGACTTTTCTCTAGTAGCTGCGTGTGACGTCAAACGGAGAACAGCCACGCCCAGCAAGCACAGCTTGCTTTGGGATACGAGAACACACCCACAGTCTTAAATTTTGTAAAATTAGCACAGAAAATAAAATTAGTTAACAAATAAATCTTGAACACAAAACAAAATAATAAACTCCAGGTCAGGCTGGGCAAATCGCCTTCACTGTTCCTGTATACTTTTTTAGATTTAAATGACTATCTCTCACTCTCGTTCCTCCTCTCGAACACCCAAACTGAAGTGCAGAGAGCTGCAGGTACTGTATTTATACAGGTAACCATCTTTAGCAACAAATTGATCACTTAATTCGGGAGATGGCCACCTTCAGCACGAGTTTTAATTATTAACGTGGATGGGCTTCAGCAAAATACAAAAACAAAACAAAAACACACGGCCCCACCGTCAAAACAGTAACACGGCTCACGCCGTCATTTTTACATATAACAAACACATACATAAATAAACGATAAGACAAATACAAAATAAACTTCACAGGGGTGGAGAGGGAAACCCCATTCTAAAAATAACTCTACAGGGCTGCTCTCCCTGTTACAGTGCCCCATAATGCATTGCGCACCAACCAAGGCAGGCAGGCTAGCCTTTTCACTGGGTCCTAGTGCCACCCAAAGTACTGGCGTTTGGTATACAAATAAATTACTTAGAAAAATAAATAAATAATCAATGGCATATTTTCTAAAATTAATAAATCTACCCGGGTAGTAAAATTGGACCCAGGTCGTGTATGTAATTTAAAACCCGACATGTACCCAGTTTTCAGGTACCAGTGCCAACCTCTATCTAATGTTACATTCAGTCTCGTGCATGATCTGAGGAAACCCACTGCACACCACTGATGCAATGTATGTAACACTTCATTATACATTTATTAAGCTATTAATTACAATAGCACTCCCTAACCCAATACAAAAAATTGTTTTCAGAATACTTACACAACTTCTAGTAAGACCATGCTGCATGATTTATTTATTATTGATTATTTATAATTAAACTATGCTTTTATTTACAATGAAGGGAAAATCATAAATAATAATAATAATAATAATAATAATAATAATAATAATAATAATAATAATAATAATAATAATAATAGTAGTAGAAAGACAAAACAATTAACGATAGCACTGCTATTTGTTAAGAAGTATTAATATGTTATGCAGTATTAATAGCACAGCAGTAATCAATAGCTTTTTATAATGGCGGGGCAACAGGTACTTGTAGCTAATAAGAACATAAGAACATAAGAAAGTTTACAAACGAGAGGAGGCCATTCGGCCCATCTTGCTCGTTTGGTTGTTATTAGCTTATTGATCCCACAATCTCATCAAGCAGCTTCTTGAAGGATCCCAGGGTATCAGCTTCAACAACATTACTGGGGAGTTGATTCCAGACCCTCACAATTATCTGTGAAAAAAAGTGTCTCCTATTTTCTGTTCTGAATGCCCCTCTGTCTAATCTCCATTTGTGACCCCTGGTCCTTGTTTCTTTTTTCAAGCTGAGAAAGCCCCTTGGGTCGACACTGTCAATAACTTTTAGAATTTTAAATGCTTGGATTAGGTCGCCACGTAGTTTTCTTTGTTCAAGACTGAACAGATTCAATTCTTTTAGCCTGTCTGCATATGACATGCCTTTTAAGCCCGGAATAATTCTGGTCGCTCTTCTTTGCACTCTTTCTAGAGCAGCAATATCTTTTTTATAGCGAGGTGACCAGAACTGCACACAATATTCAAGATGAGGTCTTACTAGTGCATTGTACAGTTTTAACATTACTTCTCTTGATTTAAATTCATCACTTTTCACAATGTATCCGAGCATCTTGTTAGCCTTTTTTATAGCTTCCCCACATTGTCTAGATGAAGACATTTCTGAGTCAACAAAAACTTCTAGGTCTTTTTCATAGATTCCTTCTTCAATTTCAGTATCTCCCATATGATATTTATAATGTACATTTTTATTTCCTGCGTGCAGTACCTTACACTTTTCTCTATTAAATGTCATTTGCCATGTGTCTGCCCAGTTCTGAATCTTGTCTAGATCATTTTGAATGACCTTTGCTGCTACAACAGTGTTTGCCACTCCTCCTACTTTTGTGTTGTCTGCAAATTTAACAAGTTTGCTTACTATACCAGAATCTAAATCATTAATGTAGATTAGGAATAGCAGAGGACCTAATACTGATCCCTGTGGTACACTGCTGGTTACCACACTCCATTCTGAGGTTTTTAGTCAGCATCAACACCTTAAAAGAAGCAAGCAAGCACTGTGCTGGTTTTAGAAGGAGAAAACAATAATATTGGGAAGGATCACGTCATATAAAAGGAATAAATAGCACAAACAACAATGAAAGAGACAGTAAACAGTAATACATGAAGGAATGTGTAATGCAGTCAAAAGGAAACAACAGAGACAGGAGGGAGTCACAGCAACATGAATACATTACTTGAGTGCAGATCAGAGGCACAGTACTTTCACTATGCGCAGTATAGTTATTAGAGAGTTAACGGTTTGCACTTTTCTTATAAGTTTCACACTAAAAGAGTCAAGGAAAAGAATATAGTTTTAGTAAAACCGTGACCCGAGGCTTTTGTTCAGCTCCAGTGAACTATGTTGTTGATTCCTCTTCAAAAGATTGTTGAACCATGGAATCCACATGAAATCCCAGTCTTAGCCTTAGTTTTAATCCGAGTCTTAGTTTTAATCCCCAGGTGAAATGCAGTTGCAGATAACTATTTTAAATTTGACAGGACGCACAATGTTGCCGAATCTCTCGACAAATTATTATACTGGTACTAATGAAGTTGAAAGTTCAGGTAAGTCTTTTCTTCTCCTTTCAAGTATTTAAGTACTTTGTTTTAATTCAAGTTTCTTTTTACGAACAAAACAAAGGAAAAACTGTTTGAAAGTAAAAGACAAAAGAATCAAATGAAAAGTTTGTGTCTTCTCCTTGCTGCTTGCACTACAAACATTTTGTGTTAGCTTCTCCTACGGATCCACTTTGCCTTCTATTTAAAGTGACAGGGGAACATTCTGACTGTCACATCCCCTCCCCCATGAGAAAACATGGATGAAAACTTGGATGGAAGACAGCAGAAGACTTGGACAGTGGGGCATACTAGAATCCCAGCAACTCTTTGTCGCTATCTTCGGCAAAGATGTCCATCCCTTTTTTCCTTTCATTTGCCTCTAGTTCTGTCGCAGTTTCATCTTTGACACATGGACAATCCTTAGATCCTCACCTGTGTCTTCCCTAACTACTTTGTCGTTCACAGTTCCCAATTGTTGGACAACCCAATAGGGTTATTCCCACTTTGGAGCGAATTTGGCACTGAACTGTTCGGATGCTTTTGATAAGGCATGAGTACGGAGCCACAGTCGGTCGGTCCTTGGGATGGTACTCTACTTCCCTACATTGTTTGTCATAATTCCTCTTTTGATGTTCACAGGCTTTCTGGAGGATAGTGGATACAAGCTTCAGAAAATCGCTCAACCTTGATACAAGGTCATTTCCAAAATGGTCAGGAGAAACATTGCAACATTTCAGTGTAACTTCTAAAGGGCCACTGAGTGACCGTCCAAGATTCACTTCTGCAGGTTAGAAACCAGCAGATTCTTGAACAGAAGAATTCAAAGCAAAACAGAAATAAAAAACAAACCAGTCTGTGGCAGAGCACAGCTCTGCTCTTTAGAAATTGGCAGGGATGGGGTTAAATTCCCCTACCTGCCTTGGTTCATTGTGTTCAGGTAGCTGGGGTTGATTAGATGATTAGTTTAACGATCAATCAGCGCCCAGCCACCTGACATAAAAGGAGGCCTCTGCTTTTCATTTAAGAAAGGGAGCTGAGGAAGCAGGTTGGTGGTTTCTTGGTGTGTGATTTTTTGAACTTTGATAAATCCAGTGAAGGCATTGCCCAGCCTGGACATTATTATTTTTGTTAGTTTTGCTTTTTGTCTTTCTTTTTGTGTTTAAATTGCTTTGTTTTGGCCCTTGTGCCCTTTTTTTGTGTATTTATAATAAAATAAATACACAAAAAAAAAATTAACCCCATCCCTGCCAATTTCTAAAGAGCAGAGCTGTGCTCTGCCACACAGTCCCATTTTTTTATGTTGGGTACCCACATAAGAGATCATTGTTTTGAGGGTGCGATTTATTCATTCAGTCAAGTTTGTTTGGGGATGGTATGCTGTTGTCATTTTGTGATTGATTTGCCATTTCCCACTTATTTCCTGGAACACTAAAGAAATGAACTAAGGTTGCCTGTCTGACAGGCAGTAATCCAGAGTTCTCCATCTGGTGAAGAGTTCCTTGATTAACATTTGAGAAACAAAACTGTGGCTTTGCGGAGAGGGAAGAGCTGCACTCATCGAAAGTAGTAGTCCACACATACAAGCAAGTACACATTTCCCAAAGAGCTACGTGAAAACGGTCCCAGCAGATATACACCCACCCTTTTCCATGGCTTGTGCACAATAGTTTGTTGCAGCTTGCCAGCAGGTTTTCTGTTTTCAGGTTTATACACCTGACAGACTTGACGTGTTGACCTGGTTTTGATGTGTTCATTTACATCAATCCACATGTTGGGCCAGTAGGCAACAGCATGTAGCTAGCTGTCTACAGGTTTTGAATCAACCAAAGAGCCCACTCAGTCGATCGTCATGGTATACTTTTAGAAGTTGTTCACAAAGTCTGGGGAACATAGATCTGGTACTGAACAGCGTGTGGCAGTTGTACTTTCTGATACACTTTATCTTCAATTATGGTGAAAGATGAGATACCGGGAATCTCCTCAATGTATCCATCATTTTGAAGAATGGTTTGGTACAGCATTTGTATTTCAGTGTTGTTTTGTACAGAACAGAAAACATACGTACTGGGCCCAGTAGGTTAACCTGTTAAACCCCCAGCCTCCCACAAGCAATTTCCGCCTGGAGGGCTATGACCTTAAATAAATCACATTATCTTCCAAAGTACAGAAAGCACAGGCATGGTTCAGGGCTTGAATTCAAGGTAACCCCTTGGCCATTAGGACTAAAACCTCAGATTTGATATAAGTCTTACTCAGTACCACACTGGAAAAAAAAAATTAAAAAAAGAAACGCTTTTCATTTGTTTATATTCTATCATCATTGTTTCACCTTGTAGCAAGTGAAAAGAGCCAGATTTTTTTCCAGTGCTTCCCCAACATGTATAGTACACTGGATAAAAATTTGAAACTAATTGAATAAAGGGATCAAATTCTACATGAGTTTTTACAAAGCTAGGCCCAAGGGTCCCCAAACCTCTCCAAACCTCTCCAAAAATGAATATTGTGTAAATCTTTATGGCCAGTCACACACTAGTTTCTTGAGCAAGATCTAAAAAGGTTACCTTCTGGCACCTCACATGCTATATGTTGCCACATGAGTTAGATTTTGTAATCCTCTTTTTTACTTATTTGTCCAATATTTCATTCAAAAGGTGGCCTTTTTGGAGAGCTTTGGGGTGCCCGAAATGTATCCATGATGAGTATGCATGACAAATACTTTCAGTTCATATGCCACAACTGTCAGGCACATTGCTGTCACATAACTGTGTGTTTGTGCAGGAGAATGTTGCTACTGAGATTTTTTTGTAGCTCTGAATTTTCAGTACCTGACTGTATTTTTGTTACTCACTTGCTTGAAAGTATGTAAATGTGAAGAAGCAAAATAATGAGGTTTTTTTTTCAAAATAAAGTGGTTACACTATTCAAGCACTGCTGACACGTGAACATATGTTGATTATTGAATAAAGACACCTGCTAAATGTCTACAATAATAATAATAATAATAATAATAATAATAATATAATAATAATAATAAAAAAAATAATAAATAATAATAATAATAATGAGATTGCAGACATCTTTGCTGCTCTAAATCAGGCTGCCAGATTGAAAATACCTCAGTTCCTTTCATCTTTACTTTGATTGACATGTGGCAAACAAAGGAACTGAGTGAGTGATTGTTGGAGCAGGCAGACAGCTTATCTTGAAAGGCTAAGAAACCTACACTCTCTCTAGGTGAAGTATAAAAAAAGTTTCCTAAACACTCCCATGCAATAATCTAAATCAATGAACATCAATGAGAAAATAATAAAGACGACTGGGAAGCAACAATTACTTCTTGCAACTTGAATTGCATCGTAAAGAACAGGGACCGTATACAGCAGCACAGCACAGATGAGACATGGTGTTGCTCTTTACTATGCAATAAAAATTATTTAAAATTTTTTTATTTTTATGTGCCCCTTGAGAGTCAAATGGTTGCATTTTCTAATACCATTTACAGTAAAAATGCATATTGAAAATTACGAATAATAATAATAATGATCGTAGTAGTAGTGTGGCTCCATTATACTTACAAATCCTGAAGAGGCTCTAATCCATCTTCAAATGCGCCGAATCAGCGCTCTCCAACCCAGAAAGTCATTTTCGCCGTCACTTTCACTATTATCCATCTCCTCCAAAACTTCAAAAAGACTGAATCTTGTATTTTGGGATGCTTTGGAACACTGCTAAATTTTACAAATTGAAAAATGATCAGAAAACGGTAAGAAACCTTGATCCTATGGGCGTAACACTGCACACTCGCTTGCAAATATGTGTCTTGTTTACGTACGCACATAGATTACTCTTCAATGGATTAGGCTACAAACAAAGTCAAGGTATGAATGGAAAGCTTGTGACCTCCCCTACAACGTGATCAGGGAGATTTCACCATCAACAGATACATGTAAGGCCAGAGCAGCAAAATGCACAGCTAGTCGATCGGAGTTGTTTTTGAACCGTTAGGTACTAGACACGTTGCGAAGGGAATATCTCACGGTGAAATGGCAAATTCGAAAAATTCCTTCGCTGTTTGACGATAGGAAAACAACGTTTTTGATATTGAGTCAGTTTTTTTTTGCTGTTTTGCTTTTGTAATAATATTACAGATGATTTTTGAAACATAATGTGTAATTGCAGTACCGATGTTCCGCCCGCGGAACGGGGGGGCGTAAGAGGTTAATGATACAGGGGCTCGACAGTGTGTCCGGGACGACGTTCAGTTTCCCTTTTCTGTATTCCACATTGAATTTGAACTCCTGTAGTCGCATGGCCCAGCGAATGAGTCATATGTTGGTTTGCTCATTTGAAAAACTGAAAGTAAGGAGGAATGGTCTGTGACAACAATGAATAGTATACTTCCTCTGTCCCAGGGCATGGTTGTTGAACAAGCATGGCTTCTAGTCCCACATTGCTGGTGTCTGTGTACACAATGAATGACAAGTGAACATTAGTGTGTCCTAGAACAGGAGGAGAAACAAGTACGGTTTTCAGAGTTTCATTTTAGTTTCGTCAGACCACAAAACTTTTTGCCACATGGCTGCAGAATCTCCCGAGTGTTTTTTTGCATACTTCAAACGGGATTCAAGGTGGGTTTTCTTGAGTAAAATATAGGCCAGATTTGTGTAGTGCTTGAGATATTGTTGTCACATGCACACTTTGACCAGTCTTGGCCATAAAAGCCTGTAGCTCTTGCAAAGTTGCCATTGGCCTCTTTGTAGTCTGTCAAGGAAATTCATGGTTAAATTCATTATAATAAGCATTTCTCAAATATTTAATTCTGTTGTCTGTATAGACATGCTGTGTGGATTGGGTTGTTAACACAGATTCCAGAATATTCGTAACCAGATCTACATCAAAGCTGATTAGATAAGGCATAGGCCACAAACTGTGTTAACTCTTTGAAGGTCGTCTTCCAAAATGCTTTCTGATTGACTGGCCTCCTAAGGTGTCATAAAACTTACCAAGCAAGCTATAGTGATGATGCAGTTATACCATTATTGTTTTAAAAGTTAGTTAAAATGCTGTAATCATTTTTAATTACATAACTTGTGGACACAAGTTTAATAGTTATTTTAAGTAAGTTTCCCAATAAATATGTTTATTGTGTTTTAAATGAATACTATAAACTAAACTGTTTTTAAATTTATCCTTTGATTGTATTATGTGTTTTATATGCTTGTAATCGTAATTTTATATAGAAAATGAAACTGAAATTCATATGCTTCTCTAATGAATGTAATTAAAGTTGTATTGAATAGGACATTTAAATGATAAATGTAAAATCCTTTGATAACAAAATAGGCGGATACATTCCATTTCTAACACACCCTTTTTGTGTGACACACAACTGTCTATCAAATACTGTGAACCAATAGAAGGACTGACAAGGATTTGTTTACAGTACAAGGGAATGCCTATACATCATGTTATTTAAACTCAAAACAAGGATTTTTTTCTATTCTCTCTGGATGCTCTGGATTCACTTTTTCTTCAAGACAGCTCATCGCTCTCAACTCATCAAACTCTGAAGTTCTTCAACGAAGACACAATGATGTAATCTTCAAAGCTGTCCCGGAAAAAATGGGCTTCCTCCAGAACGATGAAAGCTTTTGCCTACAGCCTTCACAGAGATACTGCACTGCGCTGCGGCACAGCTAACTTCTACAGAGAGGATGACCATTTTAAGAAGACTTTGTCTTATACCAACAGAGTAAGTATAAAACTTATATTGTGTGTTTACAAGTAACTGAACTGAAGCCATGCTTTTGATATAGTCACAATACCTAATGTGCGTCTATTCAACTAGATGCTTAACATTGTACATGCGTACTTAAAGTCACGTGGGACTTGGCGCCTGTATATGTAATGCGTGATTGAACCGAACAATGCGTGATGAACTATAAAGACTGCTTCACTAATGCAGAACTCTATGACCAGAGCAAATCAAGGATTCATTATGAACATTTAACAATGCATTACTTTTCCTTGAATCTTTTATTTTGTTTCTTCTCTATACATATGTTTTTAACTATGAAGCCTAACCTTTACTCTTCTTCCTTTGAGAATATGAATAAATGTAATAATAAAATGTAATAATAGGAACAGAAAACAAACCACTGCAGGTATGGTGCAATGGCGCTTGCGCCGTTTTATTTTGAATAACAAAAAAATATATAAAATATCTGAACAAAAATAAACACTGCTCACAGAGCGAAAATAAATGGTTCAAACAAAAATAAATCTCTAAAACAAAAACACAACACTCAGGTCCAGCTGGGCAGTAGCTTTCACGGCACTTCTGAGTTTTAGTTTCATTTCGTTTTAAATCTCTCCTTTGTATACTCCACCTGGAGTGCAGAGAGCTGTAGGTATCTCTTAATTCGGGAGATGGCCACCTTCTGCACAAGGTTTCAATTAGCAACTGGCAGAGGACGGGCTGCCAATCTCGTCTCTGCCAGAACAAAATAAAAACAAAACAAACAAACGGCTACGGCGTCATAAATACAATAACACAAACACACAGAGTTCGCCGACATTTATACAAATACATAATAAACACAAATAAATAAATCAAAACACAAAATAAACTGCACAGGGGCGGAGGGGGAAACCCCGTTCCAAAAATATACTGTACAGGGCTGCTTGCCCTGTTACAACAATTACCAGGGACTTGCTTTTAAATTCCCACCCAAACAAAAGAAATTGTCGCAAGAAGAACGGCTCGTTAAGATAGTGTAGCGAACCTCAGTTCCTGCAGGCAGGCGCATCACACAGGGCATGGAAATCCACACACAGGTGTAGGGTGGGCGCAAACCCAGTACCTCTCGCACTAAAGCAAAGCGACGATACCGTTGTACAAAAGAACCGGCTCCTTTGCAAGCTTTTATTGGGTTTATGTTTATGTGATTAGGTCACCTACCAACCCTGCTGCTGCCTTCCTACGTGCACGCTAAAATATTAACAATATTTTGTAAATCAACATAATTTCGGAAATCAGGCATAACGACCTCTTGAAAATGTCAAAATCTGTGCTACATAACGATTTGTTGATTAACACTGGAGTTATCATTTAAACGTCATATGATATTGTCAGGAAAGGTGTACAGTATTTTGTACACACTTCTACTTTAATTTGACCCCTATCTATTTCTAGTTAGTCCTGCCGATTGAGAAATATGAATCCTGCACCAAAATAATTTAGAAGTTTGCAAAAGTTAATACAGTAGAAACTTTGTGGAAAAAAACTGTTAATGCAACATTTAATTTTATGCTGTATTTTGTTTTGCACATCATTTTCATCTCATCACTGGTTTAACTGTTAACCAAGATCAAGTTCTGTTGACTGCACTTGGGTGGAAAAAGTTTCGCATACCACTGTGCCAGTGACAGAGCCATAGAATTAGGGGAGCTGGAGCAGCACCCATCGTTATTTGGCAAACCTTCCGTTTTTTAATCATTGCATTACATACTTTAAAAATCTTTTTTTGCCAGAAGTGATATTGTGTAAGTAACATTGCATCCACCTACACTCTCTCATGATAAGTTGAACAATGGTGATGGCTTTTGCTAACATTTAGATATATATGAATAAGGTACAGATATGATATGGGACTATGATATATATATATATATATATATATATATATATATATATATATATATATATATATATATATATATATATATATAAATATAAAAATTCACTATTTTAATAATTAGCAAGTAAGTTTTCAGTTTATCAATTACGTCTTCATTAAGTAATTTTAGTGATGGGTGAGTATCCTATTGATTCTCTTTGGATATAGAGCTGTTTGCCGATTTTGAATCCCACCTCTCGCACTCTCTTTAAAGAAGACAGTGTCCCAGCAGACGAGTCCTCCTTCCAGGAGCATGCTTTCTGGTGCAAACCCTGTCACTGTCAGTGCCTGGGGCAGCCAGAGCTTATTATTATGACATGGTCTCCTCCCCCAGACAGAGCTGCACATATATCATGGAAGACCGAACATTATTTTTAAATAATTTTTTGTCCTCCCCAGGCTTTTTACCAGGAGCTTTGTATAATGGTTTATTTTCATATGGGTGATTTAAGGATTACCGTAGGCTTCTGCTACACATTTTTATTTAACCTGTTAAAATTAATAAAATAAAGTACCATCCACCATGTTGAAAAAAATGTGAATGCAATGATGGCCAAAAGTTTTACATCACCTAAAATTTTAAGATTGAACATCTTTTTTTTTTTTTTTTAAATAACTATATGAACATAATTTAGATCTTTTATTCATATCATGTATATCATGTAATCAAAGGAACTACAAAATTATGCTGCAAAAGTCTACTGGAAGTCAAATAATAGTACAGTATTTCATGCTAGATTTCCCAATGTCACATTTTTCAGTTTTTGTTTTGTTAAGTGTATGGAAAACCACAAAGAGGTATGTCATTCAATATATTAATGTTACATTATTCAGCAGATTTCATTCAACTTTATGAGGTCCTATTGTAAGTGACTCTGCAGCAGCAATTGTTGATGCCTAGTTCACATCCTAATCTCTGTAAGTTGCTTTGGATAAAAGCATCAGCTAAATAATAATTAATAATAATAATAATAATAATAATAATAATAATAATAATAATAATAATAATAACACTGTAACAAAAAAAAAAAACAAAAAAACATTTTTTGTTCCTGGGTAGTAAGTGTTATTTCCTAATAGGTTATGCCTCACAAATATAGAACATGTGATATTTATAGACAGTGATTTCAAAATATCGCTATTTCCAATGGGAAAATGGGAAAATGTGTGTCTTTTCGTTCAGAAAAAAACAACATATGACTCCAAATTAACATGTATTTATATTAAAGTAATACAAAGATGACTACAAAAGATTT
The DNA here is from genome assembly GCF_017654505.1 of Polyodon spathula. Classification (NCBI taxonomy): domain Eukaryota; kingdom Metazoa; phylum Chordata; class Actinopteri; order Acipenseriformes; family Polyodontidae; genus Polyodon; species Polyodon spathula. The sequence continues at coordinate 31,446,616 of NC_054543.1, read as the reverse complement.
AGAAGTGAGTAGTTTTTCGAGATTTACAATTATACTTTATTTACAGTATAATTGTAAATCTCAAAAAACTACTTTTAGAGTACTAGAGATTGCTAGGGAGCTGACGTCACTACCTTGTGGCTTTTGCAATGCATCGCTGCCACACATGAACACCTCGTTGGCTAAAATAAAAAACGCTTCAGCAAGTATAATTTGGGAGTATAAAAATTGGGAGCCAACTCCAGGACCGTGATATATCCAAATCCACTGTATAGCGAGGTGTGATATAATGAGGGGTGGGCGTATTACCTTTTTTAAGGTTTAGGTACATTTATGCATAATTTATACATTGTTATACTATCATTTTCAAGGGTAAACCTGCCTTCCTTTGGTATTTGTTTAAGAAAAATGCACTCAAAATAAGCTATCAAGGTTTATATGTATATATAATATAGGAATATAAAAGGTAGTACTGCAAGTTATTTATAACATAATTTGGTCAGGTTATTTTAAGGGTTGTGTGAAGGCTCGTGGAAAATTCACTGTCACAGGAGAGAGACTTGTAATTGAAACACCACTGGGGTGCACTGTTTTAGTTTCACCCGAAGAGGGCGCTGTTGTCCGTGGCCCAAACACCAAAAAAGGTTGACAGGTCCACAGCAATACCAACACAGGTACACAGTTCACAGAGCACTTGCAAGTTCGACAAAATAATAATTCCGTATTCAAAAGACTAAAGCAAAAAGAGAAAATAAAACACAGTAATCCAAACTACAAAGGTGCTTCACTCGGCAGCGTTACCCTGACCGTTGCTATCCGCATGGCCTAGGTCTCTGTCCTACACTCCACTGTTTCCTCACTATTTTTGACTATACTTTCGGTGTCGGTCCAGAGCTTCCCTGCTGATGCTAGGCTTTCTCAGGTTGGGTTTTCTATTCCCGTGGTTCTTTTGTCCGGCTGTTCGTGAACCAGCTTCCAGACGTTGGTTGTCCTACATTGGCCGATCTGAGGGAACAATAGAGCGTTATTTTATAGGTCCACAAAGTCTGCCTCGCAACCACTCAGAGAGCGGGAGAGACCACACCCCCTCTCCCAACCTGTCCGTGTCACTGCCAAGACTGACAGGAACTGTCTGGCACATGCAGAATCCTGCATGCGCCAGACAGTCAGCACAGACCTCCCCCTGTTACAGGCTGTTTTTTTAGTTTATTAACTGTTAACAAACATTGTTAATTTTTAGCTTAGGGTTAATGAAAACCTGATTTAATTTGCTAAACATTACTACAGTAACAATTTGAACCAATTTCAAGCATATGATCGACTGAGAATTGATCATCGATAGGGCTCTGGTGTTTGATTGATCATCCATAGGGCTCTGGTATTTGCAGTTTTAGCTGGCCTATTATATATTATTTACTAATAGTTAACAGAAAATAAATAATGGGAAACACTTTCATGTAGATCCCATTACCTTGCCTTGCCAGCAGAGGTAAGTATTAGCCTTAATTGGGGTGCTTACAGTACAAGGTACACCTTACAAATATAAGAACATAAGAATGTTTACAAACCAGAGGAGGCCATTCAGATCATCTTGCTCGTTTGGTTGTTAGTAGCTTATTGATCCCAGAATCTCATCAAGCAGCTTCTTGAAGGATCCCAGTGTGTCAGCCTCAACAACATTACTAGGGAGTTGGTTCCAGACCCTCACAATTCTCTCTGTAAAAAAAAGTCCCTGCTATTTTCTGTTCTGAATGCCCCTTTATCTAATCCGGTCCTTGTTTCTTTTTTCAGGTTGAAAAAGTCCCCTAGTTTCGATTGTATGTATTTGTGGTATACTGTTGATGAAATAATATGAAATCATGATCGAACTTGGATATGTCAATTACATTATGCTGAATCAATTATTAATTTATTTTAAAAAAAATAACTTTAATTTATGTGGCAATGTGGCAGGCTGGCGAGTGGATAGAGGCCCAGAGACAGACTGCAGTTAAAAAAAAATAACTATTTTATTATAAATAAACACAAAATGAAAGGGCACAAGGGCCAAAACAAAGCAATTTAAACACAAAAAAGATAAAAAGCAAAACTTACAAAAATAACAGTTTCCAGGCTGGGCAATGCCTTCACTGGATTCACTTTCTAAACAACCCAAAAAAAACCAACCTGCTTCCTCAGCTCCCTCTCCCCAAATGAGAAGCAGAGGCCTCCTTTTATATCAGGTGGCTGGGCGCTGATTGATCGTTAATCAACCTAATCAACTAATCAACCCCAGCCACCTGAACATAATAAACCCAGGCAGGTAGGGGAAGTTAACCCCATCCCTGCCAATTTAAAGGGCAGAGCTTTGCTCTGCCACAGGCAGATTGCAGCTAAACACTTGTAGCACCCGGGAGGGGCACTCTTCTTTCTGATTGGGATGGGATCAGCCAGGCAGAATACCAGACGGAAAATAAACTAGACCACATTACTATGTCGGGCAATGAACATAATTTTATTAAATACAGGTGGTAAACTATACTTAGACTAAAGCCCACAGCCTCCGGCAGAGAGCTCACAGCCGCTGCCCCAGAGTCCCACACCTCCAGAGGGAGAGTACACCGTGCCACTAAGGAGGGAGCATCCTATGCTGCCAGCGCCCAGAGAGAGAGACCGGCATCGGCAGATTGACTAGCACTACTGCTTGAGAAAGAGAAACCTGTGCCGCAGCTGCCACCAGAGAGCTCCGCTCTACAATTGCCGTCTGAGAGAGTGTCCCGCGTCAGTCGGGAGAGAGTGTCCCACACTGCCAGTGAGAGCACGCCGTGCCGCCGCCAGTGAGAGACTGCACAGCAGCGCCAGAGAGAGAGAGAGAGTACCTCATGCCGCCAGAGCCCCAGAGAGGGAGCCCCGCACCAGCAGAGCTCCAGAGAGAGAGCCCCACGTCATGGCTCCATCCCCCAGCCCTCGTCAAATAGCAGCCGGGTTCCGAGGTTGCTGTTGGGGCTGTGCTAGCTAGCCTCTGCCCCGCAGTGTGGAGGTTCCACCAACCAGCTACTTGCGCAGGACTGAGGGTCTGAGCAATTGGACCTTGTGTATGTTAATGTACCCCTGTATGTGTGAGGATTCGGAGGATCACTATTTATCCTCTGCCTGCGTGCAGCTCGGGTCGTGTTGTGGTTTTCATGTAGCCATGTGTCCTGGAGCTGTCTATGAGCTAAACCATTTAATAAGAGAGCGTCCATTTGCCTGCTGTTCCAGTGCTTCAATAAAAATAGCAGTTTTCAGTGCTTCAAACTGAATCCTGTGCTGTCTCCATTTCTTCCTGCTGTGGACCAGATACACCGCTGCTGTCAATATATATACACTGATGCACAAAAGAAACACAACACTCAGGTCTAATGGATTTAATCAAACATTTTAAACAGAGCTATCAAACAAAATCACAGAAAATGTGAAAAAAAACACAGATCAAAGAACATGATAAGTTTTCAGCATGAAAGAACATGATAAGTTTTCAGCATGAAATGGGACACGTTTGTCAAAATGAAAACATTACAAAGTTACTATCGGGTATGACTTCGCTGAGCATTAACACATTCCTGGCAGCAACAACGCAACAGTCAGTGTAATGGTCCTGGGCTGGTGTGGTGACCCTCTGCCTTCCAGGATGTGGCCTGTCCCTCACAAAGTCGGTTTCCCGGTTTCTCTGGACTAGTCTGCTGATTGTTGAAGCAGAATATCTCATTCTTCGGACAACTTCTCTCACAGACAGGCCATCTTCAATCATACCTATAGCAACGAGGCGATCTTCATTAGTGAAGCGGGGCATGGTCATATCTTTCGCTGTTCTTGAGTTAATTAAAATCGTGTCTTTTCAAATGGCTATTTATATAGATTCTTAATCAACTAGTTCTGTCAATTTTAACTCAAATAACAAACACAGAGCACATGGCATTTTTATTAAATCGCATGATGAGCTCAATATTTTGTTATCCCAAGGAAAAATACTACTCAAACAATCAACAAACCAATCTGCTGACTATTTCAAATGTAAATAACATTATGTATATGCCCAATGAACTACTGATGTAAAACTTAGACAGTTGCGTTTTCATTGTGCATCAGTGTGTGTGTGTGTGTGTGTGTGTGTGTGTCTATATATATACAGTGGCTTGCGAAAGTATTGACCCCCTTGGCATTTTTCCTATTTTGTTGCCTTACAACCTGGAATTAAAATGGATTTTTATTTGGATTTCATGTAATGGACATACACAAAATAGTCCAAATTGGTGAAGTGAAATGAAAAAAATAACTTGTTCAAAAAAATTCTAAAAAATTAATAACGGAAAAGTGGTGCGTGCATATGTATTCACCCCCTTTGCTATTAAACCTCTAAATAAGATCTGGTGCAACCAATTACCTTCAGAAGTCACATAATTAGTTAAATAAAGTCCGCCTGTGTGCAATCTAAGTGTCACGTGATCTCAGTATATATACACCTGTTCTGAAAGGCCCCAGAGTCTGCAACACCACTAAGCAAGGGGCACCACCAAGCAAGCGGCACCATGAAAACCAAAGAGCTCTCCAAACAGGTCAGGGACAAAGTTGTGGAGAAGTACAGATCATGGTTGGTTTATAAAAAAATATCCGAAACGTTGAACATCCCATGGAGCACCATTAAAGCCATTATTAAAAAATGGAAAGAATATGGCACCACAACAAACCTGGCAAGAGAGGGCCGCCCACCAAAACTCACGGACCAGGCAAGGAGGGCATTAATCAGAGAGGCAACAAAGAGACCAAAGATAACCCTGAAGGAGCTGCAAAGCTCCACAGCGGAAATTGGAGTATCTGTCCATAGGACCACTTTAAGCCATACACTCCACAGAGCTGGGCTTTACGGAAGAGTGGCCAGAAAAAAGCCATTGCTTAAAAATAAGCAAACACGTTTGGTGTTCGCCAAAAGGCATGTGGGAGACTCCCCAAACATATGAAAGAAGGTACTCTGGTCAGATGAGACTAAAATTGAGCTTTTTGGCCATCAAGGAAAACGCTATGTCTGGCGCAAACCCAACACCTCTCATCACCCCAAGAACACCATCCCCACAGTGAAGCATGGTGGTGGCAGCATCATGCTGTGGGGATGTTTTTCATCGGCAGGGACTGGGAAACTGGTCAGAATTGAAGGAATGATGGATGGCACTAAATACAGGGAAATTCTTGAGGGAAACCTGTTTCATTCTTCCAGAGATTTGAGTCTGGGACGGAGGTTCACCTTCCAGCAGGACAATAACCCTAAGCATACTGCTAAAGCAACACTCGAGTGGTTTAAGGGTAAACATTTAAATGTCTTGGAATGGCCTAGTCAAAACCCAGACCTCAATCCAATTGAGAATCTGTGGTATGACTTAAAGATTGCTGTACACCAGCGGAACCCATCCAACTTGAAGGAGCTGGAGCAGTTTTGCCTTGAAGAATGGGCAAAAATCCCAGTGGCTAGATGTGCCAAGCTCATAGATACATACCCCAAGAGACTTGCAGCTGTAATTGCTGCAAAAGGTGGCTCTACAAAGTATTGACTTTGGGGGGGTGAATACTTATGCACGCTCAAGTTTTCTGTTTTTTTGTCTTATTGCTTGTTTGTTTCACAATAAAAATGTTTTTGCATCTTTAAAGTGGTAGGCATGTTGTGTAAATCAAATGATACAAACCCCCCAAAAATCCATTTTAATTCCAGGTTGTAAAGCAACAAAATAGGAAAAATGCCAAGGGGGGTCAATACTTTCGCAAGCCACTGTATATATTGTAGCGTCGGGTTTCGCGGACCCACTGAAGAGGGCTCGTTGCTGTTGCAGCCTGGTTCCAACCAGGTCCGCTCTTTGCCGCCTGCAGACTCTATATAAAGCTACAACCTGCGGCGCACTGTCAGTGGGAGGGTGCTGAGAGAGTGACTGCAGCAAGACCATTTTTTGAGCTAAACGGCACTTATAGAGCCAATCTATTTATAAAAAACAACTGCACTTATCAGCACCATTTCAATTCTGCAATAAACAGCCTTTCCAGCGCCAAAATAATCTTTAGAAGCATTTCCTTTCTTCCCACTGGAACCCACTACATGCCGCCGCCACGATACTATATATATATATATATATATATATATATATATATATATATATATATATATATAATACAACAGTAGTGACGTCAAAAAGTGATAATTCCTCTAAAGGAAAATATACTTGAACTTTGACCAATTTGACTCCTCGAGACCATCGCTTTCAATTCAAACACAATGTCTTGTTTTCAATCACTCGACAACACCCACATTACAGAAATGTTCATTAATGATCAACAAAATGAGAATACGTTGTTTTTTTTTAAATGTAAAGCTGGTACTTTCACATCTCAGAGAAACTGGAACGGGAAATTAAAACAAGGTACCAAATAAAGCTGAAGCACTAATGAATAACGACATAGAATGTCTGTACAGCACTGAAACACTATGTTTAAAATAACTAAACTGTACTGCTGAACCTCGTCTTCTTTAATATTAGCATCACAAGGGTATCCATGTATTATAAAAAATAACGGATGGGCCTCTTCAGTGAGTCACAGGAAAACAATTCCATCTCGGCTTTCTGTGAGTTTATAAATTATGACATCACAGAATCCCTAGATGGAATTATTTTCCTGTAACTGACTGAAGCCCATCTATTATATAGTGTCGCACGGGGCAAGGCAGCGGTATCGGCGCTATGCTTCAGTGAGACAGGACCCGAGTACGCGCCCGCCTTCCACCTGTGTGTGGATTGCCTTGCCCTGTGTGATGCGCCTGTCTGCGGGAACCAAGCGCCTGTCTCTACTATATATTATATATATATATATATATTATATATATATATATATATATATATAGAGAGAGAGAGAGAGAGAGAGAGAGAGAGCAGGCTCTGAACCCTAACTAGTCATACTTCACTCCAACTACATAACTGCTATGCTACACAGATTCACATCTTAACCCTTTCAACAGACTGGGCTACTATTTACATTTACCTTATCCAAATGGAAATTCTTCCCTCAATATAGGTTGAACAATTTTGCTGTGTGTGTGTTATAAGTGAAACAAGAAGTGACATCTGAAACAAAAACGCATTGGAAAAAATGCCAAGTTAAAAAGGGACGTGCCATTTAAAATGGAGATACCACAAACACAAGCCAATTTTCAAGAAACCATTGGGGCAACCTTGCCCAGCACAAAGTAAATAGGCACTAACTACTAACTTATACAATAAAAGCGGATCAAACACATGAAAAACTATGACAGCTATTCAGCCTTTTTTTTAGATATTGTGACCATTCAACACAATCATTCCACAAACTGGTAAAGAGCAAACTGAGTAAAATTGAACATGTTTACTATTGCCAGCAGATGGCACTGTACTACCACTATTGGTTATCGGACAGCCAATCAGAGTCGAGCAGATTCTGAGGTTCCCAACAGGAGAATCCCACCCATAGCAACCGTCTGAGCTCCACATCTTCAACGTAAAGCAGTGGAGGATTGCCGCAATCCAACAAAAATAAAAACAATCGGCGAAAAGTCCGTCTATAAAGTGCGGTTGACGGTAATGCCAGTCACCTGAGAGTCAGGTTAGAGATCAGGAGCAGCTTTTGTCCAGGAATGTGGGCGGGGAACAGAATGCAGTTTATAAGTTTGAAGTCTTCTTTTAAGAATGTATTCGTAATTGTTTGCAGTGTTGTCTTCAGGAGCACCCTGCCTTGTTAGGAAGATTGCCTCTGTGGACTGTTTAAGGCTGCTGTCTGGTTGGCAGTAGGAATAGCGTCCGGTTTAATTCTGGATTATTTTTAGTCTTGACGTTTATTCCGAAACATTCTGTTTTAAAGAAGGAAGCCACACCGAGCCATCGACCATTAGCTGTGTAAAAGAGTGGTTTTACTTTTATTTGACATAAAGTTTTATACATTACGATGAACGAAGTTTCAGCACATATATGAATTTGACAACGTAAATTGGAGGTGGTTTTGTTTTGGACGAAACGAGGATTTGGACTATGGTATTACACTTTGTGTTTTTAACGATTTTTAAACATTATTATTATTATTATTATTATTATTATTATTATTATTATTATTACTATTGTTATTATTAAAGGAGCAGTTAGCAATGTTTTAAGTTTTAGGGAGTTGAACAAGTTCCATTCAGAATATTGATTAAAAATAGTATTGTTTAAAAAGGTCGTCTATTATATCCTGCTTATGTATCTGCTGTGGTTAGACTTAACGTTTATGACCCACCGGGAATGGCATAATGATATATTACACAGGTTAAAAAAAATTGGGCTTAACTATTTGACCCATCGTTTTAAAATTAAAAGCCAAGCAGAATATTTCTCATTAATCGATAATTTCATTAGAATCTTCCTCATGTTGACATTCTGACCTTGGCATGCATGACCGCATTTGCCTCTCTCTCTCTCTCTCTCTCTCTCTCTCTGATGTTCATGTAGTGCTGAGCTGACGCTGAGTTTATTTATTTATTTTCTCCCACTAGGACATGAGAGATCCAAATCACGATCTTTTCAGGCAGCTCTCTTCTTGAAACTTGAGAGTCCAGTTTTTACTACATCATGTTGATATAATCAATGAAGGAAGCCATCCGGATATTTAAAATCGAGAAGCAGAATGGGGAAACAAGCAGACTGATCGCACAGAATTGTGAATGCTATTGTTCCACAAAGAGGAACGAGCCAATCTGTATCTGTATTTAATAGAGCTGGATTGCGCCACACGATACTGGGGTGCAACAGAACTGGTTTTAAATGATTAGAACAGTTCTTGAAAAGCTTTCTTTAAATTAAGCGTTTTAAACCACATAGATTGCTCACACAGACCCAGACACATAGAATAGAGTTTTCAAGTGTACTCTGGATATCTCATTTCCTGGTTGATGTGGTTCTTGTTATCAAAATAACATCAGGAATAGACGATTAAAACATGAAGATTTCGGGATCCTGAAATTGCATTTCTAAATAAGGTTTAAGGAATGGCATCAACTGAAAGGCTATATGAACTTTGGATGCTCTACTGTAACAAGGTACAGTATTTTATTACATCCATTTTTGTTAATTATGCTGTTTAAATCATGTGTATTTGCATTTTGCCCTGTTGGTTTATTTCCCAGTGCATCAGTGCAAAAAACTTCAAGGGACTGTATTGCTTATGATGTCTCCAGAAGCCTTGGTCAGAAGTTGTCTGTTTTTTAGACACCTGCCCTGCTAAATTGCGCAAAAATTACCCATCTTGGCAACATGTCAATGGAACAGGGAATGTTTGTTTGGAAGGATTAACAGGTTTATTGAATTGTTTTTCTTAAACGCCCATGTGCATAGATTGAAATGATTGCTTGAAAGGGCTACATTCTGACAATTCAGCCTTTGAGTTGGGAAATATTTCTGGTGCAAATTCCATGTTTTAAAAATAAAATAAAGAAATATTGGACTTTAACCAAATCAATTATTCTGGGTGTTCTAAAGTGAATGATACCAGATAGCTTTGCTGCAAATTCTGATAACAAGAGCAGTCATGCTTGTGCACCTGTAGCTGGTGTGTTGAAATCCAAGCATGTTTAAATGTGGTCAGCAGGAGGAAAAAGCTAATTCAGATTTCATGTCAGAAATTCAGCAGAACCCCAGTGTGTGGTTAAAAAAAAAAAAAAAAGCCTCCATGAGAAATGACAGACTGCTTCCATTGTGCAAGCATACATGCATATTAAATGCAACAGGGTGCAGTTTATTTGGCACAATGCAGCCTGGAATTTACTGCACACTCTCTCTGGGCTCCAGATGGTGCCATGCTAGACTATCTTACTGTCAAATCCATCTCTGCAGCATTACCTGCTTGAATGTTTGTTTTGTATCACATGATCTGTTGAGGTGACACTTTCGTCACCTTGTTCTGAACAAAAACACATTCCGCTCTAGGTCTGTTTCACTCCTTTTTTGTTTTGTTAATTATTTTTGTTTTCAAATTAATTCAAAACAAAAATGTCCTCTGAAATTAAAACATTTACCCATAACATTTACAGGCAGTATACGTTGTGATTTCCCTGGTACAGCTTGGCTGTTCTCTGTAATGCAGTGACTGAATTCATTGTGTGAAAGTACAGTGATGTTTTCTTGAAGGTGTTGCCTCGGAGCAAGGCATATTTATTTACATGCATTGCTTACCCAAGATCAATCTAACCAACTGGCTTTAGTTGTTTACTGTCCATAATGCAGGTGCCCTTGGAATGGGGATTGAGATATCTTGACACCTACCTACAGCAGGGTGCCTCGTATGCAAGTCTACAAACAGAAATCATGGGTAGATTGAACTACTAATAAAGCTTTCTAGGTGATTAGCACAGCATTATCTATAACTGTTAAACACTCTCCAGTGCTAAAATTTTAAATACAAAAAAAAAGTAATAAATTCAATGCCAAACGTTTCAACTGGAAGTCTTTCTCAATTTTATAAAGTTTCTTTTAGTATTTCTAAATTTAGCACAGAATGAGCTGATTGAGGTGCTGTGTAGCAGATCTAAGCTGAAAGACATGGCGGTGCAATTCAGAAGCTGTTGCTACTGTATTGGCAGTGTTAGGGTTAATGAAATAAAAGCTCCCATCGGGCACAATGTTGTCTACATGATTAAATCGAGAAGATTATTCTGTTGGAATTTCTTACGTGGGAAGTGTATTGTTCCTTCTGGGCTTCTCGCTCACAGTAGTCTTCCAGTGGATGATCTTTGTACTGAGACGCTGCAGATACTATTCACTGTAAACACAGTCAAAACCCATTCATGCACATTAGTCAGGATGTAGGCCTTCAGCTTTAGTCATGCATGTTATTGGCATCATAAACACCTACTAGATAAAAAAGTAATTGCTGCAAAATATGTGTGTGTGTGTGTGTGTGTGTGTGTGTATATATATATATATATATATATATATATATATATATATATATATATATATATATATATATATATATATATATATTAGATAATGGTCTTTTAGTTCTGTATTTCCTCAAATATTAGTGGTCTGCATGTAATAAACGCAATGTATATTGACGTTTTTCTTTAATTGGTCTGGGCATACTGAATTTTGTTCTGTAATCGGAACTGTTGCCACCAAGGGCAAACCATGGGAGGGGAACATTTAACCAAATGTTTGTTTGTCTCTGTTTAAGGAGTAATCAGCTGGCTCTGCGATTTTCAAAGGCTCCCCTAGTTCACTAAAACAAGCAAACAAGTGTGTGCTTTGCATTTAAAAAGGCAGGCTCAATGAAAAGCTATTGGATGCACTGCTAGTGTTTGCGAAGCTGCCTTGTAAGATCCAGCAAGTGTTTCTGGAATCCATCAGGCTGGTGTCACACAATCTTGTTATATGTTTTGATTCTTGGGTTTGTGTCAGTATCACTCGGCTCTTTGTCTACAGTACCTAGCAGTTTGAGCAAAAGGCACACAGACAACCTTCCTACTGCTACCTGCAGCAGCAGGGAGACAGGAGCACTGTATGTAGTATAGGCTCTGTTTTATCAACCATATAGCTGTAGCTTCCCTAAATAATGCATCATTTTGTACTCTGGTATGAAACATAAAACTCCTGTTGCATATCATTTCAAGCCATTTCAGGTTTTACTATTAAGCACACAGTAATTGTGCTGCCTTAGCTTTTCCTGTCTATGGCTTGCCTATGTGCAGTAAGATTAAGTGGGGCAAATTACTGTAAGTTCATAGTAAAACCAGTAATGTTACAAATCTGCTAATCCAAGACTTGGCTTTCAGATTTTATTAGGATACTGGTTCACTGTACATTATCTGCTGTGTGATCTGCTGTACAATGTGAGCGCTTCCTATAAAATGCTAACTGTATAACAAACCCCATTTGGTGTAATAAATTAACCTTTCTACTTTACTTTGAAATACTGTTTGGCATCCTGGAACTCTGCCAGACCTCGAAGGCGTCATTAATTCCCTCCTACAGCGTGCACATGTAGCCCTGGGCGCTACTTTTCCACCTTGACTCATTTCATGCAGTTAAGCCACGTTGGGTTGATAACGTACATTTCTGATCGGACAGGCATATTACCAAGCTGCTGGCTGCCAATGAAGCATGTCAGAAGGTTTTAAAACGTCTTCATACCATGTGTTTACCAACAACATTTACAGTGTGCTCCCAGATCAAAACAGATTTGCTTCTGTAGTTTCCAGCAGCCTTTTACAGCTTGCTTTTACAGTTTAAAAAGCTTCAAATATGTTGGCACCCTAGCTACATGTTGAAGTGCTTTAATTTAAGTTGAAAATGCCTTTCCTGTTAAGTGTATGTCATTGTTTTTAAGTAGGGTTGAGGGGCACATATTTGAAATGTAGACTCTGGAAAACCTAACCTCATTGTTTCAGAATGTTTTACGGGCTTCCTTTTCCACTGCAGCAGTGGGAGGTATAACTAAGTTAGTACCTTCATACAGTATCTTTGAGGACTGATGAACTTATGAAACTTCTGTATACTAGATATTTGCATGTTACTGCATGCATGGGTAACCTGTTTAATACCACAGGGGTTCCGACTTTAAAGAATTAATTCAAAAACCCCAGTACAGAACTTGTGCATTTTTTATGCCAACATGACGTATATGTAACTGTGAAATGGCCAGTATGCTATATATTTTTACAATCCAGTTTTTTTTAAATTTTTACATTCATTCTAAATGCGCTGTCTAAATGTTTTTACCCACTGCATGATTTAGGATTGCATTGTGCAGCTCCACAACTTGAAATACATCATTGACCACAAAAGCTGTTAAAACCATTACAAAGTTCTAATAGGATTCAGTGGTATTATTTTGAGGTTGAGAAATCCTGTGTTTTGTTCGATTTTCTTTTGAGAAGCTTTCATTTGAGAGGTGGCAGTCAACTCACTCTTGCTTTAAATTGGCTGCAAATGCTACTGTAATATCCAAAACACTTACGGCATTTGCTTCCAGATTTAATTAACAGCTGTGGTTTGAAAGCATTTGGCTCGTTTTTATTCTTCCATCACAGTTGCCCATTTCTGTTTTTAGGTATGCAGATGGCGATATGAGAGATGAGCTACTGTATGATCTATTTTGTTAAAAGGCAAAACTTTATATGGGAGGAGCATGTGGTCATCCCAACTGACAGTCCCATTTATCATCATCAGGATGATGTAGTGGAGGCGCCTGCATGTACATATGCCACACACTAAAGTTAGTGCATTCTTTACAACCAGTCTGTCTTCATGTACGTAAGATACACCATGCGTGTCGCGCTGACATGCTTACATACTGTCGAATTGCTAAATCCTTTTGTAATGACACTTGATTAGAGGGTTGGGGTCAATTCCGGTTTTGCAATTCCAGTTCTCTTTTTAAAATCAATTCCCATTCCCTTTTAATCAGTTTCAATGCACCATTGATCAAAATTGAAATTGGCAATATTCTGTTAAAATGAGCTTCTCACAGTGCCAACAAATGACTTCAGTTGAAGTCATGGTTAAATTGGCTTCCAATGAAAGCAGTTGAACAGTCGCAACAATTATGATGTCTCTAAAAGATCAATTCCTTTGAAGGGGTGGGGGGGGGGTGGTATAGTATGGAGTAACCTATGTCTGTCTTCATGTACAGCAGATATGCTGGCCTTCCTTTTTTAAATGTATACTGCATATAGTGGAGTGCTCTAGATCAGGGACACGCAACCTGCGGCCCGTTTATCGTAGCGGCCCAGTGTGTTAATTCCATTTCACATCTGAATATATCGTAAATATTTTTTTAAAACTTTGTTGAAATGGGGGTTGTTTCAAGCATTGTAGTAAGTAATCACAAAACCAGGATTTGAGGGAGTGTGTATATGTGTTTGTTTACGATTGTTATCGCTAGTGTGCAATTGTATGAATGAAAACATTTACCCACTCTATCACATAGAATTCTGTGTTCGAGCTATCGGCTAGTTAGATATTGATTCAAGTGATACCAGACAGAGAATCATTATTTGAAAGATTCTTCAAAAGAGGAAGAAAGGTGATGGCTATTTTCAGCATGATGGTGGCGACAAGAAATTTCTTCATGAAATGCTTAATTACAACTGGTTGCTTCTCTCTGGGCACTGCAACGATTTATTCTGGTTTTAAGAGATGATCGCTGTAGGCATTGTGGGACACATGATACTCTTTAGCATATCGTTAGCGTTACGTACAGCTCGCTACTGGAGTGCCATATGAAGCCCAGGCACACCAGAGGCACTTTGAGTGGCAGAGGAAGGCAAGCGTTGAAAGAGCGTCAGGACGTACTTAATTGTTTCAAATGCAGCTCTACTCATGTACTTAATGAGTACATATTTTGTGCTTGAATTGAGTTTGGCATGCTGCTGGAGCATCAGTTTGAAACAGGGTTAAGTCTCCAAGTAATTTCATGAGTCTTCCTCTCGTTTCTCCCATCTATTCCAGGATTTGATGCTTGCTGTAAATCAGAATTGGAGAGATATCAGCTATGTGCAAAATTAAATGGTAGTGGAATTTCTTTGACCAAATTTTGGAGAAATGCAGAATAATTTCCAATTTAGCAAGAAAGGCTAAAAGATATTTGTAAGTATTTACTAATTCTCTGGAATGCTGAGAGAAGTGTTCTTCATATGGACACATTTTCACAGAGCAACGTCAATCCATGAAAGAAGACTGGCTTCACCAACTGATGATGCTTAATTTAACAGCAAAATATAATGCACAAGAAAAAGTTTACTGGTAAATTTAAAGCCTATAAATTTACACTTATGAGTTCTCTCAAATAATTGAAAAAAACGTCCTTTTAAAATCCTGTTATATGTATCCAGAGGGATGCATGGGTTAAATAAATGTCAGTAGCCATCTACAGCATTCTGTTTATTAATAATACGTACTTTGTAGTGATGGGATGAGCAATTCAAATGGTTAATGTAATGGGGTGATTGTTTAATGATTAATCATTACATGGCTTACTGTGGAGGCTATATACACATCGTGTGGCTAGAGGACTAAATTGCAGGTTAAAAAAAACATGAAACGTGGGGCCCTACTCCTGATCAAGTAAAGGACATGGTCTCAAGCACAGCTGTTATTTAGTTGACTAAAATAGGCAGTAGCAAATATTTAACAATGTTTAAATGGGAATTACAGTGTCGTTTGCAATTAGGAATCAAGGACAATGGGGTCTTGTGTCTTTAAGGGTCTGCGAAAGGCGACTGATTGCTTAATGTGTGGTCAGCTGTGACTGATAAGGTAAGTAATAAAAACCTAGATAAATGCTGAAAGAATGCAAGATGTATTGACCATCAGAACAGTGCCTTCTTGATGCATTGGGGGTACCCTGCAAAACCAGCTTGAACCAGGGCTCTCGTCATCCCCCAGTCAGGGTTGTGGTTTGGCAGAAATCTAAAGCTACATTATCCACCCTCCTTTATTACTTTATATTTACAGAGCATAGCCATCTCTGACCTGTGTTTAGCGTTCGGCTGCAGATTGAATTCTGAAAACTGACAGGAGCCACAATTTAATATTAGAATGAGATGAGTGTTTACAGCCATGTTTCATGGCAAAAAATGATCTGTCTGCCTTCATCAAGGAGTGTATCAGTCCTGTGCATAGTTAAATACGTGTGGTAAAGACGTTTCTTTTGCACAGCATAAATTGAAAGCGGGTAGCAACCGTTTTGGCTCTCTCTTTCTGGCTCAAGATATTTTGAAAACACCACCAAAAAAACATCTATCTCCACTTTTAAAAGCATGCGATATAGTACAAGCTTCAGAGGAATAAAGGTTTAGTTTATAACCCTTAATTTCATATATCAAGATTATATACCAGGAATTCAATTTAGAAAATTTTACCCTGACCTGTATTCACTATATGCACATGTAAAAATGTAAGCTTAAAGTATGTTCTGACAGAGTTTGGACACTTTTGAATACATGCTTCTCTATATGTAAAAACCTTGTGTGACATATGGACGGAGAGACTCTAAGTAAATGAATGTGGTTTCATAGATGCATGTAAAAATGTCAATGTGACATGCAGGCAAATAGCCTCCATATACCCTCCACATTATGAAATGTCCCAAACTATTAAAGAATGTACACTAACAAGGATTCTGTAAGCTTAAATTTGAACATCATCGTGGGTCACTGTAGCTTTAAAATATCCTGAAGCACATGGAATGAGCATCTCTTTCAATGGGCTTTGCTACTGAACAGCCTCTTCATTTCAGTTGTCTAAACCTTGCACAAAGATGTAAACAGGAAAGGTTTATTTTCAAAATGTTCACCTGCTGTACAGTACTTGCTGCCTGTGCCCTGTTTTTTTTTTTTTTTGATCATTTGAAAGAGGCATTGTCTCACTAGCAATGTGTGCCTTCGTTCAGTTACAGTAATCTAATCTGGAGCCAGAGCACACAGCATCCATTGGTAAGGAAGTAAAATATTAAAGATTAATTGTAAATTAATCATTTCAGCATAATCATTTCAGTTTTGCAGATCGGCTTGTCAGATATAATATAGTACTAAACTACGTGCATCACATTGCATCATTTAATGTTAATTTTAGTGTATGATTTCATACTCTTAAGGCTTTTTTGTGTGGTTTTTAGGTCTGTTGTTGCTTGTGTGTTTCTGTCATTCTCTCCTAATGCAAAGCAGGTCTTGTATGGGAAGCTGTAGATAATGGGATCTTACCACAGTAAGGAAGGAATTCTAGTTGGGGAAGCAGTAGGATTGGAAGCTAAGTCCTGGGCACATCAGTAGATCCACAGGCACAGACAGCAGAGCTGAGATAAGATACCATTTTAGGCCAAATTGGGAAGACATTTTGCAGCGTGGATGAACTATAGTTCTGCTCAAATGCCAGTGATTTAATATTAACTGACAATTTAGTAGCAGTTTAATAAAGTGTAACTTCATGGCATATTTATTGTTGGTTTAAAAAAAAAAAAAAGTCTTCTACTGTCCCCAGATTTCATTTGTCTGCATATTTGGATAATTTGATGCTTGATAGGTCAGTCATGTAGATTACGACTACTTTAGTTTGCATGTCTTCTAGTCGTAATGTAATGTGATGGCATTGAGTGTTACAGCTTTCCCCCAGCACGATTAATGGAGCAGGGCAGCAAAGTTGCCATGGCAGCTTAAATGCTTGCAAGCAGATTAGTGCAGCTGGATTTGAATTGGCTTTTCAAAGTGTGACTGAGGACAAGAATCTGTGAAAATGCGGTCTGTTCTGTATCTCCATTTGTTTTGCAGCTCTTGGTTTGCCCAGCCCTTGGTCCACGCACACCATACAGTAGCCTACATTCTAAATATTTTGGTATTCACTTGAAAGTATTTATTCAAAACACTGAGCCTGTGGTGACTGTGTTTATAGTTAAACATACATTTTGGAGAACTTAGAAAATAACAAAACAGTGATTTTGTGCTGTAACCAATTGTCTTTCATATGCACTGGGTCTGCTATTTGACACCTTGTCATAGTAGTGGTGTAGCTATACACTTTGGCCAGTGCATAAGTATCATAATCTTATACTCATAGTTGTATCCTGGTACTTGTCATGGTGCTGATGGGCTAACTAATTCTGTGGTTCATTGGTTTTTAATTTAAGAGAACTTTAATGTGATAGAGAGGAACTATAGACAATGAATCATTACATGCTGTTTGTACTGACGAATTGATAAAATATTTATTTGTGTGTTTAGTTTTGCATTGTAGATAGGTACGCTTTATTCCATGGACTTAAACAATTTTATAGTATAAGGATATATTCTAGAGTACAGCAATAGCTGGTTGAAGGCATTATATGTTAGTTGAAACACTGAACCTTAAACAGTACCGTAATGCATTTGCTTAACCGGGTCTAGTGGGCTATAAACTGATAAATACAATATCAGAAGTGAAGAAAAATGATTTTAATGACTACAGTGTCCTGTATTCATTTCCCAAATATGTACACGATGATGTAATAACTGCTCAGCCAGGGCATTAACTGCCAGCACATTGACAGCATGAAGTAACAAAATTGGTTCTTTTAATCATAGTGTTCTGCTTTGTTCTTGTACTGTAGTGCTTTCTGTGATCTGGTTGGGGAGTATTATTATTATTATTAGTAGTAGTATTAAGAGGTGCTGTTTTGGATAGTCCAGGACCTTAAACACACACAAAGTCAACATTACTCATCAGATTAGATGATTTCAAAAGAATTCTGGAGACTGTTGTGCGGTGGGCGTGTCTGGCAGTCCATATCCTGTTAATGATTGGCCCTTTGCAAGAGCCATGAAAGGAACTATTCTGCTGTATAAATGACATGTGCTGCTGCAACGCAGCCAGAGGTTTTAGCAGTGAAGTAATGGAATTCATTCACTATTGAATCCTACATATGTTTAAGAACAGAAATAGCCTGGGGACTATTTTTCTTTCATCAATTTTATTAAATGTGGTTGTTTTCTATCTACTTCTAAGATGTGGTCTTTGGTAATATGGAGAGCAGGTTTAGGGCATTCTCTTAGGCCTTAAATTCACGGTTTCTCAGTTCTTGGGAGCTGTTTAGGTATTTGTTACTGCATTTGAAGGTTGCGTTGACTGCCCACTGCTGAACCAGGCTTTGTGCAACCCCGTGCTCACATACTATTAAATACTTTAAATGCACGTGAAGTGATTGTGCAATCCCAGTGTCTAAATACAACTATATATTTTAAAGCACTCGTGCTACACAGACCCATTTATATCCTGTGCACCAATACCTGTACACCAACATTAACACTCCACACGCAACACAACACAAAATCCACACATGGGTGGAGCACACTGCCACAACCTCGCATACAGTTTTTCCGCGTTCCGTCTTAGCTTTTTAGATACTGAGAAACTTGCCGTTTTGACTGAGAAAGGGTCAGTTATCAGTGAGAAACCTTCGGCCACGCATTAACCCTTTTAATATATTTTTATTGCATTATACCATTTTGAAACAATATTCCAACAGCAGTAACTCTACAGTTTACTTTAGTTTTAAACAAGATATTTACTGTGGCGCTGCCTCTGATTTTGAATCATCCTCTGATCCTATGCAGCGCTGTAGGTTGTTATCACTGCATGCTTAACCTGTGGTCTGCATAATATTGCTTTATGGTACTGCATAAAACACTGGCATCTGCACTGCCTTCAATTGCAACCATCTTTAGGGCTGTAATAGTAAGTAAAGCACCTGAAGACACTTCAGATCTGTCATTATGTTTATAGGCATCACTTGGCTCATTGCTGGCATTAAAATAAGCATGGACACCTAAGAATTACATTACAACAGTTCAGAAAACCAAATGTCCAGCACAGTTGTGAGAATCATATTTACAATCTTTCACTAAGACAGCAGTCTACAAATAAATGTGTTTTGAAAATACTTGTTTAGCTTATTGCTGGCATTTACAATAACAATAAATGTGAAGCAGTTTAAACAGTCCAGCAATGTCAAGTGAGAGTAATTCTATGTACAGTACTCCACAAATTAAGTTTAGCATTTTACTGGCATTATTATTATAACCCTGATAAAGGCGTGTTGACTGATTCGTTGCTGTAAAACAGGTTTCACAGTTAAAAACTGTAAAGTTCATGTGTAACTGTAAAGCACTGTAGATGCAGAATCGCTAGTCTTCGCTCACCCTGTACCACTAGATTCGCTGGTGCCCGAGCGAGCTCTTCACTAATGTGCCATGCGTTTTTACAGAGAATCAGCTGCAAGACAGACACAAATTTGCTTATGTTAATGCCTTGTAAGAATGGTCTCAAAATAATAGGTTTACCTTGAGAGGCTGGAGTCTCGATTGAGGTTGATATTTATGATAAGAACAACAGTTAGTAAACTGAGTTTGAAGGTTGTTGTCAGTTACTGTGAAAAACGTGTGCATTTTAGCCTTAGAGGGAATACTGGAAGTAATACTTCCTGCATGTCAAGATTTCCCGTAACTATGAATGGTGCCAAACCTGTTTCTACCAGAGCAGATTGAGCATGAGCATGAACAGCAGTGTGCTTATTGTACCTGTTGACAAGTTGGGGGTGGTAGGTCAACTCAGGCCCAAGCTATTCACGTGCACTACTGTAACAAAGAACATTACTGCAGAGATCTGGCAGCCTGAGGACATTAAATATTAAAAACACTAGTGATGATCTTACAAACTGCCCCTCCTTTTACAAATGCTTCTTTACTTTTCAAAGGGTGGTTATTTTTCAAGAAGTCCATGCATCCAAGATGCTGTAGAATTTACTGCTTGATTTTCCAACATATTGTACAATATAGTGCATTGCCATAATTCAGGTTGCTGGAATTGTAGGTTTTTTCTATGCAGGTATCTAGGCAGTCTCGCGTATACAAAGAAGCATTTTGTTGTCTGGGATACCGGTCTCAAAGCCCCAAGCAATAACTGCTGAATTATTTACAGATCTTTTATATGGCTGATCCCTTTATAAAAACTTGGCAGCTCAGGTTATGTGAAATGTTCTGGACTAAAAATATATCAACAGAAAAGTTTGCTACTGTACAGAGGATTTTTTTTTTTTTTTTTTTGCAGGGTGGGGTCCCTTGAAGGATATTTTTAATTATTTTTTTTTTTGATGCAGACAGATCATATGAAAGTAGTGTTTTTAATTAACAGGAAACATATTTATCACCAATTATTAGTTTTATCACAACATTGCATGGTGAGTTCTGCAGCATATGCAAAGCGCCATCTTGTCATGTTGCTGGCAAATACAGCGCTAAGCACGCAAGGTAAAAGAAACTGCTCAGAAGTAGAGCAGACAGCTTGTTTTGTGAAGTATTAAAATCACACTGTACCTCGTCGCAGGCTTTTCGAAATCCACATCCAGACATTTTTCATAGGAGCTGATGAATATCTAATTTTGTGGCTGATCAAGTCGAGGAATTTTAAATTGGTCTTTTTTTTTTTTTTTTTTTTTTTAAACTACAGTCCATGCAATCTAAGAAAGACTTGGTTAATAACCAAGAACTACTTTGCTGGTGGATTCAATAAGTTTTATATATATATTTTTTTTTTTTTGAGAACTGATTGCTGCATGCTGGACATCACCACTGTTTGTCTTTGGGCTACATTCCAGTATCTTGAAGAGATTGCCTTTTGTTTTTTAAACTTACACAACTTTTTATGACAGCTTTCCAGTCACAAGACATGTATTTTATTGTGCTGGTTTATCACTGTCTACAGAGTCTGCACTACAACTGGCTGGCAGAAGATGGTTGGCAAAAAAACATTTTTTAGGTTCTCTGCATGAGTCAGGTTTTATAATAGCTCTCCTTTTTCCATGTTTTTATAACCGTGCATTTAACTGCAGTTATACCTTTCCAATAACCAGTAACAAATGTGATATTATAAACTTAAAGGTGTTGTGTCACGTTTTGGTTTTTAATGAGGTTGGTTTCCAGAAAGTTGCACAGTATATAAAACAACAACAAAAACATCATGTTGACCTTAGCTATCAAATAACCAAACTTGCACAACACATGGCAATCATACCTCTGCTGAAGTCTTGGGAGAGAAAGCAGTAGGACTGCAGCTTTAATATGTAAAATGCAGTACACTGAATCCTGATTTACAGTAATCCTCTCTCTACCAGTCCTGTGAAGAACCCAGATCTAATTGACCAGTTTTTGGCTCTTCAGAGATTTGTAATGAGAATAACATCCGTTGCCATAAGCCGGACAATTAATGATACAGTAACACTTAGTCTGGGACTTTTAAGTCTTGTCATTTGTCTTATTTAACATTTAAACTTTTTTCTATGTAAAAGTGATACCATGCTTTTCACTTTTATACCAAACTTTCTGTGGACAGACGATGAGATATCTTATGCATGTCAGGGATTCATTTTAATACAGATTTACTTTTCTCTAAATCCTTTTAAGTGCTTCTACTTTTTTCTAAATCTACTTTTCATTATAGTCTGTAACAGACATAATGCCAGAGTTGTTGACTTTAGCTTTGCAATGAGTTGCTTTTCAATAATTTGAAGGAAACCGTACATCTAAACCTCGCTGATGTTTTTCTTTCATTGCAGAAGGATCCTGACTACCTTAAACTTTGGTTGGAGATATTCATCAGCTCCTATGAAAAATGTCTGGATGTGGATTTCGAAAAGCCTGCGACGAGGTACAGTGTGATTTTAATACTTCACAAAACAAGCTGTCTGTTCTACTTCTGAGCAGTTTCTTTTACCTTGCGTGCTTAGCACTGTATTTGTTGTGCTTCCTTTGCTGTCAGGAAATAGTTTTTTCGGTTAGGCTTTTTTTTTCTGGAAATATTTAGTTTTGACAGGAATCCAAGGTAACATTTGGAAGCAGATGTGGGTGTAATCAGTAGCACTGAATTAATCTGTCTCTGTGACTCAATTTGATAAAATGGCTTTCATGCTGATAACACAGATTAATGACTATTTCCTGCACAGTCACTTGAACATGCTGTCAGATGTGAAAGACCTTTACAAAGTGGAGAGTTTAGTTTTATAACTGCGCTGTCATCTTATATAAAGTGGCCCCCACTATGTCTTTTGAACATGGCAATATATTGAAAGGAAAAAAACGATTTACATCAAACCAATTAATGTAATCGCACATCTAACTATAGTGCACCAAAAAGAAAACCAGCTGTGATTTTAGTATTCAGTCATTTTCACAATTGATCTGCACATATTGATGTAGGAGTCGTTGCCTAAAGCAACCCAATTGCTGACTGTAATGATTGGGTGGTTTTGCTAAAGTTTTCACAGAACTTCGCAGTAACTTTCACCAATGATAATCCGCTAATATGGCATGCAGTGATCCTTAACAGAATTTGCTTCATATTTTTAGGCCTGCATATGTCATGCATATATAGATACAAATTGTGAGCTTTGCATTAGAACTTATCATACATAATTTTAAATGTTCAATCAGAATTCTATGAGAAATTAGCTAAGTCTAGTTGCTAAACATTTCAGCCAATGATGTCGGTGAAGAAGTTTTACCTTTTGCATTGTACAAAGACCTCTGGGATGCCATTCAAAGAAACCTGTTTTTTCCCCCCATGTCTTTGTTTTGAAGGCTGGATGAAGTCCCTCCAGTGATGTCTCTGCTGCCTGATAACATCCTGCAGGTCCTGAGGCACCAGCTCCTGCAGTGTGTTCAGAAAGTATCCGATGGCTTGGAGGAGGAACAGCAGATCCTCTCCCTGCTGCTGGTCAAGTTCTTGATCGTTATCTGCAGGTAACAGAGGAAATCTGCTGGGTTTGAATTAGTATGTAGCACATTTTTTAGCAAATGTGGACTCAATAACCTGGACTGTTAAAGGGCCAGCCAAGAACTGAACCACTACATTTACTACAACATATAGGAACGTAGGTATGTCCATGTTTAACTGTAGAGTTATAAATTCATGGAATAGCTTACCAGGTGACGTAGTTAAGAGCTAAAACACTGTGAACATTTAAAACAAACAAAAGAAAAAAGGACTAGATTTCTGTGCTTTTTAAATTCATCCCTCCCCTCCCTCAGTTGGAGAGATTGGTGTGCTTACAAGGGACGATCCTTGATGGGCTGATTGGCCTTTTCTTGTTCCCAAACTTTTCATATGTTCTTATGCATGCTTGCTGTACCTCTGGCATTGGAGTTAAATATACAGCATTATTTTTTTTATGTTACAAACCGATATGCCAAAGTTTTGAGATTTTTTTTGTATTATTATTATTGGTAGGAATCTGTCCAATGTGGAGGAGATTGGGACATGTTCCTACATCAACCATGTCATCACCATGACCACGCTATATATTCAGCAGGTATGATATTCGCTATTTTCAAGTTGGCACTGAATTGGAGACCTGCATAGTGCTTGCATATTTGAGCATGCACCTGCAACAACATTGAACACATCAAATGGACCCCTATTGTATATTGGGTGGGGGAAAACAAAGATTAACAGACACGGTATGAACAAACTCTCTGCTCCATTTACTCACTCCATATACTGCATGTATGGTAAACATATTTTGCACCTTGTATTTTTACATGGAGAAGCACAGCTAGTGTGTGTGTGTCATTTTATATATATATATATATATATATATATATATATATATATATATATATATATATATATATATATATATATATATATATATGCGTGTGTGTGTGTGTGTGTGTGTAGAAGGCTTCCATCAGCCTATTATGTTATGTTGTTGAAAGGGTAACATTAACCCTATACAAGTTCCAGGTGTAATAGACTGTGCTTGGGAAATCCTATAAGGGAGAAGCATCTAAGTATTGATTCTGATAGCATTGCTTCTGAAATGCACCAAGTCAAAATTCATTGTGGGAAGAAAATTAATATATTGACCCTGTTATTGGTTGTGTGAACAATGTTACTGCTTTAAAAAAAAACCTAATGCTAGTGTAGCACTGCTTCCAAAATTACATCAGTAGCGGCTACTATATTCAAGGCTTACTGTCCTTAAAGGATGATCTTTTGAACTTTGTACCAGTAATAAAAACATTTTGCTGCTTGGATTGCATGCTTGCTGCACTGTAATTTACAGCCTAACAGGACCCGAGGACTTTCATGTCAGTGTTTTTCTGATATAATCATTTTCAATGATATGAAGGAAATTTCCAGGCAGTAGTAGCATTTCTTGGTTGTTGAGGCTTGCATTTGAAACTCTGCCCACTTACCTGGTTTATTAAATGTATTTATAGTTCATGTTTTGGGAATATGGAACATACATACATACATACATACATACACACACTCATACACAGTGGATTCATAAAATACAAGCAGGTACTTAAAAAAACAAAACCAAACACAAAATTAGCAAACAATTGGTTATCGATACAACGTTGAAGGTTAAGTCTAAGAAATTATATTTTAGAAACTGCTTATACTTTACAATAAACGCGTATTTTGCTTTTTACTTCTTCCTTATTACCTTCAGCTAAAGAGCAAGACAAAAGAGAAGGAGCTAGCAGACCAAACTCCTGCAGAAGAATTTGTCAGGCACGCCCTCACCTTCTGCGAGAGCCTCTATGACCCCTATCGAAACTGGAGGCACCGGGCTTCTGGGTATGTTGCTTTATTCTGGGGATTTTGCAATCTAGGGGTAGGGCATATTTAAAAAACAAATACAAACACTTTGTGACAGAGTGCTATGATGACATTGAGTCAGATTGTTTAGAATGCCAATATCCAAGTAGACAAACATTTCAGCTAATTGCTGTTATCACTAAAATACCTGAGCAGTGAATTTTGGTAATCAGTGACCGCTAAAGGAAGTCATTAAATGAGGAAGCCATAAAATGGCATACTGTCCATTTATGAAACATTCCATACATCCCCAGCTCAGGTAACAAGCTCCTACCCTTTCAGATCAGGGTCCTGACCTGGAAGCATTGTCCTCTGAGGTTCCCACTTGTCCCACAGAAAGTTACTTTTTTCATGAAAGACTGAAGTAGTTGCCAGATCACCCACACTGGTGATTGGGGCAGGTTGAATGCACTGGAGTACAAACAGCCTCCAGGACATCTAGAAAGGTTTTCAGCAAAAAGCTGTTAATTCTTCTAGGTGGAGATCTGCAAGCTGTCGCAGTACATTACTACTGTCTGTGTTTTGATGAGCTGTTGTTACTTTAATTGACATACTGCCCTGCCTTGTGAATTGGGTTGTAACACTGGGGCAGAAGTGAGTATCTGGGAGGAATAGTTTACCTGAGATTGCTGTGATCCAGTGAAGAATTTGCGTCATAGCATTGTTTGTCAAGTTTTGCAATAATGCAGTCAAACTGGTTGTGAAGGAAAAACTGCAAGCATTTTTGAGAAAGAATTCAGGACTTTGGAATGCTGGTTTGTGTAAGCAATAGTTAACATTTTAGAGACCCATTGTCATTCAGCATGATGCATTTATTTTGTTTAGATTGGTAAAATGCATTATCTCTGAAGTTCCTTATTGTGACAATACAGCATCTTGCTTCGTAATACCCTATGATATTTCCTTGTATTAAACTATTTGTAAAATGCTTTGGTCATTTCGAACACATCTTGCCTGACTATGAGGAGCCACTCTGGCTCATCAGCAGCATGCAGTGTGTCCCAGGGTGTTGGCCCTTTTATTCAGGAGGGAGGTTGAATTCCTGTTTTTTGGGCTGCTGGCAAGTTGTGTTGTGTGCTGTGCTGCCAACCACGGGGCAGGCTGGCTGATTGGAATCTCAGAGCTATTGGCAGGCAGCTATCCAAGAAAGCCAAGCATGTTTCGATTTTGACTTCCAGACGGGAGGGATTTGAGCTTGGGTCAAGAGATGCACTGCAGGGTGGGAGATTGCTTGCATCAGTCTTCATTTCTTGTGTAACGGATCAGATAGCAGTCTGTTTAGCACTGGTTATATTGATGTTTTTTTTTTTTTTTTTTATGTGTTGTGATATTACAAACTTGTACCTGTATTGTTGTGTTTTAAACCTGCAACATTAGTACTGTAGTGTATATCTTGAAACATAAAAACACATTGCAGCAAAAAGTCTTCAGAAAGTAAACGGAGACCCTCCCTGTGTGTACTGCAAAAGCCTTTTTAACCAAAGGGTGCATTGTTTGCTTTACAAGCTTAAGGCTGGCTCACAAATGAAGAAATCTGATCTATTCAGCATTTGTATGGATAAATTACTGTACATTTCTTATTGTGTTACTGAACACAAACCAGAAAATGTTGAACAGTACAGTAGTGACAATAAAAACACATACAAGAGTTTCCAACTGTTGCTTAGCTTTTAGATAGATTAATTTCTGTATTTGTTCAGTAGTGTATTTGCGAAGTGAATAATAAACACACTCTACTTATTTGTGTGTTTTTCTATTATAAACAATATATATTCATATAAACACCGGTGATATGTACTGTAGCATACATTGTGTATAAATAATCCTTTACACGAGTGATTACTTGTATTCTATAGTATGTAAAAGCTGTATCTCTGTTTGCAAGTGAGTTTAACAGACCTCGATGGAGGGCTGATCGTACATTCAGGTGCTTCCTAGCAGTGTTCAGCATGCATACGTAAAGGGCTATTTAAGTGTTCCTACACGCTGTTATGCAAGACTTGTTGTTGTGGTTTAATGTTTTTCATCTTTTCTACTTCTGTCGGCATGTACCCAGTGCTCAACTCTGTTCCCCTGTATAAAGTGTTCAGCAGTATAAACTATTAACCTCAGAAATCTATACGCCTCAGACAGTTCATTGAGATCCGGGACCCTGGCTGTTGCACTCTCAATATAACCATTGTTTTCCTTGTTCACTTGAATTACTGGAGTATAATAAACTGTGTGACCTCATGGTGTAGGTGAGCAGTGACTTGCTGAATCCTGTTCATTCTGCTTAGAAAGGCTATAAACATTTCACTGTAGGAAACTGTAAGGAATATTCTCATTTAGTATTGGTTCTAGTTTAATAGTAATTGGGGGGGGGGGGGGGGGGGGGGTGGTGAACTCATAATTGAAAAGAATAGAAGAAAACCTGCATGGTAAAAATAACCAGACCACTAAAGACAACATTTACCTGCTAGATGCTTTCAAAACAAGACGAATCTGGCTGGAAAACTCAGTGTGGCAGCACAGATCGAGAGGGAGTAGCCGAAAAGTTGCATGCGAGACTCATGCATTACCTATTAAATGCTACCTCAAGTTCAATGTACAAGTAAAATGTGAATTTGTGTAATTAGTTATAGAAAAATCTCTACTGTAATTGGCATTCCAGTATTTTTTAGGATGTAGGACTACATCACTGTATGTAAGGTTGGTGGTACCGCCAGCATATTTTACTTCAGCCTTGCATAAATAACATTAAATAACATACGTTTGATGCTATACAGCCATCCTTTTTAGATTTTTTTATTAGATGATTCCACACATGTGACTTTGCTTTGCAGAATTTAAGCAGCTCAAAATCTCTGTGTGCTTCTGCCATGTTTTGTGTTGCTGGCATTACGAGTTCTGACTGGAAGTGATTATCTCACAAGATAATATTCAACATTTTCTGGTAGACGTTTCCCTGAATCAGTTTAACTAAAATATACGTGTATTGTTGTTCAAATACCAGTTATTGTATTGCCTGATGAATATCGCAATAAACTGGTGTATCGGTATTATCGCGTACCCCTAAGCCTGATGCAAGTTTGCATTATCTTTCAGGTCTTTAAAGGGTTACCATCAAAATTGTAATAATATTTCTTATTCAAGTTAGATTTTTCTATGGAAATTTCCACATCCTAACTCTCAGTTGCCAAGGTTCTAGAGGGGGCAGGAATAACTGTTGCACACCCCAAAAGTCAAATACCCTACTCTTTCAAGTCAGGGTGAACAAATTGAGCTTGAAGGGTTTGATGGTATGTGTTTTTAACAGGAGCTGACAGATTCTTGCTCTGACTAGGGCACTGTACCATTACTTCATCTTGGAGGGAGTTGATACTTTGATACACAAATCTTCAGCTCTGTGTTTACCATACTTAGACTTGTGTTTTAGCTTAGTTCCACAAACGTCCACATTACAAACAGTTTGGGTGATGTATTAGTTTTGGGTTTGGGTGATGTATTTATGTGTATTAATATTATGCTGGTAGAAACAAACCCAAACTCCCAAAAGGAAACCTTGTATAAGTCGGAGTTGGGGTGGTATTTTTTTTTTGGCAAAGTGTACAAACTTGACAGTGTTTTTTTTTTTTTTTTTTTTTTGTTGTTTTTTGGTGGCGCAGTTGTGGTCAGTGTTTCTGAAATGTTCTCATTTGTTCCCACAGTGGCCTGGTGAGTGCAGTAGAGAAGAGCAGACAGAAGTACAAAGCCGCCCCCCTGACTGTGGAGTTCGTCCCTTTCTTTTACCGTAAGTACCAAGAAATTCACCTGCTCTTCATTCAGATCCCATTGGCAGCTGCAACCGCTGCATGTCTGTCTTGTTAATAACAAATTCAGAAATGTACACTTGGGTTTATAAAGTCAAGGTGTACTGTCCCTTTGCATTTTATAGGGCTGTCACTTGAGGGTTTCCGAATTCGTGAAAATAAAGTGTATATGTAACACGCAAAACCCTGTGAACCATCATGCGACATAAGTAATGAATGGAGCTGTAATATTCTGAAATGCAGATCACAGTACCCTGTGTGTTACATGCATGACTGGGCAGCCTATGATTTATTTCCTTGTGTAATGCAAACCTCTTGTATACACTATAGCCTGTCAAAAAATACTGAGACTATTATTATTATGATGCACACCTTGTATAACACATGCAACCTGTATAGTACATGCAGAAACTCTTACCAAATATGTAAAAGGGGGATTCCTAAAAAATAGTGGTAATATTAAACTGTATGAATCTGCAAATGAATACTGTTTGTTACAATATTTAAGTATTAAAAACACCTGTACATTAACTGGGATCACATGAATCGACTTTTTTTTATCATAAAGGTAAAAACTAAAGTCTTGTGTGTAAGCAGTATTGAGGACATGAAAGTGGAACCATGGCCATGCTGATATAACAATATTAGAACATGGGATTTGGAGCCAATTCATTCATTTTTCTACAGCGAGTGAACGGGTTACCCTGATTGGCTAGGTGTGATCTGAGTAGCTGAATCCTTATCAAAAAGCTCAAATAAAATCACAACCTCGGAATTGAAGCCCTGAAGAAAAAGGTTCAGATTCAGGCATGTTCTTGCAGAGCAGTTTATGGATTTAAAAGGAACGTTGTGGTTTGTGAGAAGAATCAGCTTTTTGTTTTAAAACTCCCAAGTTCTGCTCACATGGCGGTGAAAAGCTTTCTCTTCCCACAAGACAAACGAGTGCCGGCTCTCGCATCAGTCTGAAGGGATCATTTGTGTGTGTGTTGTTTTTTTTTTTGTTAATTATTTTTATAATCTGTATTTATATATAAGCCAATAACAAATCTACTGTAGAAAGAGGTCCATGTTGGTGCAGGTTTATGAATTTTAAGGGTGGCTTTGATTACTGGCTGCAATCCTACAATCTTTGCACACAATTTATTTTTTTAAATGAATAGTACTAATTAACCCTACACTGAGGCACACAGTACCAAATCTGAATAACATTAAGTAACATAACATCAGTCATACAATGCATGCTTCAAAGGGAGTTCAGTAGGACTGGCTTGACAAGGTAATTTATACTCCCTGAGAACCCGTATTTCAGCCCCTTCTCATTCCTGTTGGTGACATTTAACCTTATCAGAATGCTGTTGCTAAATGCAGAGGGTAGAAAAATGACACTTGTATTTCTTGCTGGGGAAACAGACTGGCAAAAGATAAATGGCTATATATGACAATAACTGTCTCTATTGATCCCCAGTAGAATACTGCAAAGGCTGTAGATAATCCAATTGAGTCACTTTTCCATGAAGATTAAAGTCATATCTGCAAATTCAACTCTACATTCGCAGGGTAACTGTAGATGGTGTGGGCAGAGACTCCTGTTTTGAAACTGAGTTCCTGTTTTAATTCCAAGTCACAGCCTCTGCTAGGACTTTGACCTTCGCCTGGCTCGTTATAAAGTGATCTCACTGATTTAATTATTAAAGACTGCTGTAGCTGGTATAGTGTTTATAACCAGTGCATACGTATTCCATCTATTGGGCAGGATTATAAACAAGTGTAGTCTGATGTATTCACTTGAAGTGATAGCCAGGGCTGTTCACAATATTCTTAAATAGCATTAGCAGCACCATCATGTCTTCCCATTCGGTTATACTGAAGATATTTCAGTTAGTATTTTTAAGGCTGTGTACCGCATGCTTAAACTGCTTAAGAAAGGGACGTTCAGTGATAATGCTGCTATAGCTATTAAAGGTGAGAAAATTAATGATTAGGCCTGGCTATCACACTTTTACGTTCAACACACTTTTCTTTACAATGATTTTGCTTTGTAGTGTATGCAATATTCTAGAATGTATTTATGTATTGCCTCTGCAGATTACCTATAGGACAAAAAATGATAATGTTGGATTGGACCTGGGGTGTGACTGCACAGCTGCAGTATGCAGTATGCAGGTCTTTATTTATATTACTGTGTTCAAGAATACAGACCTGTGGCAACGTGGCAATTAGTAGCAGGTGTACAGCAGGTGCAGTGCTGGTGCAGTAATCACATAGAACAAACAGGCAACAAAGTATGGGTGACATGGATTGTTTTATGTGTTTTTAAATTCAATGGTCTGATGACCAGCCAGTAAATAATAAAGCTTTTGCAATACATGCCAATGTGTATTGTGCAATGAAAAACGGGGTTGCAGACCTGTAAATAATAACCACGGTACATTTTAACACACACAATTAGACATACATGTTCACAAAGTCCAAAGTGAGTGCTGTCTGTGCTTGTGGTGCAGTACAATTAGCGCTAACAATATTAATCGTAACAGCAGTGCTGTGTTGATCTGGTTTTGTGCTGGCCCTTGGCGACAGCTACGGATTAGTGTTTAGCCATCTAGTGATACAAACAAGACACTTACTAATAACACGAAAAACAAACACTCATGAATACTTTCACAATGCTTTCTCTGCATCTCTCACGGTCTTTCCAGTTCCTTAATACAAACCAAGCAAAGGAAAAGATTTACGATTCTCCGGCCCCTTTATGTTATCACGCATGACCCCTTGGTAAGCGATTGCAGCTGTGTATTGCTTACAGCTGCTACCTCGTTTACCATCCGAGTCAATACATTCCTGCAACAGAGTCTTGCTTCCATCCAGTCTGACCGACTTACCGACCCAGGAAATGAACTGTCAGGCCAGCCCGTCCAAAGACTTCCCCTTTCGCTATTTAGCGCCCTCACAGGTTGGGAGGGAGATTTCCAACCAGAACTCATATTTCTGTCACAAGACCCCATGCAAGTTCCACATGGGTTGTAGTTCAAACATACCCTTAAAACATCAATAATAGCTTTTTATTTATTTATTTATTTAATACAGGAATTAAACCCATTGAGACCTAGATCTCATTTACAACAAACATATACACTAAAACAACACAATATTATGTCTGGTACTGTCTTAATCATTTTAGGAGTCATAAGCTTAGGAAATTCACTGAACATGTACAGGTCCTTAATCCTTAACACAGACTGTAGTTGGTATCATACCTATTAACCAGAGCAGTTAAAAAAAAATAAGGCACCAGTCTTTTAAGAAACTTAAACACAAAACAGTACCAATGATAAAGCCTTTGGTCTGTAATTGAAAGCCAGCCTAATTTTACATACATGTTGGAGTCAAGGTTGGACATTTTAATACAAATCTGCAGCATGACTTGTAAAATACATCTAGTTTATGAAAAGACTGAGTAGAAGTGAACTGGTAAATGTAATCACCATAATGAAGGACAGAGAGAATAGTAGTAGTCATCAATAGGTCTTACCTTGTGAAATCAGTTTGTCAGTATGACGATTAAATGTAAGATGCTTATCAATCCATATGCCTAAGTATTTATAATAAGGAACTGTCTTTATTATCTCACGTTTCAGTGTAACAGTAGTCCAAGATGGATTTTTGTACTGCTTTCTATTAGAACAGAATAACATAGTTTGCGTCTTTGATACATTAAGTAACAACCTTTCGTGAGATGGTGGGGTTTTTTTGTTTTATTTTTTGTATGATGTCAAATGCAGTCTACAGATCCCTTTTGACCTCCTGTATGGAGTGTCCTGATGAATATAGAATAGAATCAGCAGCACAGAGATGCATGTTAGTATTAGTATCATCCAAGTTAGTTCCTAGATTATTAATACTGATGTTTTTGTCTCCTTTTTTTGTTTTTTGTTTTGTTGTCTTCCAGAATGCTTTCAAGAGAGTGAACATCTGAAGGAGAGCCTAAAATGTTGCCTTCTGCATCTCTTTGGGGCCATTGTGGCTGGAGGACAGGTATGGAAGCCTACTTTTGATTCTCTGGATATCCAGATTGCTGGCGGCCCTTGGGAAGCCTACAAAAAAAATGTGCAGAACAAACAATGGTGCTTTTACCTTTAAAGAAAGGGGGCTTTTAAGTTCTAGGCTATTTCTTTTTCCAGTGTGTTTAGTATGAACAGCTACCCGATATGGCATTGGCTCATTGATATAGGTCTAGCTCACTGATGAATACAGATGCATTTGTATGTCTGCCTACTAAATTATGATTGATCTACAGATAAATCAGAGTTGAAGCCTGCAGGTCACCTCAGCACACACTGGGTAATCATGCAACCTCTAGCTGTGATATGACTGGAGGTTGCTACCCTTGTTTACCATCTATAGGGATCTGTGATCTGTCTTCACCGGATGTCAGAGTTAGTTGGTTGCAGTTTGACAGTCGTGCTAAATTTGCATTTGGGTAACAGAGCAACTGAACTAGAACGGAGCTTGCCCGCAGCTTTTAAACAAACCTGTGTCTGTAACCGTACGTTTCAAATTCTTCCTAACGAACACACTGCTGAACTAGTCATATATTTACTCAAGTTACAAGCTTCTTCTGCTGGTTAAAACACTTGAAGTAATATATTTTATAGACGGCATAGACAGTTTCAAAATATTCCCTATCTGGTAGTATCTGTGTTAAACTATTTTCAAAAAGATTAAAATGTCACCACTCAGTTGACAGAGAGGTGTTACCACAAATTCTGTGTTGGGCAGTTTGTGGCAAATGGAAAGTCTGTTTGCTGTGTAGATCAAAAAGCAGATTTTCTAACTGGCTTTGAGAAAAAATAAGAGCTGAAATTTTGTGTTAAGGATGGTTTAATACACAGTTGATAATGTCTTTTAAGAAACTGATTTAGTATTTCAAGAAGTATATTGGCTTGAAGATCTGTTTCATATAGGATTTCTGTAGTTTTTAGACATGGTTGTAGTAATCTGCTTAAGAACTTCACTATGAAGTTTCAAAGTGAAACAATATCCGAGTGACCACTTATTAACACAATCCTGGGCAGCAGTGGTATTTATTTAGGTTGACAGGTGCAGTTGTATTTATTGTGGAGCATTAATGTAAGGAACCTATTATATAGATTAGTCAAGCATCATGGGTAATATCCCATATTAGCATTAGGATGTTGAGTATCTTCTCCACTCACATTTCACACCTGAAAGAAATGGAGAGATAACTAATAAAATGTATGCCTGTTCAGCCAGCTTATGGAACACCCTGCATTTAATATGTTCCAAACTTTAATTGCACTTGTTGTTTTATTCTTTGGGTCGAAGTTGGACAAAAACAAATGCATCTCTATATTTTCCAGCGCAATGCACTTCAGGCGATTTCTCCAGCCACCGTGGAGGTCCTGATGAGACTACTGGCAGACTGTGATTTTATAGAGGATAAGGACCCAGATGACATCAACCGGAAGGCCGAGCTGACCCTGAAATGCCTGACCGAAGTGGTGCAGATGCTGCTGTCCAGCAGCTCAGACCAGCGGCAGGTGGAGATCAGCACCATCCTGGAGAATTACTTCAAGCTGCTCAACTCAGACCCCACAGCATTGCCTGTCAAGACCAAATCCAGACAGTGGGAAAACAGGTTTATCACACTGCAGATACAGATGCTGAGTGAGTATTGCTTCTGCACCCCCAGAGCCAGAGTGGGGCTCCACATCTAGACAGAGGTGTGTGCGTCAAGCTTTGCAGATGCAATTTTATATATTTTTAAAGTTTCGAGGTTTTCCTGATGCCTTATTATTGCACTGCATGCAAGTGAGATGTTTGCTAAAGCCCCCCAAAAAGGCATTGTCGCAAGTTAAGAACACAATCGTTTTCAGTAAATTTAAAGATTAACTCCCCTTTTTTCTAATAAATGCCTTTTTCATTCCTGTTGATGTGTCTTCATTGAAAATGTGGGCATGTAGACTTTTTGTAAAAAAAAAAAAAAAAAATGTTCTTTTGTCTTTTCATTGCTTAGACACCATCACTGAAATGTTTCATTGCTCTGACAGACCGGTCCTTCAGGCCATTTTCCTAAACAGCAACTGCTTTGAGCACCTCATCCGATTGCTTCAGAACAGCAAGGTACGTACCAGCTAGCATGACACCTTGTACAAGGTCACTTCTCTGCTCTTTTTCTTTATTTTGAAGTGGGAGGCTGGGGGAAGGTTTTTTGGCTTCTTTGCACAAAGCTGTGTGTATAAACTTACTGTAAACCAAGTTGTTTTTATTATTGTGTACATGGGTATTGGGCAGCAAGTGTCTCACCACCGGTAATACATTATAGTAATTATAGTAGGTGGATGTAAATAACGACTTTATAACCGTTGCATAAATAAGAAGTCATCATTGACCTGCATTCTTTTCTTTTTGGTGTTGTGTTTTTGGTAAACCACAGCTAAAACATCTATCTATCTGTCTGTCTGTATCCATCTATCTAAAACATATATCTATTTAAAGACATAAGTAGATGTAAAGCCACTGAAAATTATTATTTTTTGTTATTTTACAAGAAATTTCATTCTGTGTTACAATATGGGTTAGTAATCCAATTTTGAGAGGTTATGGTAATGTTACTTAATTGTTCTCAGTTAGAAAATGATCAAACTGCGATGCAATAGGAGTCTTCTATCGATCCCTGCTCCAGCTATAATTAAAAAAAATCATGAATGCTTCAAATTCAAAATTGTTCCATTACTATCTAGCTCCACACTGATTGAATAGGGACAGACAGACTAACAATACATGTTTTTTTTTTTTTGTTTGTTTTTTTTAATATAAAAATGTATTTTAGCACTAGTAGTTCCCACTCAGTTTGCAGCAGTGGGATAGGGCAGTTATTTATAGATCTCGAAGCATATCTGCTTATCTGTTTGATGGCTGATTTGCTGTGGTGTTTTCTCCAGTATTTAATTTAGTAGCTTGTACAATGGAATGTGACTGTCTCCACTTCTCTTTAGAAACATTGGCCCCAGCATGGAGACAATTTAAACAGGAGAATGAACTCTTAACACACAAGCAGTACCCTTTTAACCTTTTTATAATTAAACAAAACAGGATTTGAAAAACAAATAGTTTCATGAATAAGGCCCATTGAATCATCTGAGCTGAAGTGGTTTGGTGCAAGTCGCACGCAGCTGCCCTGTATACTGCAGGAGTACCCCTCCCGCTTCTCTGTACTTACTAGGACCTGTATACTGCATGAATACCTCTCCTGCATCTCTTTATTTACTAGGACCTCTATAATCCAGGAGTACCCCTCCTGCATCTCTGTACTAGTTTCTACTGTATTTAAAATAGACCATGGTTTAGATTTGGTGCACAGTTTATAATGGAAGACATTTTATATTGAGCACCAGGAAGTTAAGTTTGATTTGAACCACACAACTTCAGCCCTGGAACATTTAAAAAAGGTTTTTGGAGCCAATTGCCAAGTTCCTCAGTAACACCTAGAATTAAAGCTGTAACTAAACCCAAGGTAGAGCACCCTTCTCATCTAATTGTTGCACCTTTTAGTACCTGGAACTTGGATTAGCCCCTGTTAGATGACCTGTTGAAGAACCCGACCTTTTGTGCATATTTCTTACAGTTCTGTTGAAATGGTCCGTTTCTTCTGAGATGTCTTTGTGGCTGGGAAACCAGCTGGATTTACACTCTGTCCCAGCGATTGCTTAGGAACCGTTGCGTGTACCATAAATCAAACAAAAATTCAGTTCATAATGTTAACCAAGTATCACTTTTTAAGTGTAAGACTCGCAATACAATAGCCAAAATCCAGCAGGTGATTTTCAAAATCGCACAAAACAGAGATGAAGAAAATGTGCAAATGACAGTTAAAAGTAACTTAATCTTAAACCTCCAATGCTCCCTTCAAATACAAATCCTACATCTTTCCATTTAGAATGCATTTGCCTGCATTTGAAGTATTACAATCTACAAATGCAGCTGCCTCATTTGTATCCGCTAACCTGTGCTTCAAAGTGAAGGTTTAAATTGTGAACTGGTTTGAAGTCATCTGCATGTCTGTGTCACCTGGTGTCATTTTTCACAGAGCAGCGTGCCTTCAGGCGAATCTGAAAGCCTGTCTGAGATGATTTGATCTGTAATGTGTTCCATGACAGTCGTTGGTTTGATACTATCTGACAAACATTATTGCTCTCATTAACAGTGTTGTGTACAAATGCTTAGAAAGTGTTTTTAATGTGTCTCTTAAATGTAACATTCTTACAAGTCCCTCAGCATTGCTGCCATTTTTGTTTTCCAGACTTCAGTTTCTCTTTGGCTCAGGAGAAAAACCTGTAGTGTAGGTTTAAAAAAAAAAAGTCGTTTAAATGGATAGAGGAACAGATGGGGGAGGTTCGTGTAAAAGAAGGAATACATGCGTTTGACTGAAAAACAACATTTGTTAAATGTGTATTTACTCCAACGCATTCTTGCTTAAATTTGTCTTAAGGTGAAAGTATATGCTGCTGTATGGATTACAAATTATAAAATATATAGTTTTTCTCCCTTGTGAATGGGTTCTGCCCTAGACGATATATTAAAAAAAAAGTGGCCCTAACCCAGTTCCCCTTTTCAGGAAACCTTATTTCACATTTATTTACAGTCAACTGCGTTAAAACAAATTCTTATTGTTTTGCTGTAAAGCTAATTTATTAGCTTTAGATTCATTTTAGTAATGATGTACCTTTTTGTGTCTGTTTTGCCTACGGTGCCTTAAGATTTTTCACTAAAACATTAGCATGCTACTTATCTAATTACACTTTTTTATAATTGAAACACTACATAATACATTATTAATACATTACTTGCTGCATACATTTGCCAATTACAGGATACTGTAATGTTATCTACAAATGATATTTCATAAAGACAGGAGTTTTCTACAGTAAAGTCTGGTTTATTTCTGCATGCTTTTTTTTTCCCATAATATGTATTTGTTCAAACCCTAAGTAATGTCATGACCCTTTATTGCTGATGAAACACCTTATATTGCTTATTGTTCATTCAACAGCTGGTTGTAAATGCTAGATGTAAGGCAGCAGACAAGAGCGAGAAAGATCTTGCCAACAAAATTCTGACAGAAATGAATGAGGACCAGGTATTCCCAGCGACTCCTCACCTCTGCTAGAGAGTGCAGCACAATCCAATAACCATTCCAGTACTGTAAGCCTTGCCGTCTCAAAACAAGAGTTAATATCAAACTGGGCGTGAGATTGGTGTATTGATTCATTAGCTTCTCCTCCTCAATTTAAACAACGCCAAGGTCAGTGTGGTAATGTTTACCAGCCCCGGGGGCTGTGTACAGGTAGTACTGTATATATACTGTAACACAAGCATGGTATTTATATGTGATGTAGCTAGCATCCACCCACTTTTCCATTGCTTCCACCCATGCAGGTCTGCCTAAGTTGTTTCTTACTCGTTTTTTAACAGTATTCGTGTTTTTTTTTTTTTTCAGTTGTGGGCTAATGTATCTCATAAAACCATATTAACATTATGCAAACCCACTAATATCAAACATCAAGATGATTGAAAGCAATCATGTCCTTTTAATATGATCTTGTCCGACCTTCCCTTATATATTGAGTACATATTTTTATGTCTAAAAAGTATGTAATGGTTCGAATGTCTACTTGAGGACTTTGTCCCTCTAGTTCTGCTAGGTTAGAATGCTGACCTGGCTATAAGAGCTTGCATTCAAACTCATACCATGCTCTTTCTCCATTCTGTGTGGTAGAGGCCCTATATACTATTACCTTTCTCTTAAAACCCAATTCAACTGAATCTAGAAAGAGACAGTGTGCTATATACTGTACTGGAATGGTTACCCTGGTTGCTGTTCCATTGTTGTCGGGTTATGTTTCTCTTTGTTTTTCTCTTTTTCATCTAAGTTTTGGTGCTGGGCCATGGGTTTATTATTAGCATTATTATTATTTATTATTTAAAGTATATGTGTGTGTGTCGGAAATGCTTTTCAAAGCCACTGGCTTCACTGCCGGGGAAGGTGCTGTTTGGTGCAGTTTTGTTTCTTTTTATAAGTTATTACTATTTTATTTTTTATTTTAATGCTTGTCAATCTGGTCTTTCCTGTCAGCAAACAACAGCTTGAACCAGGACTGCAAAACCACAGAAAGAGCATTTGATGAAGCTGTGCAGTGCACATACTTGTGGTTTGAGTGCAAAAGCCTTTGTTGCTGGACTAGCTTTGCAGCCAGGAAATGCAACCCTGTACTGTAATGCTTAACCAGTCAATTCAATAATGTATGTTTTAAAGGTGAAAAAAGAGCAGGCTTTTAGAATTTAATTTAGCTTAAAGCAGGTTTTCAAATTCCTGGCTTCTCTTTCTCAGATTGGACAAACAAGGTCGCATCATGAATACAGTGGAATGCTTTCTAAAATGTAACTTGAATGCATCCTTTACCTGAAAATAAATAAATAAATAAATGCTACAAATGAAATATTTAGAAAGTTACCGCTCTTTAAATACAACTGCATTTGAGAAAAAAAAGGTCTGCTCTCGTTTGGCTAAACATAAGAATGTATGCATGCATTTATTTATTCTACATTTTGTAGTAACCAGGGAAGTTTAGGAAACATAATTTTGTGTTCATTCATTTCCTTTTCCTTTGGTTTTAATGCTGTGCTGCAGGTGTTTCAGGGTCGGCTGGATTGCCTGGCTGTATCCACAATAAAAGCGCTCACTACAGTGATGCTCAAGTCCCCTGCTGCTAAGGTAAACTACACCATTAAAGAAACAGGTGTTTATTTTTGATATAGGAATAGGACATTTTTACCTACATGTGATTGCATAGAGGTTGCGGTTTCCTGTTGCTTCTTCTGCGAAGAGCTTAGATCTTTTAATAGCCTGACCCACCATGAAGAGGTTTCTGCCATATAGTGTGTTTGAAGGTAAATGGAGTAACTTGGGGTGTAAGCGGTCTGCTTAGCCGGTTTGCATAAGTAACAAAGATACTTATCTGAGCTTTAAAAGCACAGCAAAAGTTATGAACCTTCGTAGCCTACGAAACACAAATGCAGGACCTACACAAGAAAAATAGACTTTTTATTAGGACCAAGCAATGGTCCACTTAATTGATAATATGGTTATTATGCTTCCAGGTCTCTGCGCTGTAATGTTTTGAGCATAAAAACAAAAACTGCTTTTTCAGTGTAATGCAGAGTTTGCATTTTATATGTATTACAGTATCAACCATCTATCAAACGCTCCTGTATTGTGCTCTTTCTTCTGCAGGAGGTGTTCAAAGAGAGGATTGGTTACACACATTTGTATGAAGTTTTGAAATCCCTGGGGCAGCCATCAAGAGAGCTGCTGAAAGAACTTATGAACATGGTAAATCTTCTTTTTTTTTTTTTTCATAAACCCTGTTGGCATTAATGGAAACTTAATAATGTGCATTATTATGCTGTATTTACCCTCTGAGCTTTAGAGTCATAAGAACATAAGAAAGTTTACAAACGAGAGGAGGCCATTCGGCCCATCTTGCTCGTTTGGTTGTTAGTAGGTCTTGGAAGTTTCAAGCAGAATATTAGTCAAGTCAAGTGTAATAGTCATAATATATGTGTGTATATTTATATATGTTTTATGTATGTATATATATATGTGTGTGTGTGTGTGTGTGTGTGTGTGTATATATATATATAAATGCCCAATATGTACCAGCAATGCCTGTTGCAACAGATATTGATGCATAATTTGTATCCATACCCTTTAACACAGGTTGTGTCACTGAAGTGTAGATTTTTTATTAAAGTGAGAAATAAGAACCTCCTTGCTAGCATCACCTGTATTAATATAGGCTAGCCTAGTACTGTCGGAATAATACCTACACATTTTCTGGTCTTCCTGCAGTCTCCAAAAATATGTTTTAACATGAAAGCTTCTTTTTTTTTTTTTTTTTTTTTAGCCTGTAAGGTGTTTTTCATTTTAATTATCGTTAGACATCTCCCGGTCAGGCACAGATCTCTCCCTCTGCCTTCTGTTTTCGCACAATCCTGGAGGGTCTGGATAGGAAAAAAAAAAAATATGTGCTTTAATTAAATGTAGCAGCTTTTAAGAGTATTATGAAACAGTTTGAATGACATTCTTCTCCCATTAAGATAGTAAGATTAGACTAAATGTAACATTGGCTGCTTATCAACAGCTCACTCTTGGGTTACTTATTGACCCACTTATGAATATTACTACAGTACATAAAAATACACCAAAATAACGCATAATTAAA
Source organism: Polyodon spathula (assembly GCF_017654505.1). Classification (NCBI taxonomy): domain Eukaryota; kingdom Metazoa; phylum Chordata; class Actinopteri; order Acipenseriformes; family Polyodontidae; genus Polyodon; species Polyodon spathula. The sequence goes on along the minus strand of NC_054543.1, from coordinate 31,405,354 downwards.
TAAACCCTATGGATGGACATACTTAAAATGTTATGCTTTTAAAAAAGTTTAGGTGTTATTTTTACCAGAATTTAATATTTTCTATAATTAAAAAAAAAAATCTATGAATTGCTCCAAGAGCCTGCTTTCTGTGGGGTTAATTTCTGCATGTTCTAAAGCCCTTTTAAAACACGCTCTCCTCTCTGCTCCAGGCTGTTGAAGGGGACCACACTTCAGTTGGGATTCTGGGGATCAGCAACGTCCAGCCCCTCATGCTGCTTATCCAGTGGCTCCCGGATCTCGACTCGCACGACCTTCAGATCTTCATCTCCGACTGGCTGAAAAGAATCTGCAGCCTCAACCGCCAGAGCCGCAACACATGTGTCAACGCCTCCATGGTGCTCCGCATCTTGGAGTCCTTGAACTTTCACACCTGCCTTCACCGCACTTGCGCGGAGAACCTGATTAGTTTGTTAGGATCTCTTGGCAGCCAGTCACTGAGCACAGGGGAGCTTCTACAGCTAATTAGGCTTTTGAGGACCGAGGACCCGAAAGAGGCCCACCCATACGTGGTACTGGTAATGAGGGCTATCCTTGGGATGGCTCGCAAACAGGGGCTTGATAGTGCACTGCAGTACTTTGACCTGTCCCCTAGCATGGCAGGGATCTCTGTGCCCACAATCCAGCGCTGGCCAGGATATGCCTTCAGTTTCTACGCCTGGCTGTGCTTGGATCAGGACCAACAGGGGAGTGGGCTCTTCAGTAAAGGAGGGAAGAGAAAGCAACTCTACAGGTAGGGAGTGCTTTTTTATCTTTATACTGGGCAAGTGTCAGTCTATTGTTTTGATGTGGTCACTGTGAACGCAAATAACAATGGAGAAGTAGAAGTAAGAAAAAAATGCTGTATTCCTAAAAGGAAGAACAGCAAGACTGCATATTAAAAAAACAGCTGCTTTATTGGTTTGCATTAGTTTTTATCTTGTTTTTTTCAGCTTTTTCACAGCTAGTGGGACTGGTTTTGAAGCCTTTCTTACTTCCTCTGGAGTTCTGGTAGTAGCCGTGTGCACCAAGAAAGAGTATGTGACCGTCATGCTTCCTGATCACTGTTTCTGTGACTCCCTGTGGGTAAGCCCGTTGTTCTAGAGTAAAACCTGAACAGGAAGCCCTGGCTTCTTTTCAAATTAAATCTATTCATTGATTAATTGCTGAGCTGTATTTCTGGCTCTGGAATTCTTCTGAGCCTCATACAGTCAATGAGAAGCTTGTCAGATTTGTATGTGAATCTAAGTGAGCTTTTCGATAGTAATCCAGTGCTGTCAAGTATCGTTTATCACTCTTTTACACTGTAAGGCACAGGGCCATCATGGGCAGCCAGGCACTGGTTCGACATGGCTATACCTGAGTGATACTCTTATTCTTTCAGGGAAGTTAAAGGAAAGATTGTTATTTATGACACTATTAGTAATTTTTGCTGGCTAATTCAGAACTGCTGTCTTGTCAATTGTAACTAATTAATGTATTTATGTAATGGGAACCTGCAAAGGTTTCACAAGCTCAGTACTTTTGTTCTGTGTGTTTTAACAGCACAGTATAGCTGTTGTTCATGTGCCAGGGAAGAGGCCCTTTGGACAGAGTTTGGTGTACATATATGTCAATGGACAGCAGAAGCTGTCGGCCCCTCTAAAATTTCCTACTATGAATGAGGTAAGATCTTTTCCACTTACTATGTTTACGTGCATAAGGAATTGATACTATCTTGTTTTAAACCCAAAAACAAATGCAGAGCTTACATACAAACCTAATTGCGTTGGCTGGAATCTATGCTTTTAAACCAATGTACTTGAATCAGATTAAACCCCCAACCTGATTCAAGCTCCAAACTGGTGTAAATTTCTTACAGTAGAAGACTTAGGACTTGATTCCTCAAACAAGCAGATTGATTCCGATTTTAGATTCTCCATATGTGAATTTAAGTGTTTCCATACGAGTAGGCATGATGAACGCATTTCCTTTTATTTTATTTTTCCTTTCCTTTCTCCAGCCCTTTAACTCATGCTGTATCGGCTCTGCTGGCCACAGGACGACCACTCCTCCCCCTTCGCAGATCCCAGACCCCCCTTTCTCACTTCCCACGACCCCGGGCCGGGCATCACTGGGGGCGATCCTGTCTTCCCCCAGCTGGGGCGGGCTCCTGCCAGGAAAACCCGAGTCTGTGACCAAGCTGATCTCTGCAGGGACCCAGGACAGCGAGTGGGGCTCCCCCACCTCTCTGGAGGGGCAGCTGGGCAGTGTGTTGGTCTTCCACGAGGCTCTGCAACCAGCGCAAGTCAAGGCTCTATATCTGGCAGGTAGAGACTGCTGATTTCATTCTTTGTGGTTAGTCAGTATACAGTGCGTATGCATGCTGAGGAATCCTTGTCAATCAATAAAGTACTATTAATCAAGTTAAGACAATTGGAATCTTGATGTGTAAGGACGGAGTGGAAAAATTATTGCATTTTACATTCATCATTTTGCAAATATCTGATCGCTTATTCTGATGTGGGTGGCATATATAGTAGTATGAAGGCATCTGTCCACCTGTCATTTTGTCACTTGAATTTTCACATGCTGACCTAGGTCATGGTGATCTTTTCCATGTCACTCATCGTTCTAATTTTAAATTGACGACTGCAGAGGGAGATGAATGTCACTGATACGCTTGCTTGTTTGGTTTATTTATTTATATATATATATTTTTTGTAGGACCAAATTGCATTTCTCTTTTGAAAGCTCAAGAGTCTGAGTTGGCAGAAATGCCATCTAAACTTCTCCTTTACTACACGCCGAAGGTGAGTCATAAGCAGCAACAAAAAGGGAAAAGGTTAGAAACGGTTACCTGCAGCTTGATTCGGTCGTGTGTTTATTCTCCCCAAGTTCTTTAGCTCGTCAGCTTTACTGGATGTGGGATTTATACTAGGTGGGGGAAGCATGAATAAACCCAGGTTAATTGAAAACCTGTAATGTCAGTGAAACAAACAGCTTTCATATGACAGATGAGCAATGATCAATCATGTGACACTTTCTGTTTACAAAGCGTAAAACAAAAGTTTTAAGCCAAATACATAAAAGTAAAGCATAGAAATAAAAGGAGTCTGAAAGTTTTTAGCTTGGTTTTTATTACAAAAAAAACCCCACTTTATTTTATTTTTTTTGACAAATGACAATTGTTTTTTACAGGCCTGCAAAAACCCTATTTGCCTTGATCTGTCTCCAAATCTTCTCCATGGGAGATTAACTGGGAATAAAGTCGTTAATTGGGACATAAAGGTAAGACCCACTTTGAAGTATGAAAACCCCTTTTTTATGTAATGTGCCTAATTACACTGGTTGTTGTGGTATACTGACAAAATGGAGCCAATTAAAAATGAAGCTGACATGAAATTGTTTTTTATTTTCATTTTACGCTGCACAACGTATGCTACGGCTGAACTGACCTGTAAGAAGACATATCTTTCCCTCTGTTTCCTCATCTCACCTGAAGATTCGACCTTTGCATATTCAGCTATGCCTATTTAAAGCGTCCCTAAAAAAACTCATGTTCTACTTACAGTAAGAAAAACAGCTAAGAATCACACTGGGTCATTTTAACATGCAGTTGTAGAACAGAATGAAACCTGAGTCTGAATTCTCTCCCTTTTCTAAGGGCTGATTTTAACAATGCTAATCATCACTACAGGACATGATCAACTGCATTGGTGGTTTAAACATCCTCTTCCCCTTGCTGGAACAAATAACCCACCTGACTGGCGCTGAGAGGAGTGAAGCAGATGCTGCAGCAGCTGAGAACATAACTCCTGAACTGCTGACCCCATCCGACGGGGACTGGGTGGTTCTGCCGTCCTCCAGGGCATCAGGTAAGAAAGATTTGAATAGACATGATCTACTACTCAGGAACTTTCAGCCAATCGGAGCGCACATTTTGACTTTTGTATTCCATTTCACGTCATCCTGTTCACGGCATTAGCTGCGCCACTTTTCCGATTTTTACCATGCTGATGTCACCTGCTTTACAAAATCATACCTGAGGCACCTCTCCAGAATTCCATTCAACTGCAAGGTCCACTTAACAGTATTCATTTCATCAACCTGTTCCCTCAATTAAATTGACAGCAGACTAAATAAAGGTTGGTAATGATTAGAAAACAAATAGAAGCCCATTCACTTCTACTGGTACCAACATTACCCGCATACATGGACATTCGCAGTCCTATAACCCTGTAAAACATCATGCCGATTTGAGACTGCTTGTCTGAGTCGGTAAATACACTCTTGCAGTGAAAATCCCATCCTGTAACCCAGTGAAAATGGCTTATAAATATTCTTATGCATCATATGTAGGCCTGCTACTTTTCGATTTCAATTGGTAAAGTTCTTTAAACATCAAATTCATCAAAATTTTGACTGAAATTTACTTAGGATAAACGTCGGTAAACCCACTCACTATTTTTTATTTTCTTACCAAAAATAATAATTTTAGAAATCATCTCTGGTGTGTTTTTATACTTGTTTGTCCCGTCTCCTTTTCTCTCTGTGACTAGGGGTTGCTGTCAGTCATCACAGTGGTCCCTTAGCCTTAGTAGGCTACTATAGTTTCACTGTCAGTCATTTCACGCTGTTGTGACACATTTCGTTGGCTGAAGCAGTGCTGAATTCTCTCACTCGTTTAAATGACTGTCAATCATCAAGACCTGTACTGACTGTGCACGTTCATTTGCCAGCTACAGCGCCTGTCATTCTAAGCGCCTGCTTTGAAATTAGCGGGTTAAGTTGTAGGTTAGATTTTGTTATGGGTATATAGTGACATTAACTAGTTTGGCGCAAGAGGAAAACTTAAATTGTGCAGTATTGTGCACAATACCCTGACCGACGACTGAAGACATAGCGGCCCTGTCTGCCTTGCCTTCCAGTGAGTCCAGCTGTGCTGAAGCAGGAGAGTGGTGGAGCTCACTCTGAATAATGAGTGCAAGTTTATTCTATTCCACTATCAAATGGTTTGTTTTGTGCATCTTTGTATTTGTAAATTTGTACTACACATTTATGCTGCGGTTTCTGTGGTTTATTTGAGACAGTTTTTTAATTTGTGTAGGATGTTTATCTTTACAAGGTATAGCTCGCTGTGACCAAATGTCGTTTCAATTAGAATGTTGGTAACCATGGTCATGTTGAATATGATAAGGGGTTTCGCTAAATGAAACGTTTCTCAATGGCATAAAAAAAAAATTGGGGGGGGGTTTTAAGCATAAAAGTAAATTTCACCCATTCTCTGCTTGAATTGAAAAATAAAAATTGAAAAACACTGGTAAATTCTTTCTAAAATAAACTTTGATATTAATCGTCGATTTCGCAAAAAATTAAAAATCGAATAGTAGCAAGCCTAATCATATGTTGAAATGCACTTTGAATTAAAGAATTCTTACTTCGATACATATTTTTTGTTTACTCTATTTTCAGAGGCTAGATTGGAAACCAATTTTGTAGCTACCTTTCTCCTGATGATCAAGCACTTCATTCAAAGACACCCAATCAACCAGGAGAATCTTATCCACTCCCATGGAGTTGCTACCTTAGGGGCCCTGTTACAAAAGGTAAGGAGGTGTTGACATTTGCCATGGAGCCTTGCCCTGAGTCACTGAGAGAGTTTGATGGTTTATGTATTTATCCTGATGTCCCTTTTGTGCTTGCTTTTAATTGGGTAAGGGGAGTTGATGGCACAGCACGTTGCACATTGATCTGTATCAGTGAACTGTTTCTGAATTTAATGATGCTAATATTCCGGGTTAGATCAACCCAGTGGGGTCGGGGCTGTGGTAATTACCTCTAAAAACATCTTGGCTTAGCCTTTTCTAATTGTGGTTGAGAGAAGGGTTTAAAAATTAGTTTCCTATAAAATTTGCCATGGATCCCTTAAATGTGAACTCCTCGAGATGCCCCCTGAGTTCATGTTATATGCAAAAAGTCTGTTTTTATTCTTCTGTTTTAATTGCTGTAGCTTTGTTCTAACGTTCAGAAACAATGTTCTCTCAGTTTAAATGCTAAAGATGGCTTTCCTTTTGATGCAATCCCTTCAGCTGCCAAGCAGTATGGTGGATGTGAATGTGTTGGTGGCTGTGCAGCTGCTGATAGAGCAGGTGAACCAGGAGAAGAACACAGTGTTGCTGCAGCAGATGTACCAGTGCCTGCTTCTAGACTTCCGTATCTGGAACCAGGGAGATTTCCCCTTCAGAATCGGTGAGAGGGCTGGAGGGAGGCTGGCAGAGAAATTATTATTATTATTATTATTATTATTATTACCCCCTTATATATGCTGTACATTAGACTATTAAACATATGTTGAGAACCCATTCTGTATTTGTAATGACATACTTTACCTCAAGTTATTTGGAGAATCCAAATGTCCATTCGCTTGTCAGTGTATATTTGTAAATGTACACAGAGCATGGAGGCGGGGGATGTTTTTTTTTAAATCTGCAGTACCTTACAAGCAGATGCAAAGTGGGTTTTTTTTTGTTTTGTTTTGGGTTTTTTTTAAACTCATTTACTTTTAATTACTTGCTTAATTTGTCTTCTGTTTGTTTATTTCTTGATTGTCAGGCCACATTCAGTACTTGTCGACAATAATCAAAGATAGCCGGAAGCTGTTCAGGAGGAAGTATGGAGTCCAGTTTGTGTTGGATGCTATTCGTCTCTACTACGGGTATGTTTGTTCAACAGGTTTTCTCTTTACATGCTGTGTATGTGTTGGTGTTTTTAAAAGGTTAGCCAAAGTCCTAAATTCTCTTTAATATTCTTACTTCCTTGACTGTGCAACAGAACTGTAACTTCTAAAAATAGCCACTGCATTTTTTAAGGAAATAATAAGAATTCATATTCAAAAGCCATAGTTTAGGGTGGCTTTAAACTTGTAACTAGAGCTGTCAATCGTTTAAAATTTTTGTTCAGTTTATGGGCACTAGTTGATTAATCAGTAGATTAATCTGTGCACATTTTTAATAAAAGTAACAATATTATAGTGGCTGTCCTGCATAGTAATCCTAACAAATCAACACATTTTCACAGAACATCAGTTGTTTACATAGCTATGTGTTTGGCTTCCTTGCACTTTGGAATCTAGCAGAACCTTAGGCACTGAAGAGATAAAGCTGTTCGGAATCTTGTTACAAGTACCCGAGAATACTCTGGCTTTTGACAAGCAATTGCTTGAAGTCCATATCTCACATAGAAATTAATTTTTTGGCTTTCAGGCCGTACTTAGGTTAATTTCATAACAGGCAAGAAGTTACGTCTCGCTGGTAGATTTTAATGCTCTGTGAGGCATAAAAAAGGCATCAATAATTCCGGAAAATACAGACCACGCACTGAAGATGCACAAAGTTGGCGTGGCGTCACTAGAGGAAAACATGCTGTGAAGAGATACCGGTATACAATGGCTTCAGAGTGTGAAAGAGATTGTTCTGATTTCTCCGACAAATTGAACCTTTGATAGTGAGGACAACAAGAGTGAGGGTTCAAATGGAATAAATTGTGGGAAAGAAGTGGCGGGAGGCCAGATTCCTTACCAATCTGAACCTACAGCAATGGAAAATAGCAATCTTGGCATCAGGAATGTGAGGGATAAGCCCCGTGTCAGTGGGTTGGCAATGCTGATTGGTATGATGATATATTCTATACAGCTCCCCCCGGCTATTGCAGTTAACTTATGTGTATTTTGGTCGGTTGTGTCACGTTTTTTATCTGGTAATTTTAAATAGCACTGATTTCCAAAATGAAAACATTGTTTATATACCAGTCAAATTAAATAATGTCCTTGTTTTACTGTAGTGTCAAATAGGCCTATTATTACTATTTTAGTAATAATAGAATAGTATTATGAATAAATATTAGGCCTAATAAAATTCTGAATAACAATAAGTATGTTATAAGTAAGTCAGCTAAATAATTTAGTAATAAGTATAATGTATACCTCTAGAAGTCTGTCAGATAAGCTGGGTACAGTGCAATATTGTGTGTACGTTTGTGCTTTATTTATTATTACATCACAGGTGTCAAGATTCGGATTCAGACTTTTTTGGCGGAAGCACTCAAAACAGGCTTTACCAATTTTCTTAGTTAAAGCGCAAAAGTATAAAGAGAGAGAGAGAGAACACTATTAGATTTTAGATCACTATTATTTAATAAGTAGAACACTATTATAATTTAATAAAATATAATCAGATAGTATTATGAAATAGGTGACATATGGGCGTTAACATGCTGTCGTAGTCAGAAATCAGAGAAAGTAATTCCACATAATTACCTCCTATTTGATAAATTGGTGCCTTCAACAGTTCAGGTATTTTCTGGAGTACGCCTCAATTTTTTATGAGATAACCAAATCGACTACAATATCTCTGTCTTGTGAGATTTTTTTTTAATTTGTAAAAAGCAATTTGAAATATTACTTTGAAGTTCTCCATATAATCCTCAATAACTCTCTCTCTAATAAGTAATATCGTGCGAAATTTAGCTATGCTTACAACCTACCCTAACATATTTATGTCCTGCCTCAGCTCACTCATGATTGGATACCTGTATAACAAGGGGCAGATCTTTGACTCTCCCATTGGTTAAACCTACTAAAGACCTTCAACTGTTTATGTCCCGCCTCCGCTCACTTGTGATTGGACTGCTGCAGAGAAAATGCAGATCTTTTATTTGATTTTATTTTATATACAAAAACAGAACTGCACAATTAAACGTTAAAAAAAATAATAATAATAATTGCTATCAACCATTCAGTTGATTAATTGTAACATTTATGTAAATATTTCTGTGAGATTCCGGAAGGTTTGTTAATATAATGTTAAAAATGATCTGCAGACATGTTCTCACCGTGAGTTACACAGCTATTCTTTTTACATTTACATGACATCTGTTCTGGTACCATTTTCTTTGCATGTGATTTTGTGTGTCATCCACAAATGGAGGATGCACCTTCTCAGAATGCTATATTAATATCTTGCTTGGCACCTAGCATACTACTAAAAATACAGCAAGTTACCTAAATCTTTTTGCAGGACACGCAGAATTGCACACAAATGAGAACATGCTCAAAATTGTTGCTAAAAAAACATGTATTCTTTTCCACAGAACCCACAGTAAAGAGAATGACTTGTGTCTGGATGATGTGAAGACGATTCGCGCTTCGCTGTGCGGACTGATCAAATACTTCATCAGCAAAGGGGTGGTGCAGGAGGAGGTGCAGTGTATCCTGGGATACATTGCTGCAATAGGAGACGAGGAACAGGTGGGGTTCCAAAGAATGTACCAGCTACAGCGAAAAAGATTATTATCCTTAATACTACTACTTGAGCCGTGTAACGGTTATTTAAAGTATTATCATCCCCCGCTCAGTTGTGATGACACATTCCTAATGTTAATAATAGAATCGGAATATGTCTGTTTTACATGGGAATACAGTGGCTATACAGTCCACCAAGGTTATTTACTTTTATAATGAGAACTCTAATTTCCATTTACAATGATGGTGGTGGGGTGTCGGTTTTTAATAAAATTCAGTTGATACAGATATGACTAGTCCTGATACACAGCACGCTACAAATATGCATAAACAAAATGCTAGTGATGCACTCCCTTTGCAGATGGTGTACATTTAAAACAAAACCTTGCTTGTTTAGATTGCTCTGTAGAAATCCATAGAAAAGTTTACCATATTAAAGGCCTAGCAAAGTGTAATAAAACATGGTTAAGCACTGTAAACCCAGAGTGGTATGATAAAGCGTATTGCAGACCTTTGTAAATAATGGCAAATGCATAGTATAATAGGAAAAGTGCGG